>NC_090027.1:3275429-3575429 GCF_037176765.1 Anolis sagrei
AAACCGTTCAGGGCTTTGTAGGTAAGCACCTGCACCTTAAATTGGGCTCGGTAGATAAACGGCAGCCAGTGGAGCTCCCTGAACAGGAGGGTTGACCTCTCTCTGTAGAGCTGCCGCAAACTAGGCTCCTGCGGGAGCAAACTGTGCCAGCACGTCCCTGACGTCATGAGACTGCGCCTCTCTCCCCGCCCCTTTCTCCGTGCCAGAGTGGTTTTTCCTTTGCTAGGGCAGCATTGCCAGCGTACTCTCGTTGTTGGCAGAATTCAACAACGAGAGTACACTGGCAATGCTGCTCTTGTTGTTGTTCATTCGTTCAGTCGTGACCTCATGGACCAGCCCACGCCAGAGCTCCCTGTCGGCTGTCACCACCCCCAGCTCCTTCAAGGTCAGTCCAGTCACTTCAAGGATGCATCCATCCATCTTGCCCTTGGTCGGCCCCTCTTCCTTTTGCCTTCCACTTTCCCCAGCATCATTCCCTTCTCTAGGCTTTGCTGTCTCCTCATGATGTGGCCAAAGTACTTCCGCTTTGTCTCTAGTCTCCTTCCCTCCAGTGAGCAGTCGGGCTTTCTTTCCTGGAGGATGGACTGGTTGGATCTTCTCGCAGTCCAAGGCACTCTCAGAACTTTCCTCCAACACCACAGCTCAAAAGCATCGATCTTCCTTCGCTCAGCCCTCCCTAAGGTCCAGCTCTCACATCCGTAGGTGACTACAGGGAATACCATGGCTTTGACTAGGCGGATCTATGCTGCTCTAGCAAAGGAAAAACCACTCTGGCACGGAGAAAGAGGCGGAGAAAGGGGCGGGGCAAGAGGCGGAGTCTCATGACGTCAGGGACGTGCTGGCACAGTTTGCTCCCGCAGGAGCCTAGTTTGCGACGGGTCTTAGGGAGCGCCAGTCAACATCCTGGCTGCTGCTCGTTGAACCAGTTGGAATTTCTGAGCCGTTTTCAAGGGCAGCCCCACGTAGAGCACATTACAGTAATCCACCCTAGAGGTGACCAAGGCATGGACCACTCCGGCCAGATCAGCCTTCGCGAGGTATGGTCGCAGTTGGCGCACGAGTCTTAATTGTGCGAAAGCCCTCCCAGACACCGCCGACGCCTGAGCCTCAAGCGTAAGCGATGAATCCAAGAGGACTCCCAGACTGCGGACCTGTGGCTTCAGGGGGAGTGTAACCCCGCCCAACACAGGTTGCCACCCTATACCCCGGTCAGGTTTGCGATCGACCAGAATGACCTCTGTCTTGTCAGGATTGATCTTCAGCTTGTTCCTCCTCATCCAGATAGACACAGCGGCCAGGCACTCGTCCAGCACCCGAGAAGCCTCCTTGGAATTAGGTGGAAATGAGTAGTAGAGTTGTGTGTCATCCGCATAGAGGTGGCACCCAACTCCAAAACTCCGGATGACCTATCCCAGCGGTTTCATGTAGATGTTAAAAAGCATGGGAGACAGAATGGAGCCTTGCGGGACCCCACAGGTCAAAGGTCAGGGGTCCAAGCAGGCGTCTCCCATCTTCACCATCTGGGATCATCCCTCCAAGAAGGATCGGAGCCATGACAAAACCGTGCCCCTGAGACCCATCCCAGAGAGATGACCCAGAAGGATACCATGATCGATGGTATCGAAAGCCGCTGAGATGTCCAAGAGAACCAACAAGGTCACACTCCCCCTGTCCAGCTCTCTACGGAGGTCATCCACCAAGGCGACCAAGGCTGCTGGTGGAGTTCAGAATTCTCTTTGATTACATCCCAGTAACTACAACTCAAATATGTCAAGGTCTATTTTCCCCCAAGAGCGCCTCAAGAGCGCCCCTGGGCAAAATCAACTGTACTGCAAATGCTTACTTCACCTAATGCGTTGAGCCGCCCCTGCCTGCTCTTGTTGCACATCACATTTTCTGATGTCTGTTAAGTGAGGGAACTTGGAGCTCACTCAGGCTTCACCAAAAGTCTCCTTGGTTGACAGTGTTGTGGTTAAAGCAGGTATGGGCATTACAAGGCACATGGTCCACATAGGGCTAGTAGAACCTGGGATCATCCTGGAAAAGATGAACCTAACTTGGAGAGGTAAGCCCTTTGATGCTTCACAGAGGTGTAACTCTCCTCCCAAACTTTGATTAGACCACACCTGGAATATTGTGTCCAATTCTGGGCACCACAAATCAAGAGAGATATTGACTTTAAGCTGGAATGTGTCCAGAGGAGGGCGACTAAAATGATCAAGGGTCTGGAGAACAAGCCCTATGAGGAGCGGCTTAAGGAGCTGGGCATGTTTAGCCTGAAGAAGAGAAGGCTGAGAGGAGATATGATAGCCATGTATAAATACGTGAGAGGAAGCCACAGGGAGGAGGAGGGAGCAAGCTTGTTTTCTGCTTCCCTGGAGACTAGGACGCAATGAAACAATGGCTTCAAACTCCAAGAAAGGAGATTCCATCTGAACATGAGGAAGAACTTCCTGACTGTGAGAGCCGTTCAGCAGTGGAACTCTCTGCCCCGGAGTGTGGTGGAGGCTCCTTCTTTGGAAGCTTTTAAACAGGGGCTGGATGGACATCTGTCAAGGTGATTTGAATGCAATATTCCTGCTTCTTGGCAGAATTGGGTTGGACTGGATGGCCCATGAGGTCTCTTCCAACTCTTTGATTCTATGATTATATAGTTCACCTACAATCAAAGAGAATTCTGAACCCCACCAACAATAGAATTGCGCCAAACTTACCACACAGAACCCCCATGCCTTGAAGGGATTCACTGGTGTGAGCCTCCCTCCTGTCTCACATGCTCTCCCTCTCCTGCGTATATGCACCACGTTATTATGCGCCAAGTCCACTTGCTCTCGCCTCCTCTTGACTGAGAGGCTGGCCAATCACAGCAGAGGAGGGCTTTTTGGTTCCAAAAAGGAAGAGAAGGACAGGCTGAGAGATCTTCATCCTTCTCTGCCAAAGGGGTTCCCAAGACCATGAGACAGATATGTTTTCTGATGGTTTTTGGCGACCCCCTCCTAGGAGTCCCAACCTCCAGGTTGAGAAACACTGCTTTATAATATTTTTATATCTTACTCTTCACATTTATGATCAAGGGACAATTGCAATCCGTGCAAATATCCCCCAAAACCTGTCTTCAAAGCCAGGGAGCTGCACCAAGCAAAGGAATTCTGCAGCGTTGGCAAGCTGTGCATTGCGGGATGATGCATTCTGTCCTCTCCCATCAGCAACCCACAGTTTTGCAAGAAGTCCTGTCCCCTTCCAGATGAAGAACTGTGGCAACCTTGGCCACACTCTGATGTTGCTTGGCCACACATGTCCACATTGTCAACCATGACATGTTGGAGGATATGTGATTATGGGGTCTTACAGAAGAGTCACTTCAGTCGCGTGAGGCCCACAGAGGACACATTCCCTGGCTTTGTGGTGCAGCAACATCCTCACCTTCACACCTTGCAGGTCACGTAGCAACACGGAGATAATTTGCTCCAACAAAGTACATTGAGTTAAGATGAAGATGAATCTCAACTGCTGAACTTCAGAGCTGCCTCGCTCACAAATCCCTTCATGTTCCTGTTCGGCTCATTATAGGAAACCACTTAATAAACAGGAAACCCTTCCCTGTTCCAGACAATTTCGTGGCCTCCTCTGCCGTGAAATGTCACCCTTCCAAGCGAGGGGGTTGGCATTTGTCACAATTAAGGGGAGAACTTGGACACTGTGAGTCTTTTAAACCAAAGGCAGCTTGCTTTGGACTCTGAGTTGCCTTTGCCGCACTCCTCTTGACCTGGCGCAAGCAGCCATTCATTTATTACACTTGTAAAAACATGCAAATGCTTGCATAATTGCAACGGCTTGCCGGCAGCCCTGCTGCAACAGGACTTGCCAGTCTTTGCTCTTTGGCCGGCTAACGAAGCATGTTTATGGTGCAAAAATGTATACACAGTGACACCGCGCCACGTGAAATGTTCTGTGCCGAGTTACTGAGGCATTTGCTTCCCCGTGGCCTCTCCTTGCTCAGTGCGCTGGAGTGAGGACAATAATTTAATAAGCAGACTTGCTTGCCCTATTTAGTGGATCATTAATTGGATGTCAAATTAGGCAAGCTCGGCTCTTCATAAAGTGGCTCCCTTTCTTCATTGCGGGTCAACATGTTCCCTTCCAGTTTCTTCATCTTCTTTAACCAAGGTGGACACATACATTGCGAAAGCAACACTAGTACTAAGGTTGTGCAATCCGGGTAAACCTTGACCTGTTTCGTGTCTTAGCTTTCGGTGGGGGCCCTGATCTGTTTTTTGAGATCCTCCCAAAATTGGGGGGGCACATATCCGATTTCGCTCTGGGGTGCCAAAAGATCTATTTTCTATTGACCCATTATGGGGGCGGGGATGTTCCCAGGTTCCCCTTCCCATCATTTGAGGCATTTAAGCTCTACTCTAGAGGAGAAGTGCTCAGCTGCAGGCAGGCATGCGCTTTAAGGAGCCTTCTTACTTGTTTCCTACTCTAGAGTAGGTGCTCGGCTGCAGGCAGGTGCTCACACTTTCGGGACCTGCACGCCACATACACTTTCCATGGCAAGGAGGCAAGTTTACAACAGAGGAGGTGCTCAGCTGCAGGCAGGCATGCGCACCTTCTGGGCTTGCACAACACACACAATTTCCAAGGCAAGGAGGCAAGTTCTCTTACTCCAAAGCATGTGCTCGACTTCAGGCAGGTACTTGCACTTTCTGGGCCTGCACACCAAACACAATTTCCAAGGCAAGGAGACAAGTTCTCTTACTCCAGAGTAGTGCGCTTTAAGGAGGCTTCTTATTTGTTTCTTACTCTAGAGGAGGTGCTCGGCTGCAGGCTGGTACTCGCGCTTTCTGGGCCTGCACACCACACACACTTTCCAAGGCAAAAAGGCAAATTTACTCTAGAGGAGGTGCTCAGCTGCAGGCAGGCGTGCGCTTCAAGGAGGCTTCTACCTGTTCCCTACTCTAGAGGAGGTGCTCAGCTGCAGGTAGGCGTGCGCTTCAAGGAGGCTTCTACCTGTTCCCTACACTAGAGGAGGTGCTCTGCTGCAGGCAGGTGTTCACATTTTCTGGGACCTGCATGTCATGTACACTTTCCAAGGCAAGGAGGCAAGTTTACAACAGAGGAGGCGCTCAGCTGCAGGCAGGCATGCGTGCTTTCTGGGATTGCACAGCACACACAATTTCCAAGGCAAGGAGGCAAGTTATCTTACTCCAGAGGAGGTGCTTGGCTGCAGGCAGGTGTTCGCATTTTCTGGGCCTTCATGCCACACACACTTTCCAAGGCAATGAGGCAAGTTTACTCCAAAGGAGATGCTCATCTGCAGGCAGGCACTGTGCTTTCTGGGCTTGCACATCACACACAATTTCCAAGGCAAGGAGGCAAGTTCTCCTACTCCAGAGGATGTGCTCGGCTGCAGGCAGGTGTGCACTTTAAGGAGGCTTCTTACTTGTTTCTTACTCTAGAGGAGGTGCTCGGTTGCAGGCAAGTGTTCATGCTTTCTGGACCTGCACACCACACACACTTTCCAAGCTGCAAGTTTGCACCAGAGGAGACACTCAGCTGCAGGCAGGCATGCACACTTTCTGGGCTTGCATAACACACACAATTTCCAAGGCAAGGAGGCAAATTTACTCTAGAGGAGGTGCTTGGCTGCAGGCAGGTGCTTGTGCTTTCTGGGCCTGCACACCAAATGAAATTTCCAAGGCAAGGAGACAAGTTATCTTACTCCAGAGGAGGTGCTTGGCTGCAGGCAGGTGTGCGCTTTAAGGAGGTTTCTTACTTGTTTCTTACTCTAGAGGATGTGCTCGGCTGCAGGCAGGTGCTTGCGCTTTCTGGGCCTGCACACCACACACACTTTCCAAGGCAAGGAGGCAAATTTACTCTAGAGGAGGTGCTTGGCTGTAGGCAGTTGCTCGTGCTTTCTGGGCCTTCATGCCACACACACTTTCCAAGGCAATGAGGCAAGTTTACTCCAAAGGAGACACTCCTCAGCAGGCAGGCATATGCGCTTTCTGGGCCTGCACATCACATGCAAATTTCCAAGGCAAGGAGGCAAGTTATCTTACTCCAGAGGAGGTGCTTGGTTGCAGGCAGGTGCTCGGGCTTTCTGTGCCTGCACACCACACACACTTTCCAAGGCAAGTAGCCAAATTTACTCTAGAGGAGGTGCTTGGCTGCAGGCAGGTATGTGCACTTTCTGGGCTTGCACATCACACACAAATTTCCAAGGCAAGGAGGCAAGCGCACACCTGCCTGCAGCCAAGCACCTCCTCTGGAGTAAGAGAACTTGTCTTCTTGCCTTGGAAATTTTGTTTGGTGTGTAGGCCCAGAAAGCGCAAGCATCTGCCTGCAGCCAAGCACCTCCTCTAGAGTAAATTTGCCTCCTTGCCTTGGAGTGCAAGCCCAGAAAGGGCTTGCACTTTCTGGGTCTTCATGCCACGCGTATTTTCCGAGGCAACGAGGCTAGTTTACTTCAAAGGAGATGCTCATCTGCAGGCAGGCACACACGCTTTCTGGGCTTGCACATCACACGCACATTTCCAAGGCAAGAAGGCAAGTTCTCTTACTCCAGAGGAGGTGCTTGGCTGCAGGCAGGTAAGTGCATTTTCTTGGTCTGCACGCCACACACACTCCTTCCAAGGCAAGGAGGCTGCTCACAAAAAACAGACAAGGAGCAGGGATCAGCTCTCACTTGCTTTCGTGTCAAGCTGATTTTCGTACCAGGAGGGGACTTCCTGTTATGTACTCCCGAAGGTAACGAAAGTAATGAAAGAATGGATGTAACAATGTATTGTCGAAGGCTTTCATGGCTGGAATCACTGGGTTGTTATAGGTTTTTTTGGGCTATATGGCCATGTTCTAGAGGCATTCTCTCCTGACATTTCACCTGCATCTATGGCAAGCATCCTCAGAGGCAGTACCTCTGAGGATGCTTGCCATAGATGCAGGCAAAACATCAGGAGAGAATGCCTCTAGAACATGGCCATATAGCCCGAAAAAACCTACAACAACCCAATGGAGGTAACGAAGGAAAATTGATCCTTCTTCTTCTTAGGCGATCCCTCATTAGACGAGTAAGATGGTCTTCCATGATGGGTTTCCTTGTGGATTCGTAGGTGGCTGTGGAGCCCTATTCTTGACCCGCATCTTCTCCCACAATGAAGGCATTGGGGTTGGCTTGATGCGCCTTCCTCTTGGCACATTTCTCTCTTTCACCCTCCACTCGTGCCTCCTCGAATTCTGCAGCACTGCTGGTCACAGCTGACCTCCAGCTTGAACGCTCAAGGGTCAGGGCTTCCCAGTTCTCAGTGTCTATGCCAGAGTTTTTAAGGTTGGCTTTGAGCCCATCTTTAAATCTCTTTTCCTGTCCACCAACAGGACAGGAAAAGACTTTCCTGTCCACCAACAGGACAGGAAAAGACTCTAAACTTAAGAACTTCCATTCTTAAGTTCAGAGTAGAGCAACTGCTTTGGGAGACGGTAGTCAGGCATCCGGATAACGTGGCCGGCCCAGCGGAGTTGATGGCAGAGGACCATCGCTTCAATGCTGGTGGTCTTTGCTTCTTCAACGCAACTCCAACCAGTACTAATGGAAAGGATCCAATCAACCAAGTGATCAATCAATCAGTCACTTTATTGATGTCCCAAGTTTTCAGTTACCACAGTGCTAGAAATGTGGGAGTTAGAAGAAAACTTCATTTTGGGTGCAAAAATTTTAATTGGGGGGAGAACAATGCTGCCATTCCCTGCCACGTAGCGACATCCACGGCCACAATACCTGCGCTATAATTTTAGGTTGCCCCAGCGATTCCCCGGAGTGACTCATTCTGTCATTTTCCTCCTGACAAAGACTCCTCTGATGTGACAAAATCGTGATTGGCACTGTTAAAAAGACATCTATTTGGCAATTACAAACTCTATATGCTTATGCTAATAATTTAGCGCCACACTTTGAAGAACATAATGGGAGAGTAATTTAATGGGTGCTTGAATTGTGCGCTCCCTGCTCAGGGAACGTCTTCCTTAGTGCCGGAATGGACAGAGCAAAACAGAAGCTCTCTGCCTGACATTTTTCTAGGATCCTGTCCTTCCTGTGACCTCTTCTCCTAATTGTGTTTGGAGATCTTTTCCTTCTCGGCTTGTTTCAGGACATTCTTATAGAGAAGCGTTCGCCTATCTTTGTTCAAAGGGAAGAACAAAGATATAGAGAAGAGAACACCAACAGGAAAGGGTTAAGGTTAGAGTTAGGCAAGGAGCAGTGTTTCTCACCCCGAGGGTCAGGATCCCTGGGGGAGTTGCAAGGGGTCACCAAAGACCATCAGGAAACATATACTCTTTCTTCACAACCATGGACAGCGAGTGGAGAGGGGAGGCCTGGTCTCGGAGAGGTCCCCCCTCTCTCTCTTGTGGGGTTCCTCAGGGGGCCATTTTCTCCCCTCTCTTGTTTAACATCTCTATGTGACCACTTGCTCAGCTGGTTCGAGGTTTTGGGCTGGAGTGTTACCAGTACGCCGACGACACTCAGCTGGTGCTGAAGATGGAAGGCCGACCAGACTCTGTACCCGATTCCTTCCATCAGTACCTCGAGGCCGTGACTGGATGGCTGCATGCCAGCAGGTTGAGGGTGAATCCAGCAAAGATGGAGATCCTATGGTTGGGTCAACCGGGCAGTGGGGACATCCAGCTGCCTACCCTGGATGGCGAGGCACTACGCCCATCCTCATTGGTCAAGAGTCTGGGAGTCCTTTTGGCCCCTCTGCTGACGATGGAGGCCCAGGTCTCCGCCGTGAGCAGAACTGCCTTCTTTCTTCCACAGTGGCAGGCTAGATGGCTGTCCCCTCCCTGTCCAGGGACGACCTGGCTACGGTGATCCAGGCCACAGTCATCTCAAGACTGGACTACTGTAACGCCCTCTACATTGGCCTTCCTTTGTCGGTGATCCGGAAGCTCAAGCTGGTACAAAATGCAGCTACTCGGCTTCTTGCGGGAACTCCGATGAGATGCCACATCACCCCAATCTGACTGCAGCTGCATTGGTTACCCATTGAGCACCGGATCACTTTCAAAGTGATGGGACTCACCTTGAAGGCCTTGCATGGTCTGGGGCCGATGGACCTGAGGGACCGCCTCATCCCCTCCCAACCCCAGAGATCCCTCCATTCTGAGTACCAAGATCTATTGGAAATTCCCAGTGTCAAGACCTTGCGTCTAACAACAACCAGATGCAGAGCCTTCACAGCAGTGGCACCATCGCTCTGGAATACTCTGCCACCCGAAGTCCATGCTTTGCGGGACTTATCATCTTTCCGCAGGGCATGGAAGACATATGTGTTTCGACAGGCTTTTGATCTTTGATATTGCTGTTTTTAAATTGTTTTAAATACTTTTAAAATTGTGTTAGATTTTAGCCTGTTCTTGAAAGCTGCGCCGAGCCCCAGGGGAGTGGCGGCATAGAAGTTTGAATTATAAATAAATATATTTCTGATGGTCTCAGGAACCCCTTTGGCAGAGAAGGATGAAGATCTCTCTGCCTGTCCTTCTCTTCCTTTTTGGAAACAGTCTGCGAATCCTCCAACCAAAAGCCCTCCTCCACTGTGATTGGCCAGCCTCTCAGCCAAGGGGAGGGCTGTTTCAGAGACTCCAAGTGGGGAGGGGAGAGCAGGCATGCACAGCGCATTGTAGCATGGTGTGCATGTGAGGGCAAGGGAGAGCATGAGGGGCTGGAGGGAGGCTTGTGCCAGCAAGTCCCTTTCTGTGTGGGAAGTTTGGCCCAATTCTATCGTTGGCGGGGTTCGGAATCGTCTTTGATTGTAGGTGAACTATAAATCCCAGCAACTACAACTCCCAAATGTCAAGGATCACAAACTCCACTGGTGTTCACATTTGTGCATATTGAGCATTTGTACTAAGTTTGATCCGGATCCATCATTAAACTATGAGTGAGGTTTAGAATGCTCTTTGTTTGTGGGTGAACTATAAATCCCAGCAGCTACAACTCCCAAATGTCAAGGTCTATTTCCCCCAAACTCCACCAGTGTTTACATTTGGGCATATTGAGTACTTGTGCCAAGTTTAGTCCATATCCATCATTGCTTGTGTTCTCTCTTGATGTAGGTCAGGCATGGGGAACCTTCGGCCCTCCAGATGTGGTGGACTTCAACTCCCACAATTCCTTGTGCTGTCTTTAGCCTACAAAGCCTCAAGGAATTGTGGGAGTTGAAGTCCACCACACCTGGAGGGCCGAAGGTTCCTGACCCCTGATGTAGGTGAACTACAACTCCAAAACTCAAGGTCACTGCCAAACCCTTCCAGTATTTTCTTTGCATGGGAGTTCAGTGTGCCAAGTTAGGTTCCATTCCATCCTTGGTGCAGTTCAGAATGCTCTTTGATTGTAGGTGAACTATAAATCCCAGCAACTACAACTCCTAAATTACAAAACCAATCCCCCCGCAACACCATCAGTATTCAAATTTGGACATGTCAGGTATTTGTGCCAAATGTGGTCCAGTGAATGAAAATCATAGAATCATAGAATCAAAGAGTTGGAAGAGACCTCCTGGGCCATCCAGTGCAACCCCATTCTGCCAAGAAGCAGGAATATTGCATTCAAATCACCCCTGACAGATGGCCATCCACCCTCTGTTTAAAAGCCTCCAAAGAAGGAGCCTTCACCACACACCGGGCAGAGAGTTCCACTGCTGAATGGCTCTCACAGTCAGGAAGTTCTTCCTCATGTTCAGATGGAATCTCCATTGTTCCATGTCCTGGTCTCCAGGGAAGCAGAAAACAAGCTTGCTCCCTCCTCCTCCCTGTGGCTTCCTCTCACATATTTATACATGGCTATCATATCTCCTCTCAGCCTTCTCTTCTTCAGGCTAAACATGCCCAGCTCCTTAAGCCGCTCCTCACAGGGCTTGTTCTCCAGACCCTTGATCATTTTAGTTGCCCTCCTCTGGGCACATTCCAGCCTATCAGGTATTTACATGACGATTCAGAACAGTAGCAAAATTACAGTTATGTCGTAGCAACGAAAATAATTTTATGATTGGAGGTTAACCACCACGGGAGGACCTGGATTAAGTGGTTGCGGCATTTGGAAGGTTGAGAAGCACTGCAATATAGCTTGAGTTATAATGTGCGAGTGTCACTCTCCTATCTAAGTATGCCAATTTTCTGCCTTCATTCTTGTCCGTTCCCATTGAGTCCAGCCTGCCTGTCTTCCGTCATTCTGAATCTGCTGATCTCCATCTCGTCTTCATCCCGTGACTTCTTTTTTCCCCCGTTTCCTTCCTTCCTTCCCTAAACAGAAACTGCACCATTTTGGCAACATACTAGTGCTGACACTTTCTCCCGGGGGAGTTGAAATGTCAAAAACATGTCTGGCAACACAGCAAGCAGCAAAGAGAGGGGGTTCTCCTATGCGCTAGGCAGAGGCAAGCCATTTCTAGCTGTTGGTGGGTTTTGTGCCAATGCGCTTTCTCTCCTGGAGATGTCAAAAATTACGACTGTGCCTGGCGTGACCTCTATTATCACATTTTCACATTTCCGAGGTTGATCGTGGCTTTGCAATATTTATTTCAAGTCTTCTCTTGAAGAGGAAATTGTTTAGTAATTTGTTATGTCAGAATGGATGCAGTGGCAGCGGATGGTTCTGAAACTCCTCTGGGTTTTAGTCACAAATAATAATAATAATAATAATAATAATAATAATAATATGGATTGTCGATGTCGCAATCCCAGGTGAGAGCAGGATTTAAGAGAAACAACTGGAAAAGCTGACATGATATGAGGATTTAAAGATCAAACTGCACAAGCCAGTCAAGGTGGTCCCAGTGGTGATCGGCACACTGGGCGCAGTGTCTAAAGACATTGGCCTGCACTCAAACACAATTGGCGCTGACAAAATTACCACCTGTCATCTGCAAAAGGCCATCTTACTGGGATCTGCACACATTATTCACTCATACATCACAAAGTCCTACACACTTGGGAAGGGTCCGACGTGTGATCCAATACAACAGCCAGCAAAGTGGTCTGCTGTGGACTCATCTGATGATGATGATGATGATGATGATGATATAAAAGCTGACACAATATGAGGATTTAATGATCGAACTGCAAAGACTGTGGCACAAGCCAGTCAAGGGGGTCCCAGTGGTGATCAGCACACTGGGTGCAGTGCCTAAGACCTTGGCCTGCACTTAAACACAATTAGCGCTGACAAGATTACCACCTGTCATCTGCAAAAGGCCACCTTACTGGGATCTGTACACATTATTTGCAGATACATCACACAGTCCTAAACACTTGGGAAGGGTCCGACGTGTGATTCAATACAACAGCCAGCAGAGTGATCTTATCTGCTGTGGACTCATCTTGTTGTGTTTCTAATAATAATAATAATAATAATAATAATAATAATAATAATAATAATAGACACGATATGGGGATTTAAAGCTTGAACTGCAAAGATTCTAGCACAAGCCAGTCAAGGTAGTCCCAGTGGTGATCGGCACACTGGGTGCAGTGCCCCAAGACCTTGGCCTGCACTTAAACACAATTGGTGCTGACAAAATTACCACCTGTCATCTGCAAAAGGCCACCTTACTGGGATCTGTACGCATTATTTGCTGATACATCACACAGTCCTAGACACTTGGGAAGGGTCCGACGTGTGATCCAATACAACAGCCAGCAGAGTGATCTTGTCTGGTGTGGACTCTTCTTGTTGTGTTAATAATAATAATAATAATAATAATAATAATAATAATAGACACGATATGGGGATTTAAAGATTGAACTGCAAAGACTCTGGCACGCCAGTCAAGGTGGTCCCAGTGGTGATCGGCACACTGGACACAGTGCCTAAAGACATTGGCCTGCACTTAAATACAATCAGCGCTGACAAAATTACCACCTGTCATCTGCAAAAGGCCACCTTACTGGGATCTGTATGCATTATTTGCCGATACATCACACAGTCCTAGACACTTGGGAAGGGTCCGGCGTGTGATCCAATACAACAGCCAGCAGAGTGATCTTGTCTGGTGTGGACTCTTCTTGTTGTGTTTCTAATAATAATAATAATAATAATAATAATAATAATAATAATAAATAAGCTGACACAATACGAGGATTTAACGATCGAACTGCAAAGACTCCGGCACAAGGCAGTCAAGGTAGTCCCCGTGGTGATCGGCACACTGGGTGCAGTGCCCCAAGACCTTGGCCTGCACTTAAACACAATTGGTGCTGACAAAATTACCACCTGTCATCTGCAAAAGGCCACCTTACTGGGATCTGTACGCATTATTTGCTGATACATCACACAGTCCTAGACACTTGGGAAGGGTCTGACGTGTGATCCAATACAACAGCCAGCAGAGTGATCTTGTCTGGTGTGGACTCTTCTTGTTGTGTTTCTAATAATAATAATAATAATAATAATAATAATAATAATAAGGATTGTCGATGTTGCAATCCCAGGTGACAACAAGATTTAAGAGAAACAACTGGAAAAGCTGACAAGATATGAGGATTTAAAGATCGAACTGCAAAGACTTGGGCACAAGACAGTCAAGGGGGTCCCAGTGGTGATCGGCACACTGGGTGCAGTGCCTCAAGACCTTGGCCTGCACTTAAACACAATCGGCACTGACAAGATTACCATCTGCCAGCTGCAAAAGGCCACCTTACTGGGAACTGCACGTATTATTCACCGATACATTCTTAGATACTTGGGAAGTGTCCGACGTGTGATCCAATGCAACAGCCAGCAGAGTGACCTTGTTTGCTATGGACTCATCTTGTTGTGTTTCAACTAATAATAATGTAATAATAATATTATGTAATCATTATAATATTATGTATTAATGATAATTTTTGATAATGTGTTGTTGAAGGCTTTCATGGCTGGAATCACTGGGTTGCTGTGAGTTTTCCAGGCTGTCTGGCCATGTTCCAGAAGCATTCTCTCCTGACGTTTTGCCCACATCTATGGCAGGCATCCCCAGAGGTTGTGAGGTCTGCTGGAAACTAGTAAAGTGGGATTTATATATCTGTGGAATGATGTCCAGGGTGGGAGAAAGAATTATAATAATAACTTTATTTATACCCCGCTACCATCTCCCCAAGGGACTCGGTGCGGCTTACATGAGGCCGAGCCCACAATACAACAATACAAGCAATAACAACAACAATACAAAGCAATTAAAATAAATCTCATACACAGAGTAACAGAGTAACAGAGAGAACTCTTGGCTGTTGGAAGTATGAATGCTGCAACGGATCACCTTGATTAACATTGCAAAGCCTTGCAGCTTCAAAGCTTGACTGATTGTTGCCTGGGGGGGTCCTTTGTTGGGAGGTGTTAGGAAAGTATTAGTTGCCCCTGATTGTTTCCTGCTCTTCCATGGCTGACTTCTCTGGTTGGGCAATTCGACGTTTGGTGGTCCCAGTGTAGACTTTTTGGAATTTTCTTCATGGGTCTGTAGATAGTTTGTAGTTGTGTTTCTCCATCAGCTTCCCTATGTGGTCAGTGGTTCCCTTGATGGGTGAAAATGACACTTTTCCTCTGATTTTTTACCCGCCTCTTCTCATGCATTCCATAAAAGATATAAAAAGGTAAAGGTAGTCCCCTGACATTAAGTCCAGTCATGTCTGACTCTGGGGTGTGGTGCTCATCTCCATTTCTAAGCCGAAGAGCCAGCGTTGTCCGTAGACACCTCCAAGGTCATGTGGCCGGCATGATTGCATGGAGCCCCCGGTGGCGCAGTGGGTTAAAGCACTGAGCTGCTGAGCTTGTTGATCGCAGGTTCGATTCCGGGGAGCGGCGTGAGCTTCCGCTGTCAGCCCTAGCTTCTGCCAACCTAGCAGTTCGAAAACATGCAAATGTGAGTAGATCAATAGGTACCGCTCGGGCGGGAAGGTAACGGCGCTCCAGAAAAGATATACATCAAGGCAATTCTATAAAATCTATTTAAGGTGCTGAATAGGCTCCTCAGCACCTTGGACAGTTCTCTTTGGTAGAGCAAATGGGGTGCATCTTCACCGGCTTAGGGTGCATCTGCATTAGAGTCTTGATGCAGTTTGACAGCACCTAGGCTGCCATGACTCATAGAATCCTAGAATCCTAGAGTTGGAAGAGACCTCGTGGGCCATCCAGTCCAACCTCATTTTGCCAAGAAGCAGGAAAATCGCGTTCAAAGCACCCCCAACAGATGGCTATCCAGCCTCTGTTTCAAAGCCTACATAGAAAGAGCCTCCACCACACTCTGGGGCAGAGAGTTCCACTGCTGAACTGCTCTCATGGTCAGGAAGTTCTTCCCAATATTCAAGTGGAATCTCCTTTAGTTTGAAGCAATTGCTCCATGTCCTAGTCTCCAGGGCAGTGGAAAACAAGCTTGCTCCCTCCTCCCTGTGGCTTCCTCTCACATATTTATACATGGCTCTTATCATGTCTCCTCTCAGCCTTCACTTCTGCAGGCTAAACACACCCAGCTCTTTAAGCCGCTCCTCATAGAGATTGTTCTTCAGACCCTTGATCATTTTAGTCACACTCCTCTGGACACATTCCAGCTTGCCAATCTCTCTCTCAGTACTATGGGATCCTGGGAGTTATAGATTAGCCTTTTTGGAGCAGAGATGTTGAAAGCCCTTGTGAAACTACAACTTCCAGGATTCCACGGCAGTCAAAGCAGTGCCAAACTGGATTCATTTCACAGTGTAGATCAGTGTTTCTCAAACTTCCTAATGCAAGCGTTTTTCAGATTTCCGAAGTCACAACGTGGCTTTTGGAGCAACCTCTCGATTTCTACAAACGAGGTGTTTCCAGTTGCTTCCAAAGATGCAACTGGAAGCAACATGGGTGCCTCAATGGTGGCACCCATGGAGAGAAGGACTCAGAACTGGGCCAAGTTTCATTGCTCTCCATCCACAGGAAGTGGGTCAGGGGAAATCTTTCATGAATGCCCCTATACCTATCGGATACCGAATGGCACAATGTTGCCATCTTGTGGCTGAACACTCCTCTCTTGAGCTACCTCCCCTTCTTTCCAACACCTGATGTATGGGTTGTTGTAGGTTTTTTCGGGCTATATGGCCATGTTCTAGAGGCATTTTCTCCTGACGTTTTGCCTGCATTTATGGCAAGCATCCTCAGAGGTATTGAAGTCTGTTGGAAATAGGAAAAAGGGTTTATATATCTGTGGAATGACCAGAGTGGGACAAAGGACTCTTCTCTGTTGGAGCTAGGTGTGAATGTTTCAACTGACCACCTTGATTAGCATTTGATTGCCTGGCAGTGCCTGGAGCAATCTTTTGCTGAGAGGTGATTAGATGTCCTTGTGTGTTTCTTCTCTGTTGTTGTGCTGTTCTAATTGTAGAGTTTTTTAATACTGGTAGCCAGATTGTATTCATTTTGATGGTTTCCTCCTTTCTGTTGAAATTGTCCACATGTTTGTGGATTTCAATGGCTTCTCTGTGTAGTCTGACATAGTTCCAACATACCTCACTACCTCTGAGGATGCTTGCCATAGATGCAGGCGAAACATCAGGAGAAAATGCCTCTAGAACATGGCCATATAATCCCCAAAAAAACCCCTACAACAACCCAGTGATTCCGGCAATGAAAGCCTTCGACAATACCTGATGTATGTGTTCTTCTTGGAACCAAATCTTATACCTTTAAGCAAAGAAGCAGAAGTATAGAAAGCCAAACTGCAGGGCTATATTCCAAGGTTTCCTGTAGAATCCATGAGGACGAGAAACTTGAATTGCATACAGGAGACGAGTCCCATCTCTCTCTATTACTTTCATGGTTTTAATCTGGAGAGGTTTTAAATTGTTGATGTTGTTTCACACTAAGATGCACGTGCCCAAGGGAAAAAATGACCCCTGTTTCTCAACCTTCCTAATGCCGCGACCCCCTAATACAGTTTGGTGACCCCCAACCATAACATTATTTTCATTGCTACTTCATCACTGTCATTTTGCTCCTGTTATGAATCGTCATATAAATACCTAATATGCAGGGTGTATTTTCATTCACTGGATCAAATTTGGCACAAATACCCGATATGCCTGAATTTGAATACTGGTGAGGATGGGGGAGGATTGGTTGTGTCATATGGGAGTTGTAGTTGCTTGGATTTATAGTTCACCTACAATCAAAGAGCATTCTGAACCCCACCCACGATGGAATTGAACCAGACTTGGCACACAGTGCTCTCATGACCAACAGAAAATACTGGAAGGGTTTGGTTGGCAGTGTCCTTTGGTTTTGGAGTTGTAGTTCACCTACATCCAGAGATCACTGTGGACTCAAACAATGGTGGATCTGGACCAAACTCTATACGAATACTCAATATGCCCAAATGAGAATACTGGTGGAGTTTTGGGGAAATAGAATCTTGACATTTGGGAGTTGTAGTTGCTGGGATTTATAGTTCACCTACAATAACAGAGCATTCTGTTACCGCAATGAGTTGCCCCTGGGGCTGAGAATTGTGGTATATAAGCGAAGTAAATAAATCTGTATATATAATAAAGAAGAGTGTTTGTATCGGACAGAGAAATTGTGGAGGGCGGTGTATGTGGCAGCGTTCTGATTGGCTGCCGCTGTGGTGCTATGTGCATATGGTCTCTGATTGGCCAGCTTCAATAGGAGCCCCTGGTGGAGAAGAGGGTTCATGGCAGAAACGGGGCATGACAGAAGGAAATTTGCATATGGTCTCTGATTGGCCAGCCTCAAATCCAACATTCCGAGATGAGAAAGAGAGGAAAGGAAAGGCCAAAGGGGGCTGGGTCAGAACACTCCCAATACAGACCGAAATAGGCACACAGAGCCCCCATCACCCACTCTACATCCTACTGCAGTTTGGAGGAGCATGAACCATGGATGATGGGACATGCAGTACCACCACTCACATTCTGAGACCGCTGTTAACCTTATCCAATGACTGATCAGGACCAAACTTCGCACAGAGACCTCTCATGACCCACTTTACGTCCTGGTGTGGTTTGGCCGGGGATGGACCGTGGATTATGGGACTTGCAGTACCATTGCTCAACTCCTCAGACCACTGCAACCCTCATCCAATTACCAATAAATACCAAAGTTGGCACACTGAGTCTCCATGACAAACTCTACATCCAGGTGCAGTTTGAAGGAGGATGCACCATGGACGATGGGACTTGCAATACCTGCACTCCCTTCCGAAGACCATTACAACTGCCAATGATGATGGATCAAGACCACAATTTACACAGAGACCCGGCATGACCCACTCTACATCCTGGTGCGGTTTGGAAGAATTTGACAATGGATGATGGGACTTGCAGTCACTTCACTCACTTCCTGAGACCACTGAGACCCTCGCCAATGACTCATCAAGACTAAACTTGGCACATGGAGCTTCAATGACCCACTCTAAATCCTGGAGCAGTTTGGAGGACGACAGACCATGGATGATGGGACTTCAAGTACCTCCACTACCCAAGACTGCTGCAAAACTCATCTAATGACCAATCAAGACCAAAGTTGGCACACAGAGCCCCCATGACCCTCTCTACATCCTGCTGCAGTTTTGGAGAAGGGTGGACCATGGATGATGGAACTTCCAGTACCTTCACTCACATTCTGAGACCTCTGCAAACCTCATCCAATGACGGATCAAGACCAAACTTGGCACATACTCCTCTCATGACCCACGTTACGTCCTGGTGTTGTTTGGAAAACTTTGGAGATGGATGATGGGACTTGCAGTACCTTTGCTCACTTCCTGAGACCACTGAGACCCTCGCCAATGACTAATCAAGACTACACTTGGCACATGAAGCTCCAATGACCCACTCTACATCCTGGTGCAGTTTGGAGGAGGACAGACCATGGATGATGGGACTTCAAGTACCTCCACTCCCTTCCGAAGATTGCTGCAACCCTCTTCTAATGACCAATCAAGACCACACTTGGCACACAGAGCCCCCATGATCCACTCTACATCCTGCTGCAGTTTGAAAGGGGATGGACTTTGGATGATGGGACTTGCACTACCTTCACTCACTTACTGACACCAGTGCCACCCTCATCTAATGACTGATAAAGACCAAACTTGGCACACAGAACCCCCATGACCCACTCTAGATCCTGCTGCTGTTTGTAGGAGGATGGCCCATGGATGATGGGACTTCAAGTACCTCCACTCACTTCCTGAAAATAATGCAAAAGTTAGCCAAAGACCAATAAAGACCAAACTTGGCATACAGAACCACCATTACCCACTTTCTCTAATAACCCGGGCAACGCCGGGTCCCCAAGCTAGTAAATAATAAATTCTGAACCCCACCAACAATAGAATTGGGCCAAACCTCCCACACAGAACCCCCATGTGGGCCACAGCAATGCGTGGCGGGGGATAGTTAGTAATCTATATAAATAAAAATGTAATGTCCAGTAGGGCTGGACAACCACGGAAAAATTTGTTTCTGGTTACATCCCGTCTTGACTACTGCAACGCTCTCTACGTGGGGTTGCCTTTGAAGACGGCTCGGAAGCTCCAATGAGTCCAACGGGCGGCAGCCATGATACTAACGGGAGCGGGGCGCAGGGAGCATACAACTCCTCTGCTGCACCAGCTCCACTGGCTGCCGATCTGCTACCGGGCTCGATTCAAAGTGCTGGCGTTGGCCTTTAAAGCCCTAAACGGTTCTGGCCCAACTTATCTATCCGAACGTATCTCAGCCTATCAGCCCACCAGGACCCTAAGATCTTCTGGGGAGTCCCTGCTCTCTATCCCGCCGGCTTCACAAGTGCGGCTGGCGGGAACGAGAGACAGGGCCTTTTCTGTGGTGGCCCCTCGGCTTTGGAACACCCTCCCCATAGAGGTACGATCAGCCCCCTCGCTGATGGTGTTTCGGAAAAGATTGAAGACATGGACGTTTGAACAAGCATTCGGTTAACACAGTGCAACGAATCTGACGATCAAGGACTGGTAATCACAGACGATGAAATTGGACTGCGTTTTTAACTAAGAGATGCATTGGTTCGATATTGGTGGCCCAATATTGTATATTATGTATGTGTTTTTATGCTTTTTTTAATGCTTTTTAGCTTGAATATTGTTGATTATTGTAATGTTGTAAACCGCGTTGAGTCGCCAATGTAGGCTGAGAAACGGCGGTATACAAGCGCAGTAATAAATAAATAAATAATAAAATAAACTCGATTCGTTTTTAGGGGGTTTTTGCGTTTCGATTTTTAAAAGAATTCTGAAATTTTTCTTTAAAAAAGTTCGAAATTTACGAAATTTCGGAAATTACGACACAATAACGAAACAATAACGAATTGATTCGTTAATGGCAGACGTGACCGCGCAATACGCTAAAAAACCCTCCAAATGGGACAGGGGGAACTTCTGAAGCTTCCCTCTCCCTCTGTTGTTGACTGTTGGTGTGATAATTATATTTTTTTTTCACTGATAAAACAAACAACTATAAAACTTGCACCAGACATGCGGAAATAATAACGAAATGATTTCGAAACGATTTCGACACAATTACGAAACAATTACGAAACAATTACGAAACGAATTGAAAAATTCGTTTTGATTTTTAGTTGCTCCTGAATGGTTCAATATCGCTTCGTTATAAAAAAAAATAACGAATTAATAACGAATTACAAAATTCACGAACGAAACCGCCCAGCCCTAATGTCCAGAGATAGAATTGAACCGAACTTCCAACACAGAACCCCTATGACCAACAGAAAATAATGGAAGGTTTTGGTGGGCACTGACCTGGAGTTTGGGAGTTGTAGTTCACCTACATCTAGAAAGCACTGTGGACTCAAACAATGATGGATCTGGACCAAACTTGGCTCAGATACTCAGTATGCCCAAATGTGAACACTGATGATGCTTGAGGAAAATAGACATTTGGGAGTTGTAGTTGCTGGAATTTATAGTTCACCTACAATCAAAGAGCATTTTGAACCTTACCAATGAGACAATTGGGCCAAACTTCTCTCACAAAACCCCCATGCCTTGCATGCTTTCCCTTGGCTGCGCATGTGCACCACGCTGCCATGCGCTGTGCACGCCTGCTCTTCCCTCCTCACGTGTAGTCTCAGAAACAGCCCTCCCCTTGGCTTCACTGTCTGTTTCCAAAAAGGAAGAGAAAGACAAGCGGAGAGATCTTCAGCCTTCTCTGACAAAGGGGTTCCTAAGACCATCAGAAATATATGTTTTGGGATGGTTTTTGGTGACTCCTCTGAAACCCGCTCATGACCCCCCCCCCAGGGTTTTCAACCCCCAGGTTGAGAAACCCTGCTCTAATAATAATAATAATAATAATAATAATAATAATAACTTTATTTGTACCCCAATACCATCTCCCCAAGGGACTCGGTGCGGCTTACATGAGGAGGTGACTAAGGCATGGACCACCCTGGCCAGATCCGACTTCACGAGGTACGGTCGCTCTAAGTATTTTATAGGTTCTCCAGGTGATTCTGTGTGCATCTACATTATAGAATTAATGCAGTTCAATGCTGCTTTAACTGCCATGGCTCAATGTTATGGAATCCTGAGAGCTGTAGTATGGGAAGGTACCAGTATTCTTCTGCAGAGAAGGCTCAAGACTGAATAAGCATGCAATTCCTGGGATTCTATAGTACTATTTATTTATTTATTTGTCGTGTCAGGGCAACCAGTCAATTGTATTACATTTCTAACAGAACAAAACAAACAAACAAACAAAACACAAAATTTGCAAGCTTGGTAGTTGATTAAATGTCCTTTGACCAGTATCTGGACACTTGGAGTGCCTCTGGTGTTGCCGCAAGAAGGTCCTCCCTTGTGCATCATGTGGCAGGGCTCAGGTTGCATCGCAGCAGGTGGTCAGTGGTTGGCTCTTCTCCCCACTCGCATGTCGTGGACTCCACTTTGTGGCCCCATTTCTTGAGGTTGGCTCTGCATCTCGTGGTGCCAGAGCGCGGTCTGTTCAGCGCCTTCCAAGTCGCCCCGTCTTCTGTGTGCCCAGGAGGGAGTCTCTCATTTGGTATCGGCCATTGATTGGGGTTCTGGGTTTGAGCCTGCCACTTTTGGACTCTTGCTTGCTGAGGTGTTCCAGCGAGTGTCTCTGTAGATCTTAGAAAACTATTTCTAGATTTAAGTCGTTGACGTGCTGGCTGATACCCAAACAAGGGATGAGCTGGAGATGTCTCTGCCTTGGTCCTTTCACTATTGGCTGCTACTTCCCGGTGGATGTCAGGTGGTGCAATACCGGCTAAGCAGTGTAATTTCTCCAGTGGTGTAGGGCGCAGACACCCCGTGATAATGCGGCATGTCTCATTAAGAGCCACATCCACTGTTTTAGTGTGGTGAGATGTGCATACTCAGCCGCGGAGTAGCACAGTGCAAGGGCAGATGTCTTCACTGTGTCTGGTTGTGATCCCCAGGTTGTGCCAGTCAGCTTTCGTATGATATTGTTTCTAGCGCCCACTTTTTGCTTGATGTTCAGGCAATGCTTCTTGTAGGTCAGAGCACGGTCCAGAGTGACTCCCAGGGATTTGGGTGCGCTGCAATGCTCCAGTGGGATTCCTTCCCACTATAGTACTGAGTAATGGCCATTCCAGTGGTGCCATACTCTTAATTTTATGGTGTAGATGCAGCCCTAAAATTGCTGCTGTGGAAGCATCCTAATGTTTCGACCACTATAATTTCCAGTTCACTCTTGAGCAGCTACTATGGTAAAATAAAGCCTTGCTTAAAAACTGCAATGGTAACCAATTTTTTCACTGGCTGCGGAACGATGGCTATAAACAACGTCGCCTTAAAAATGGATTTTGCAAGCTCTTCTCAGACAAGGAAGTTCTCGGGCGAGGATTGAGATGCCTTCGGAGGGAAGGAAGCTTATAGGAACTGACAAGGGTTTGCAAGAGGACTCCGGCCCGCGTTTGCCCTTCCGTGACTCACCCGCGACGTCCAATAAAGCAGGAGATGACTTGTCTTAACATCGAAATGGTGGCGGCTCCAGGGAGGAAAGGCCACCAGAAAGTCCGGCTGCAAAATGCAGTTTGACAGATGAGGAAGGAGGACGTCTTATTCCTGACCTAAGCAAGGTCTCTTTTCCTGGGCAGAAATGGCTCTCAGTTTCCTTAGAAAAGGAAGTCACAAATGGATCCAAATAATGCACACACGAGAATAACATGCTCATACCAGACAAGGCGTAGATCAGTTTGAAAAGCCTCCTTCCTTTGTGTTGTTGAAGGCTTTCATGACTAGAATCACTGGATTGGCGTGGGTTTTCTGGGCTGTCTGACCATGTTTCAGCAGCATTCTCTCCTGACGTTTCACCCACATCTATGGCGTCCTCAGAGGTTGTGAGGTCTGTTGGAAACTAGACAAGTAGGGTTTTAGATATCTATGGATTGTCCAGGATGGGAGAAAGAACTCTTGTTTGTTTGAAGCAGGTGTGAATGTTGCAAATGGCCATGTTCCAGAAGCATTCTCTCCTGGCGTTTCACCACATCTATGGCAGGCATCCTCAGAGGTTGAGAGGTCTGTTAAAGTAGATAAATTGGGTTTATACATCTGTGGATTATCCAGGATAAGAGAAAGAACTCTTGTCTGTTTGAGACAGGTGTGAATGTTGCAAATGGCCATGCTCCAGAAGCATTCTCTCCTGACGTTTCGCCCACATCTATGGCAGGCATCCTTAGAGGTTGAGAGGTCTGTTGGAAAGTAAACAAGTAGGGTTTTAGATATCTATGGACTGTCCAGGATGGGAGAAAGAACTCTTGTTTGAGGCAGATGTGAATGTTGCAAATGGCCATGTTCCAGAAGAATTCTCTCCTGATGTTTCACCCACATCTATGGCAGGCGTCCTCAGAGGTTGTGAGGTCTGTTGGAACTAGGAAAATTAGTTTATATATATATCTGTGGAAAGACCAGGGTGAGATAAAGAACTCTTGTCTGTTGGAGCTAGGTGTGAATGTTTCAACTGACCACCTTGATTAGCATATGATGGCCTGGCAGTGCATGGGGCAATCTTTTGTTGAGAGGTGATTAGATGTCCCTGATTGTTTCCTCTCTGTAGTTTTGCTGTTGTAATTTTGGAGTTTTTTTAATACTGGTAGCCAGATTTTGTTCATTTTAATGGTTTCCTCCTTTCTGTTGAGATTGTCCACATGCTTCTTGTGGATTTCAATGGCTTCTCTGTGTAGCCTGGCATGGTGGTTGTGAGAGTGGTCCAGCATTTCTGTGTTCTCAGTTGAAACATTCATACCTAGCTCCATCAGACAAGAGTTCTTTGTCCCACCTTGGACATTCCACAGATATATAAACCCATTTTCCTAGTTCCAACAAACCTCACTGCCTCTGAGGATGCTTGCCATAGATGCAGGCGAAACGTCAGGAGAGAATGCTTCTAGAACATGGCCATATAGCCTGAAAAAAACGTACAACAACCCAGTGATTCTGGCCATGTGCTGATTTTCTGAATGTTATGGGAAAAAATTGAATAGAAAGCTTTGACTGAAAGTAGTGGAAAACAGGCAGGAATAGCAAGTCTATGTGTATTAAGTTATGTAAATTATAATAATTTGCACTCAATGTCAAAATTAACTGGTTGATTAACCAAGGTAGATAGGAATGTACACATCAAAAATATTGTTACCTGATTATATCTGCCACGATTTGCTTTTCTGTTATGTACCATAACCAAAATAAATAGTTTTATTTAAAAAAAGAAAAGAAATTGTCTACATGCCTGTGGATGTCAATGGCTTCTCTGTGTAGTCTGACATGGTGGTTGTGAGAGTGGTCCAGTATCTGTCCAGAATGTGTCCAGAGGAGGGCAACTAAAATGATCAAGGGTCTGGAGAACAAGCCCTATGAGGAGCGGCTTAAGGAGCTGGGCATGATTAGCCTGAAGAAGAGAAGACTGAGAGGAGATATGATAGCCATGTATAATAAATATGTGAGAGGAAGCCACAGGGAGGAGGAGGGAGCAAGCTTGTTTTCTGCTTCCCTGGAGACTAGGACCCAAGAGAACAATGGCTTCAAACTACAAGAGAGGAGACTCCATCTGAACATGAGGAAGAACTTCCTGATTGTGAGAGCCGTTCAGCAGTGGAACTCTCTGCCCCGGAGTGTGGTGGAGGCTCCTTCTTTGGAAGCTTTTGAACAGGGGCTGGATGGCCATCTGTCAGGGGTGATTTGAATGCAATATTCCTGCTTCTTGGCAGAATGGGGTTGGACTGGATGGCCCAGGAGGTCTCTTCCAACTCTTTGATTCTAGGATTCTCTGTTCAATCCATGAAGAAATCCATTCTATATTAGGAAGGCAATGTATTTTGATTTGGAGAGATTCGAAAATTTGGGTTCTTTTGTTATTGAGAAAGGCATGCTGTGTTCCCAGAGAAATAGATGGAAGGATCCAAGGTATTGTAATAATATAATATAATATTGGCGGCAAAAAAACCAATGGGATTTTGGCCTGCATCAAGAGGAGCATAGTGACTAGATTTAGGGAAGTCATGCTCCCCATCCTCTATTCCGATTTGGTTAGACCACACCTGGAATCACACTTTGTCCAATTCTGGGAACCACAATTCAAGAGAGATATTGACTCTAAGCTGGGATGTGTCCAGAGGAGGGCGACTTAAATGATCAAGGGTCTGGAGAACAAGCCCTATGAGGAGCTGCTTAAGGAGCTGGGCATGTTTAGCCTGAAGAAGAGAAGGATGAGAGGAGATGTGATAGCCATGTATAAATACGTGAGAGGAAGCCACAGGGAGGAGGAAGAGGGAGCAAGCTTGTTTTCTGCTTCCTTGGAGACTAGGACGCAATGGAACAATGGCTTCAAACTACAAGAGAGGAGATTCCATCTGAGCATGAGGAAGAACTTCCTGACTGTGAGAGCAGCAGTGGAACTCTCTGCCCCGGAGTGTGGTGGAGGCTCCTTCTTTGGAAGCTTTGAAACAGAGGCTGGATGGCCATCTGTCAGGGGTGATTTGAATGCAATATTCCTGCTTCTTGGCAGAATGGGGTTGGACTGGATGGCCCATGAGGTCTCTTCCAACTCTAGGATTCTATGTGGGAGCTGTTCAGCAGTGGAACTCTCTGCCCCGGAGGGAGTGTGGTGGAGGCTCCTTCTTTGGAAGCTTTTAAACAGAGGCTGGATGGCCATCTTTCGGGGGTGCTTTGAATGCAATATTCCTGCTTCTTGGCAGAATGGGGTTGGACTGGATGGCCCACCAGGTCTCGTCCAACTCTAGGATTCTATGTGAAAGCTGTTCAGCAGTGGAACTCTCTGCCCCGGAGTGTGGTTGAGGCTCCTTCTTTGGAAGCTTTGAAACAGAGGCTGGATGGCCATCTGTCGGGGGTTCTTTGAATGCAATATTCCCGCTTCTTGGCAGAATGGGGTTGGACTGGATGGCCCAGGAGGTCTCGTCCAACTCTAGGATTCTATGATTCTATGATTCTGGGTTCTCAAGTTGCTCCTGACACGACCAAAAAAACTGCTATGGAATCCTGGGATTTGCAGTTTGGAGAGGCCCCAGTACTCTTTGATAAAGAAGACTGAGTACAACGTGAAACTAACGACAGTTAAAGTGGTGCCAAACTGAATTAACTCTACAGCGTGGATGCACTCTTTGATGTCAGTTCTACTTAAAGCAGCCTCATTGTATTTTTACTCCTTCCTGCAACCTAATAACATTCGAAGCATTCATAGAATCATAGAATCAAAGAGTTGGAAGAGACCTCCTGGGCCATCATCCAGTCCAACCCCATTCTGCCAAGAAGCAGGAATATTGCATTCAAATCACCCCTGACAGATGGCCATCCAGCCCCTGTTCAAAAGCTTCCAAAGAAGGAGCCTCCACCACACTCCGGGGCAGAGAGTTCCCCTGATGAACGGCTCTCACAGTCAGGAAGTTCTTCCTAATGTTCAGATGGAATCTCCTTTCTTGTAGTTTGAAGCCATTGTTCCATTTTGTCCTAGTCTCCAGGGAAGCAGAAAGGAAGCTTGCTCCCTCCTCCTCCCTGTGGCTTCCTCTCACATATTTATACATGGCTATCATATCCCCTCTCAGCCTTCTCTTATTCAGGTTAAACATGTCCAGCTCCTTAAACCGCTCCTCATAGGGCTTGTTCTCCAGACCCTGGATCATTTTAGTCGCCCTCTTCCTCTGGACACATTCCAGCTTGTCAACATCTCTCTTGAATTGTGGTGCCCAGAATTGGACACAATATTCCAGGTAATGTGGTCTAACCAAAGCGGAATAGAGCATGGGGAGCATGACTTCCCTAGATCTAGACACTAGGCTCCTCTTGATGCAGGCCAAAATCCCATTGGCTTTTTTTGCCGCCACATCACATTCCTGGCTCATGTTTAACTTGTTGTCCACAAGGACTCCAAGGTCTTTTTCACACGTACTGCTCTCGAGCCAGGCCTCATTGTCCCCCTTTCTGTATCTTTGCATTTCTGTATCTTTGCATTCCTTCCACAGGTGAGTCTGTTTTCCTTTTTTAAAAATCATCTTCTCTCCCTGCACGTTTTATTTTCTCCAATACACCCAAATCACTTCATAGGACTGAAAGACCCTTGTGTGCCATCTGGGGAGAGCCGAGAAATTTACAACTGCCACTCAGCACATATCATCTCCCTTCCTGTCTTTGAAAAATAGATGAAGGATGCTTCAGTTCCTGGCAGAGGTGGGTTAGACAAATCTGTAACACTCTTGAGTTCTGGTGCAGAATTATGATGATGATAGAATCATAGAATCCTAGAATCCAAGAGTTGGAAGAGACCTCATGGGCCATCCAGTCACACCCCATTCTGCCAAGAAGCAGGAATAAAGCACTCAAATCACCCCCGACAGATGGCCATCCTGCCTCTGTTTAGAAGCTCCCAAAGAAGGAGCTTCCACCACACTCCGGGGCAGAGAGTTCCACTGCTGAATGGCTCTAACAGTCAGGAAGTTCTTCCTCATGTTCAGATGGAATCTCCTCTCTTGGAGTTTAGAAGCCATTGTTCCTCGTCCTAGTCTCCATGGAAGCAGTAAACAAGCTTGCTCCCTCCTCCTGTGGCTTCCTCTCACATGTTTATACATGGCTATCATATCTCCTCTCATCCTTCTCTTCTTCAGGCTAAACATGCCCAGCTCTTTAAGCCGCTCCTCATAGGGCTTGTTCTCCAGACCCTTGATCTGCTCCCTCCTCCCTGTGGCTTTCTCTCACATATTTATACATGGCTATCATATCTCCTCTCAGCCTTCTCTTCTTCAGGCTAAACATGCCCAGCTCCTTAAGCCGCTCTTCATAGGGCTTGTTCTCCAGACTCTTGATCATTTTAGTCGCCCTCCTCTGGACACATTCCAGCTTGTCAATATCTCTCTTGAATTGTGGTGCCCAGAATTGGACACAATATTCCAGATGTGGTCTAACCAAAGCAGAATAGAGGGGTAGCATTACTTCCTTAGATCTAGACACTAGGCTCCTCTTGATGCAGGCCAAAACCCCATTGGCTTTTTTTGCTGCCACATCACATTCCTGGCTCATGTTCCCCTTCCTCCCCACGAGGACTCCAAGATCTTTTTCACACGTCCTGCTCTCGAACCAGGCCTCATTGTCCCCCATTCTGTCTCTTTGCATTTCGTTTTCCCTGCCAAAGTGGAGTATCTTGCATTTGTCACTGTTGAACTTCATTGTGTTAGTTTTGGCCCATCATCTCTTTCATCTGTCAAGATCGTTTTGAATTCTGCTCCTGTCCTTTGGAGTCTTGGCTCGCCTTCCCAATTTGGTGTCGTCTGCAAACTTGATGATCCTGCCTTCTAACTCTTATGATATGAGGCTGTGAGATATATTTTGAAGATAGAGCAGTCGTTCTCAGCTTTCCTAATGCCTAACCCCTTCATACAGTTCCTCAGGTTGTGGTGACCCCAGGGGCAGCTCACCCATTACGCAAAGTAAGCATTTGCGGTATAGTTGATTTTGCCCAGGGGTGCTCTTGAGGCGCTCTTGGGGGTAAATAGACCTTGACATATGCGAGTTGTAGTTACTGGGATGTATAGTTCACCTACACTGCACTGTGCAATCAAACAATGATGGATGTAGACCATGGGTTCTCAACCTGTGGGTCCCCAGATGTTTTGGCCTTCAACTCCCCGAAATCCTAACAGCTGGTAAACAGGCTGAGATTTCTGGGAGTTGTAGGCCAAAACACCTGGGGACCCACAGGTTGAGAACCACTGATCTAGACCAAACTTGGCACAAATGCTCAATATTCCCAAATGTGAACATGGATGAAGTTTGGGGAAAATAGACCTTGACATTTGGGAGTTGTAGTTGCTGGGATGTATAGTTCACCTACAACCAAAGAGCATTCTGAACTCCACCAATGATGGTATTGAACTAAACCTGGCACACAGAACTCCCATGACCAACAGAAAATGCTGGAAGGGTTTGGTGGACACTGACCTTAAGTTTTGGAGTTGTAGTTCACCTCCATCCAGAGAGCACTGTGGACTCAAACAATGATGGATCTGGACCAAACTTGGCACAAATACTCCATATGCCCAAATGTGAACACTGGTGGATTTTGGGGAAAATAGACCTTGACATTTGGGAGTTGTAGTTGCTGGGATGTATAGTTCACCTACAACCAAAGAACATTCTGAACCCCACCAATGATGGAATTGAACCAAACTTGGCACACAGGACTCCAAATACCAACAGAAAAGACTGAAAGGTTTTGGTGGACACTGACCTTGAGTTTTGGAGTTGTAGTTCACCTACATCCAGAGAGCACTGTGGACTCAAACAATGATGGATCTGGACCAAATTTGGCACGAACACTCAATATATCCAAATGTGAACACTGGTGGAGTTTGGGGGAAATAGACCTTTAAATTTGAGAGTTGTAGTTGCTGGGATTTATAGTACACCTACAATCAAAGTTGACCTTGAAGGAGTTGGGTGTGGTGACGGCCGACAGGGAGCTCTGGCGTGGGCTGTTCCATGAGGTCACGAAGAGTCAGAGACGACTGAACAAATGAACAACAACAACACAATCCAAGAGCATTCTGAACCCCACCAACAATGGAATTGAACCAATCTTCCCACACAGAACCCCCATGACCAACTGATGGTCTTTGGTGACCCCTCTGACACCCCTTCTGATTCCCCCTCCCAGGGGTCCCAACCCCCAAGTTGAGAAACACTGTGATAGGAGATATAGGATTTATTTATTTATTTATTTACTGTCCTTGTATACCGCCGTTTCTCAGCCTAACTGGCGACTCAACGCGGTTTACAACAAAATATACAGTGCACAGTATACAATTAAAACCATAAAAAACATAATACACAATATTACACGTAAATCACAATCCAATACATCTCCTAACTAAAATCGTGGTCCAATTGCATCATCCGTATTACCAATCCGTAATCAACACATTCATTGCACCGAATTAACCAAATGCCTGCTTGAACATCCAAGTTTTTAGTCTTCTTCGGAATACCATCAGCGAGGAGGCTGATCTTACCTCCATGGGAAGGGCGTTCCAGAGCCGAGGGGCCACCACAGAAAAGGCCCTGTCTCTCGTCCCCGCCAGCCGCACTTGTGAAGCAGGCGGGATAGAGAGCAGGGCCTTCCCAGAAGATCTTAGGGTCCTGGTGGGCTGATAGGAAGAGATACGTTCGGATAGGTAGGCTGGGCCAGAACCGTTTAGGGCTTTAAAGGCCAACGCCAGCACTTTGAATTGAGCCCGGTAGCAAATCGGCAGCCAGTGGAGCTGGTGCAGCAGAGGAGTTGTATGCTCCCTGCGCTCCGCTCCTGTTAGTATCATGGCTGCCCACCGTTGGACTAATTGGAGCTTCCGAGCCGTCTTCAAAGGCAACCCCACGTAGAGAGCGTTGCAGTAGTCTAAACGGGATGTAACCAGAGCGTGGACTACCGTGGCCAAGTCAGACTTCCCGAGGTACGGGCGCAGTTGGCGCACGAGTTTTAACTGTGCAAATGCTCCCCTGGTCACCGCCGAAACCTGGGGTTCCAGGCTCAGCGATGAGTCCAGGGTCACACCCAAGCTGGGAACCTGCGTCTTCAGGGGGAGTGTGACCCCATCCAACACTGGCTGTAACCCTATGCCCTGTTCGGCCTTGCGACTAACCAGGAGTACCTCTGTCTTGTCTGGATTCAATTTCAATTTGTTCGCCCCCATCCAGACCGTCACAGCGGCCAAGCACCGGTTCAGGACCTCGACAGCCTCCTTAGTGACAGGTGGGAAGGAGTGACAGAGTTGGACATCATCTGCGTACAAATGACATTGCACCCCGAAACTCCGGATGATCTCACCGGATGAACTTGTTTCTGCACCAACAGAGGATCAGGAGCAGATGGCTTGCTGTAGAGCAGTAAAACCATGTTGGATTTTAGTCCCAATTCAAAGGTGTTCGCCACACTGCTGAACCTGAAACAGACATTGCTGTTCGGATTGCTTCTTTTAAAATGTGGAAATCCAGCTTGAAACAGATTCACGGCCCCTTCGGCATGGAAGTGATGAGATCCTCCCAGAAAGCCTGGAGAGCAAGGCAGCCCCGTGGTCCGTTGGCCTTCGGCTGCTTCCAGACAGATGCGGCGGCCCTTGTGCCTTTCCTTTTCAGCAGCCAGCGGCTCATCCATCTTTGATGCCCGGCCATCAATTATGTATGGAGGATGACAGATCAGTTAGACAGCTTATCTTCTGGGCAAAGTGCTGGTGTTCTTCATACTCCATGTTTGGGGAGGAGGGGGGTGGAACACTGGGCTCTTTCCATGCTGTTGGGCTTTTCTCTACACCGTGCTGTTATTTTGAAGCTGGCATGAAAAGCATGGGCACGGCAAAGAGTCCGATCTGGATGCAAGGACATAAACTTAGATTGAGAAAAGAGAGAGAGAGGAAAGAAGAAAGGAGGAGAAAAGACTTCGGAGGCTTCCATGGCCGCAATCACTGGGTGGCTGTGAGTTTTCCGGGCTGTCTAGACATGCTCCAGAAGCATTCTCTCCTAACGTTTTGCCCACATCTATGGCAGGCACCCTCAGAGGTTTTGAGGTTTGTTGGAAACTAGGCAAATGAAGTTTATACATCTGTGGATTGTCCAGGGTGGGAGAAAGAACTCTTGTCTGTTGGAGGCAAGTGTGAATGTTGCAGTTGGCCACCTTGATTAGCATGGAATGGCCTTGCAGCTTCAAAGCCTGGCTGCAGAAGGTCCAGAGTGGGAGAAAGAACTCTTGTCTGTTGGAGGCAAGTGTGAATGTTGCAATTGGCCACCTTGATTCGCACTGAATGGCCTTGCAGCTTCAAAGCCTGGCTGCAGAAGGTCCAGAGTGGGAGAAAGAACTCTTATCTGTTGGAGGCAAGTGTGAATGTTGCAATTGGCCACCTTGATTCGCATTTAATGGTCTTGCAGCTTCAAAGCCTGGCTGCAGAAGGTCCAGAGTGGGAGAAAGAACTCTTTTCTGTTGGAGGCAAGTGTGAATGTTGCAATTGGCCACCTTGATTCGCATTTAATGGTCTTGCAGCTTCAAAGCCTGGCTGCAGAAGGTCCAGAGTGGGAGAAAGAACTCTTATCTGTTGGAGGCAAGTGTGAATGTTGCAATTGGCCACCTTGATTCGCATTGAATGGCCTTGCAGCTTCAAAGCCTGGCTGCAGAAGGTCCAGAGTGGGAGAAAGAACTCTTATCTGTTGGAGGCAAGTGTGAATGTTGCAATTGGCCAGCTTGATTCGCATTGAATGGGCTTGCAGCTTCAAAGCCCGGCTATGGAATGATGTCCAGGGTGGGAGAAAGAACTCTTGTCTGTTGGAGGCAAGTGTGAATGTTGCCATTGGCCAGCTTGATTCGCATTGAATGGGCTTGCAGATTCAAAGCCTGGCTGTGGAAGGTCCAGGGTGGGAGAAAGAACTCTTGTCTGTTGGAGGCAAGTGTGAATGTTGCAATTGGCCAGCTTGATTCGCATGGAATGGCCTTGCAGCTTCAAAGCCTGGCTATGGAATGATGTCCAGGGTGGGAGAAAGAACTCTTGTCTGTTGGAGGCAAGTGTGAATGTTGCCATTGGCCAGCTTGATTCGCATTGAATTGCCTTGCAGCTTCAAAGCCTGGCTGCAGAAGGTCCAGAGTGGGAGAAAGAACTCTTTTCTGTTGGAGGCAAGTGTGAATGTTGCAATTGGCCACCTTGATTCGCATTTAATGGTCTTGCAGCTTCAAAGCCTGGCTGCAGAAGGTCCAGAGTGGGAGAAAGAACTCTTATCTGTTGGAGGCAAGTGTGAATGTTGCAATTGGCCAGCTTGATTCGCATTGAATTGCCTTGCAGCTTCAAAGCCTGGCTGCAGAAGGTCCAGAGTGGGAGAAAGAACTCTTATCTGTTGGAGGCAAGTGTGAATGTTGCCATTGGCCAGCTTGATTCGCATTGAATTGCCTTGCAGCTTCAAAGCCTGGCTGTGGAAGGACCAGGGTGGGAGAAAGAACTCTTGTCTGTTGGAGGCAAGTGTGAATGTTGCCATCGGCCAGCTTGATTCGCATTGAATGGCCTTGCAGCTTCAAAGCCTGGCTATGGAATGTCCAGGGTGGGAGAAAGAACTCTTGGCTGTTGGAGGCAAGTGTGAATGTTGCCATTGGCCAGCTTGATTCGCATTGAATGGCCTTGCAGCTTCAAAGCCTGGCTATGGAATGATGTCCAGGGTGGGAGAAAGAACTCTTGTCTGTTGGAGGCAAGTGTGAATGTTGCAATTGGCCAGCTTGATTCGCATTGAATGGGCTTGCAGCTTCAAAGCCCGGCTATGGAATGATGTCCAGGGTGGGAGAAAGAACTCTTGTCTGTTGGAGGCAAGTGTGAATGTTGCCATTGGCCAGCTTGATTCGCATTGAATGGGCTTGCAGATTCAAAGCCTGGCTGTGGAAGGTCCAGGGTGGGAGAAAGAACTCTTGTCTGTTGGAGGCAAGTGTGAATGTTGCAATTGGCCAGCTTGATTCGCATGGAATGGCCTTGCAGCTTCAAAGCCTGGCTATGGAATGATGTCCAGGGTGGGAGAAAGAACTCTTGTCTGTTGGAGGCAAGTGTGAATGTTGCCATTGGCCAGCTTGATTCGCATTGAATTGCCTTGCAGCTTCAAAGCCTGGCTGCAGAAGGTCCAGAGTGGGAGAAAGAACTCTTTTCTGTTGGAGGCAAGTGTGAATGTTGCAATTGGCCACCTTGATTCGCATTTAATGGTCTTGCAGCTTCAAAGCCTGGCTGCAGAAGGTCCAGAGTGGGAGAAAGAACTCTTATCTGTTGGAGGCAAGTGTGAATGTTGCAATTGGCCACCTTGATTCGCATTGAATGGCCTTGCAGCTTCAAAGCCTGGCTGCAGAAGGTCCAGAGTGGGAGAAAGAACTCTTATCTGTTGGAGGCAAGTGTGAATGTTGCAGTTGGCCAGCTTGATTCGCATTGAATGGGCTTGCAGCTTCAAAGCCCGGCTATGGAATGATGTCCAGGGTGGGAGAAAGAACTCTTGTCTGTTGGAGGCAAGTGTGAATGTTGCCATTGGCCAGCTTGATTCGCATTGAATGGGCTTGCAGATTCAAAGCCTGGCTGTGGAAGGTCCAGGGTGGGAGAAAGAACTCTTGTCTGTTGGAGGCAAGTGTGAATGTTGCAATTGGCCAGCTTGATTCGCATGGAATGGCCTTGCAGCTTCAAAGCCTGGCTATGGAATGATGTCCAGGGTGGGAGAAAGAACTCTTGTCTGTTGGAGGCAAGTGTGAATGTTGCCATTGGCCAGCTTGATTCGCATTGAATTGCCTTGCAGCTTCAAAGCCTGGCTGTGGAAGGACCAGGGTGGGAGAAAGAACTCTTGTCTGTTGGAGGCAAGTGTGAATGTTGCCATCGGCCAGCTTGATTCGCATTGAATGGCCTTGCAGCTTCAAAGCCTGGCTATGGAATGTCCAGGGTGGGAGAAAGAACTCTTGGCTGTTGGAGGCAAGTGTGAATGTTGCCATTGGCCAGCTTGATTCGCATTGAATGGCCTTGCAGCTTCAAAGCCTGGCTATGGAATGATGTCCAGGGTGGGAGAAAGAACTCTTGTCTGTTGGAGGCAAGTGTGAATGTTGCAATTGGCCAGCTTGATTCGCATTGAATGGGCTTGCAGCTTCAAAGCCCGGCTATGGAATGATGTCCAGGGTGGGAGAAAGAACTCTTGTCTGTTGGAGGCAAGTGTGAATGTTGCCATTGGCCAGCTTGATTCGCATTGAATGGGCTTGCAGATTCAAAGCCTGGCTGTGGAAGGTCCAGGGTGGGAGAAAGAACTCTTGTCTGTTGGAGGCAAGTGTGAATGTTGCAATTGGCCAGCTTGATTCGCATGGAATGGCCTTGCAGCTTCAAAGCCTGGCTATGGAATGATGTCCAGGGTGGGAGAAAGAACTCTTGTCTGTTGGAGGCAAGTGTGAATGTTGCCATCGGCCAGCTTGATTCGCATGGAATGGCCTTGCAGCTTCAAAGCCTGGCTATGGAATGATGTCCAGGGTGGGAGAAAGAACTCTTGGCTGTTGGAGGCAAGTGTGAATGTTGCCATTGGCCAGCTTGATTCGCATTGAATGGCCTTGCAGCTTCAAAGCCTGGCTATGGAATGATGTCCAGGGTGGGAGAAAGAACTCTTGTCTGTTGGAGGCAAGTGTGAATGTTGCAATTGGCCAGCTTGATTCGCATTGAATGGCCTTGCAGCTTCAAAGCCTGGCTGCAGAAGGTCCAGAGTGGGAGAAAGAACTCTTATCTGTTGGAGGCAAGTGTGAGTGTTGCAATTGGCCACCTTGATTTGCATTGAATGGCCTTGCAGCTTCAAAGCCTGGCTGTGAAAGGTCCAGAGTGGGAGAAAGAACTCTTGTCTGTTGGACGCAAGTGTGAATGTTGCAATTGGCCGTCTTGATTCGCAAATTCGGTCAAATTCGGAGAGGTCGGAGAGCTAATCAAGGTGGCATTGAATAGCCTTGCAGCTTTAAAGCCTGTCTGCTTCCTGTCTGGGGGAATCCTTTCTTAAGAGTTGTTAGCTGGCCCTGATTGTTTCCTTTCTGGAAGCATCCAGGCTTTGAAGCTGCAAGGCTATTCAATGCTAATCAAGGTGACCAATTGCAACATTGACACCTACCTCAAACAGAAAAGAGTTCTTTCTCCCACCCTGGACATTATTCCACAGATAGATGAACCCCATTTGCCTAGTTCCCAACAGGACTCACAACCTCTGAGGATGCCTGAGGTTTATGTATCTGTGGAATAAAGTCCAGGGTGGGAGAAAGAACTCTTGTCTTTTTGAGGCAAGTGTGAATGTTGCAGTTGACCACTGTAATTGGCATTGAATAGCCTTGCAGCTTCAAAGCCTGGCTGCTTTCTGCCTGGGGCAATCCTTTGTTTGGAGTTGTTAGCTGGCCCTCATTGTTTCCTATCTGGAATTCCCTTGTTTTCTGAGTAAATAGTTTTTTTTTAAATACTGGTAGCCATATTTTGTCCATTTTCATGGTTTCCTACTTTCTGTTGAAATTGTCAACATGCTTGTGGATTTTCAGGAAGCAGCCAGTCTGTGAAGTTGCAAGGCCATTCAATGCGAATCAAGATGGCCAAATGCAACATTCACACTTGCCTCCAACAGACAAGAGTTCTTTCTCCCACCCTGGACCTTCCACAGCCAGTCTGTGAAGCTGCAAGGCCATTCAATGCTAATCAAGGTGGCCAATGGCAATATTCACACTTGCCTCCAACAGATAAGAGTTCTTTCTCCTACCCTGGACCTTCCACAGCCAGGCTTTGAAGCTGCAAGGCCATTCAATGTGAATCAAGGTGGCCAATGGCAACATTCACACTTGCCTCCAACTTGCCTCCAACAGACAAGAGTTCTTTCTCCCACCCTGGGCCTTTCACAGCCAGGCTTTGAAGCTGCAAGGCCATTCAATGCAAATCAAGGTGGCCAACTGCAACATTAACACTTGCCTCCAACAGATAAAAGTTCTTTCTCCCACCCTGGACCTTTCACAGCCAGGCTTTGAAGCTGCAAGGCCATTCAGTGCTAGTCAAGGTGGCCATTTGCAACATTCACACTTGCCTCCAACAGCCAAGAGTTCTTTCACCCACCCTGGAACTTTCACAGCCAGTCTGTGAAGTTGCAAGGCCATTCAATGTGAATCAAGCTGGCCAATTGCAACATTCACACTTGCCTCCAACAGACAAGAGTTCTTTCTCCCACCTTGGACAATCCACAGATGTATAAACATCATTTGCCTAGTTTCCAACAAACCTCAAAACCTCTGAGGGTGCCTGCCATAGATGTGGGCAAAACATCAGGAGAGAATGCTTCTGGAACATGGCCAGACAGTCCTTTCAGTCAGCAAGTTCAGCAGTTCAGCGGTTTAACCCACTGTGCCACTAGAACAATCCCTTTAATATCTGGGCACAATTGTGGGATGTTGACATTCAGAAGATGACAAAGACTTGGAAAATGACATTGCAGCTTCAAAGCCTGGGTGCTTCCAGAAAGGAAACAATCAGGGCCAGCTAACACCCCTCAAACAAGGATTCCCCCGGGCAGCAAGCTGCACGGCTATTCAATGTTGCCTTGATTAGCTCTCCGACGTCTCTGGATTTGACCCAGCGACTTTTCAGTCAGCAAGTTCAGCAGTTCAGCGGTTTAACCCACTGTGCCACTAGAACAATCCCTTTAAGATCTGGGCACAATTGTGGGATGTTGACATTCAGGAGATGACAAAGACTTGGAAAATAACGTTGAAGGTATCCGTCTTTACGAGTCTATCGACGGCATAAAATACAATAATTTCAAAGGGACGAAAAGGGCTGCACTTCTTACATTCTCCTGGGATTTCGTGCATTGCTTTTGCTGACCAGCTTTAATTTCTGATTGAAAAAGGAAGTAATTTTTTTAAAAAGCCCAATGGCAGTTCTGTGCTGGAGCGCGCAGGAGTTTTGTCGATGCCTCCAAAATAGGAAATGCTACCCTGTGGTCAATAGGAAAGGGGGGTATCAATTACAAAGCGGAGAGTGCTGATGCGAGCCAATTCTCTCATTCTTTTGCACAAAGGAAAATTGCTCCAGAGGTCTTTTGAATAAACCACCTCCTGCCGCTTTCACAGCAACGTGTCCCAGCGTTTGGTAGAAAGGGTGAGAGGAAGGCAAGCGCGTTCTGTGACATCCAGGTGACCCTTTGAAACATTGCAAGGGGCACAACTGCACCATAACATCAATGCAGTGTGACACCACTTGAAGTGCCATGGCTTGATGCTGTGGAGTCCAGAGAGTTGTAGTTTTACAAGATCTTGAGCTTTATTTATTTATTTATTTGTTTGTTTATTTATTTATTTATAAATAATCTGGAATGTGTCCAGAGGAGGGCGACTAAAATGATCAAGGGTCTGGAGAACAAGCCCTATGAGGAGCGGCTTAAGGAGCTGGGCATGTTTAGCCTGAAGAAGAGACGGCTGAGAGGAGATATGATAGCCATGTATAAATATTTGAGAGGAAGCAAGGGAGGAGGGAGGGAGGAGGAGGGAGCAAGCTTGTTTTCTCCTTCCTTGGAGACTAGGACGCGGAACAATGGCTTCAAACTACAAGAGAGGAGATTCCATCTGAACATTAGGAAGAACTTCCTGACTGTGAGAGCCGTTCAGCAGTGGAACTCTCTGCCCCGGAGTGTGGTGGAGGCTCCTTCTTTGGAAGCTTTTAAGCAGAGGCTGGATGGCCATTTGTCAGGGGTGATTTGAATGCAATATTCCTGCTTCTTGGCAGAATGGGGTTGGACTGGATGATGGCCCAGGAGGTCTCTTCCAACTCTTTGATTCTATGATTCTATTATTCTATTTGGGGTGCTTCTATCCCGCCCTTCTCAACCCCTTAGGGGGGGACTCAGGGCGGCTTACAAAAGGCACAATTCAATGTTACAAAATACAATACAATATACAATACACAATTTACCATATACTATCACAGTTATAACTAATTAAAACAATCAACAGTATACTAGCATCAATAAAACATCTAGTGGTCAATGTTCACCAAATCCAAAGTCCGTAAACCATTTTGCATTGTCATTGCCTTTCCTACTCTGGTCATTATTGGTTGTCCTTCTCCATCTGCCAGCTTACCCGAAAGCCTGGTCCCACATCCAGGTCTTTAGCTTCCTTCTGAAGGAGGGGAGGGATGTTGATGTCCTAATTTCCCCGGGGAGCGCATTCCACAGGCGAGGGGCCACCACCGAGAAGGCTCTGTCCCTCGTCCCCACCAGTCTCACTTGTGATAAAGGTGGGGCTGAGAGTAGGGCCCCCCCAGCAGATCTTAGATTCTGAGGCGGGACGTAGAAGGAGATACGTTCGGACAGGTACGCTGGGCTAGAGCCGTAAAGGGTTTTGTAGGTCAAAACCAGCACTTTGCATTGTGCTCGGAACTGGATTGGCAGCCAGTGGAGCTGACATAGCAAAGGGGTAGTATGTTCCCTGTATGATGCTCCGATGAGTAGTCTGGCCGCCGCCCGTTGGACTAGTCGAAGTTTCTGAACAGTCTTCAAAGGCAACCCTACGTAGAGCGCGTTGCAGTAATCTATTCGGGATGTAACAAGCGCTTTCTCAGCCAGAGAGTGCTGCCTCCTCAACAAACTACATATTCCAGGATTTAATATCTCTTGTAGCAGCCAACAATGAAAGGACCAAGGCAGTGACATCTCCAGCTCATCCTCTGTTTGGATATCAGCCAGCACGCCAACGCTTTAACATTAAATGCTGTTAAACAGACAGAACTAACAACAGATAGAGGTATTATGTCAGCATTTTTCCCCCCAACTTCGGTGTCCTGGAGGTTGTGTTCGATTCCGGCCACAAGAGGGTGCTGATCGCAGACTTCCTCCTGCCTTTGATCGCAGGCATTTTCTGGTATTTCTTTTATGGTTTCCCGCTTAAGCCGTGCCTAATTTCGCTACTCACTAGGGATGGGCGATTTCGTTCGTTAATTTCGTAATTCGTTATTAATTCGTTATTTTTTTTGATAACGAAGCGATATTGAACCATTCAGGAGCAACTAAAAAACGAAACGAATTTTTCCAATTCGTTTCGTAATTGTTTCGTAATTGTTTCGTTATTATTTCCGCATGTCTGGTGCAAGTTTTAGGGTTGCTGTTTGTTTTCTCAGTGAAAAAAAAATAATTATCACACCAACAGTCAACAACAGAGGGAGAGGGAAGCTTCAAAAGTTCCCCCTGTCCCATTTGGAGGTTTTTTTAGCGTATTGTGCGATCGAGGCCGCCATTAACGAATCGGTTCGTAATCGATTCGTAATTGTTTCGTAATTGTTTCGTAATTTCTAAAATTTCGTAAATTTCGAACTTTTTTAAAGAAAAAATTCGGAATTCTTTTAAAAATCGAAACGCAAAAACCCCCTAAAAACGAATCGAGTTTAGAAACAATTTTTTCCGTGGTTGCCCAGCCCTACTACTCACACATCACAGCTGTTTTTGAACTGCTTAGGTCAGGGATCCTCAAACTTTTTAAACAGAGAGCCAGGTCACAGTCCCTCAAACTGTTGGAGGACCAGATTATAATTCGGAAAAAAATGAATTCCTATTCACACTGTCTTATTTGTAGTACAAAAAATCCAACCCTTAAAAACAATACAATTAAAATGAAATTTTTTAACAAATATAAACGTATTCGTATTTCAGTATTAGTATTTTCAGTGCCAAGTGTGAGCCTGCTTTTGGTTGATGAGATAGGATTGTTGTTGTTGTTGTTGTTGTTGTTGTTGTTGTGTGCTTTCAAGTAATTTCAGACTTAGGTTGACCCTAAGTGAGGGCCGGGTAAATGACCTTGGAGGGCCATATCTTGCCCCCGGGCCTTAGTTTGAGGACCCCTGGCTTAGGTGAATAGCCTTTGACTGTGTGGATCATAATAAATGGTGGCAAGTTCTTGGTGGGATGGGCATCCCAAGTCCCCTTCCCTCTCTCCTGAGGAATCTGTACAAGGACCAAGGAGCCACAGTCAGAACTGACCACGGAACAGGAGACTGGTTCAAGATTGGGAAAGGCGTCCGGCAAGGCTGCATCCTCTCACCCAACCTTTTTAACGTGTATGCAGAACACATCATGCGAGGATGTGCGGGGCTGGATGAATGCAAGGCTGGGGTGAAAATGGCTGGAAGAAACATTCACAACCTCAGATATGCAGATGACACCACTCTGATGGCCGAAAGCGAGGAGGAGCCGAGGAGCCTTCTCACCAAGGTGAAGGAAGAAAGCGCAAAAGCCGGGTTGCAGTTAAACATAAAAAAACCCCAAGATTATGGCAACAAGAATGATTGACAACTGGGAAATAGAGGGAGAAAACGTGGAGGCCGTGACAGACTTTGTATTTCTAGGTGCAAAGATGAGTGCAGACGCAGACTGTGGCCAGGAAATCAGGAGACGCTTCCTTCTTGGGAGGAGAGCAAGGACCAATCTTGATAAGATGATGAGGAATAGAGACATCACACTGGCAACGAAGATCCGCATAGTTAAAGCAATGGTATTTCCTGTAGTCACCTATGGATGTGAGAGCTGGACCATAAGGAAGGCTGAGCGAAGGAAGAGACGCTTTTGAACTGTGGTGCTGGAGGAAAGTGCTGAGAGTGCCTTGGACCGCCAGAAGATCCAACCAGTCCATACTCCAGAAAACAAAGCCCAACTGCTCATTGGAGGGAAGGATAGTAGAGGCCAAGATAAAGTCCTTTGGCCACATCATGAGAAGAAAGGAAAGCTTAGAAAAGACAATGATGCTTGGGAAAATGGAAGGAAAAAGGAAGAGGGGCCAACCAAGGGCAAGATGGATGGATGGTGTCCTTGAAGTGACTGGCTTGACCTTGAAGGAGCTGGGGGTAGTGACAGCTGACAGGGAGCTCTGGTGTGGGCTGGTTCATGAGTTCATGAAGAGTCGGAAATGGCTGAACAGAATAAACAACAACAACAGGTGGATAATAAGCTGGGCTGAAGGTTGGGTGACAGATTAGAGAGATGGGCCAAAACAAACAAAATGAAGTTCAACAGGGACCAATGCAAGATACTCCACTTTGGCAGGAAAAACGAAATGCAAAGATACAAAATGGGGGACGCCTGGCTCGAGAGCAGTACGTGTGAAAAAGATCTTGGAGTCCTCGTGGACAGGAAGTTAAACATGAGCCAGCAATGTGATGTGGCAGCAAAAAAAAAGCCAATGGGATTTTGGCCTGCATCAATAGGAGCATAGTGTCTAGATCTAGGGAAGTCATGCTCCCCATGCTCTATTCCGCTTTGGTCAGACCACACCTGGAATATTGTGTCCAATTCTGGGCACCACAATTGAAGAGAGATATTGACAAGCTGGATTGTGTCCAGAGGAGGGCGACTCAAATGATCAAGGTCTGGAGAACAAGCCCTATGAGGAGCGGCTTAAGGAGCTGGGCATGTTTAGCCTGAAGAAGAGAAGGCTGAGAGGAGATATGATGATAGCCATGCATAAATATGTGAGAGGAAGCCACAGGGGGGAGGAGGAGGGAGCAAGCTTGTTTTCTGCTTCCCTGGAGACTAGGACACAAGGGAACAATGGCTTCAAACTACAAGAGAGGAGATTCCACCTGAACATGAGGAAGAACTTCCGACTGGGAGAGCCGTTCAGCAGTGGTGGAGGCTCCTTCTTTGGAAGCTTTTAAACAGAGGCTGGATGGCCATCTGTCAGGGGTGATTTGAATGCAATTTTCCTGCTTCTTGGCAGAATGGGGTTGGACTGGATGGCCCATGAGGTCTCTTCCAACTGATTCTATGATTCTATGATGTGAGAGCTGGACCTTAGGGAAGGTTGAGCGAAGGAAGAGAGACGTTTTTGAACTGTGGTGCTGGAGGAAAGTTCTGAGAGTGCCTTGGACCGCAAGAAGACCCAACCAGTCCCTACTTCAGGAAGCAAAGCCCGGCTGCTCATTGGAGGGAAGGATAGTAGAGGCCAAGATGAAGTCCTTTGGCCACATCATGAGGAGACAGGAAAGCTTAGAAAAGACAATGGGGAAAATGGAAGGAGAAAGGAAGAGGGGCCGACCAAGGGCAAGATGGATGGATGGCGTCCTTGAAGTGATTGGCTTGACCTTAAAGGAGCTGGGGGTGGTGATAGCTGACAGGGAGCTCTGCCGTGGGCTGGTTCATGAGTTCATGAAGAGTCGGAAATGGCTGAACAAATGAACAACAACAGGTGGATAGTAAGCTGGGCTGAAGGTCGGGTGCTCACTGCCAACCTTTCGATTGGTAAGCTGTATTGCTGCTGGGGATTAGCCAGCTGTGCTAAAGCCCAACCCTAGTCTGTAGACTTCTTTGCCAACGAGTGCTGGTGTCCCACCAAAGAACATCTCCCAGCATCCCACAGCATTGAGCCTGAGTAGTTCAAGCAGTGTCAATCTGCATTAACTCTGCAGTGTAGATGCACCTTGGGTTTCATTAAGCTCTGTGGGATTTTCCCCCCCAGTGCTTACTTTGACGGCACAGGAGAGAACATCATGTACTGTACCTCCAGTTGCATCTGACAGGTACTTGGAAAAGTTGTTTATATGGCACTGAATGAAAGATGTATTTGATGGAAGAGAGGTGCATGGCTCCCGCTTCCCCCCTTGCTATATTTCAATTTGACTTTATTTATGATGCTCTCCCCATGATCTATGACAAGGATTGGCGCTTTCCAACATGGCATCTTTTCTACGGTAAATCTAATTAAACTGCCATCAAGGCGCAGGCATTTCGGGCCATCGTGCCAAGGTGACCCCAAGCTCTTGCTAAATGTTAATACGAAAGAGTCCCTCACTCCTCCGCCTGCCTCCCCATCTAAGTGGCATTCAGCGAGGAACGCGCCGGAGCCCTTTTATTGATGTAGCCTTTAGATTAATACAGTTATTAAAGTGCTTGGGGTAGTGCAGAATATCGAATCAATGAGTGTCTAATTTTCCATCAGCAAGAGTGCTTGGCACAGCCCGGGACTTGTTTCATTTGGTTGTTCTGTGCCAAGGGCTGACCTACGTGACGTGGGCCTCTGTTTGAGGGATTTGTCGCAAGGATTTAAATTTAGGAAGCAGGGTGAGCTCCCGCCTGTCAGCTCCAGATTCTCATGTGGGGACATGAGAGAAGCCTCCCACAGGATGATTAAAACATCAAACATTCGGGCATCCCTTGGGCAATGTCCTTTCAGACGGCCAATTTTTTCGCACCAGAAGCAACTTGCAGTTTCTCGAGCCGCTCCTGACATGAAAAAAAATCAATGAGATAGCTGTTGTGCCAAAATCAGTAGAAGTGTGAATATTTCTGAACGTTATCTTGTACAGAAAATTCAAGGAAATAGCTCTTGTTTATAAAAAAAATTGAAAATCATAGAATCATAGAATCAAAGAGTTGGAAGAGACCTCCTGGGCCATCCAGTCCAACCCCATTCTGCCAAGAAGCAGGAATATTGCATTCAAATCACCCCTGACAAATGGCCATCCAGCCTCTGCTTAAAAGCTTTCAAAGAAGGAGCCTTCACCACACTACAGGGCAGAGAGTTCCACTGCTGAACGGCTCTCACAGGAAGTTCTTCCTCATGTTCAGATGGAATCTCCTCTCTTGTAGTTTGAAGCCATTGTTCCGCGTCCTAGTCTCCAAGGAAGCAGAAAACAAGCTTGCTCCCTCCTCCTCCCTGTGGCTTCCTCTCACATATTTATACATGGCTATCATATCTCCTCTCAGCCTTCTCTTCTTCAGGCTAAACATGCCCAGTTCCCTAAGCCGCTCCTCATAGGGCTTGTTCTCCAGACCCTTGATCATTTTAGTCGCCCTCCTCTGGACACATTCCAGCTTGTCAATATCTCTCTTGAATTGTGGTGCCCAGAATTGGACACAATATTCCAGATGTGGTCTAACCAAAGCAGAATAGAGGGGTAGCATGACTTCCTTAGATCTAGACACTAGGCTCCTCTTGATGCAGGCCAAAATCCCATTGGCTTTTTTTGCCGCCACATCACATTGTTGGCTCATGTTTAACTTGTTGTCCACGAGGACTCCAAGATCTTTTTCACAAGTACTGCTCTCGAGCCAGGCGTCACCCATTCTGTATCTTTGCATTTCATTTTTTTCTGCCAAAGTGGAGTATCTTGCATTTGTCACTGTTGAACTTCATTTTGTTAGTTTCCCAAAAATTTCCCAAAAATCCATAGGTAAGTGAAACGTTCCAAAACATGATGGGCTAACCGTGGTAAATGTGTTCTACCATTGTGACAAGTTTCACCCCAATAGCTGTGAAAATAGGGAGAAAGGAGCCTCTGAAGTTTCCCCACTTGTGCAATTGCTACAAGGAAAAAGTAAAGAAATTTCATTACTCTCATTATAATAATGAAAATTTTACTGATGATACTTTAGAAACACTTTAGAAATGAAACGCCAGCACCCCCTAATTTTGTAATATTTTGAAGCATTTTTTAATCGATTGCACATGCCTAATCCCAACTTCTCTTCCTTTGTTACTGCAAAACTTTGGAAAAATTCAGTCTAGGGCACAGAGCGAGTTCTGGCGATTGACATCTCATTCCTTGACTTGCTAATAATTGCAGCTAATAGACGTTTGCTCACCTCTTGCAAAGACATTCCTGCAGCTGATAAGACAATTTGCAGAGTTCACTAAATCTGTCACAACTTTTTGTTGGAGCCAGACTATGGTTTTTATTGCAACAAGAAGAAGTTCAAAGGCCTTGGCTAAGGTTTGCAATGACATTTCAGCAGGAACCAAAGGCATGAGGACAGCTTATGAAGATTTAGTGACATGGTAATACTTTTCAGAACAATTATAGCTTACCTTAGGAGTACAAAAGTCCTTCCAGCTACCTTTGGAATGGCTGAGTTTAGCTAGTGGAGCCCAATGTATTGCTGGGAAAGGTCACTCTTTTGGCATATCTGCTCTCAGAAACTCCTCATATGGTGTGGTCAGGTGTTCTTCTGTCTGGGGGATTCTGGGAGTTGTAGTCTGCAAAAGTAACTACAACTTTCTGCCCAAACTATAGCAATGCTACCATGTTTCATCCTATTACATAGAAACTATGATTTACCTTGTGGAGTTAGAGGAATTCAACACAAAAAGGGCCACACCAGGAACGTTTTCATTCAGCTCAAGAAGACAGCTCTCCAATTCAAGATCAGCTCTCCAATTCAAGATGCGGGGATTGCAGACTCTCAAGACAATGTGCTCCTACTTTGGCCACAAAAGCTTGTTTCTGAGCAGCGGCCTCTTTCCTTTATGTAACAACAGAAAGTCACGTAGAAATGGACTCAATCTCTAAAGCGTGTGTAGATGCCTTCAAGCAGCCTGCTGATTTATGGTGACTCCATTAATGTCATAGGGTTTTCTTAGTCCAGGAATGCTCAAAGGTGATTTGGCTCGTTTCTTCCTCTGAAATAGAGTCGACTACATCTGGTATTCATTGGTGGTCCCCCATCCAAGAACTAACTAGGGCTATACTGCTTAGCATCCATGATCAGACTGGATCTGGTGCCTTTTAGGATCTTTATTTACCACCAGCCACTGCAAAAGAGAACATAGAAGAACTTACACACACATAAGCAAGGATTCTGGCCATGATCAAGACTACAGGACAGCTCCACATCCACGAGGATACATTCCTTGACTTTGTGTAGCCATGTGAAACTATGGATAGTACTGAAGCCAATTGAAATGAAGGACTTTTGACAAAAGAACTCCATAGAACAGGGAAAGGGAAGTAAGGAGGGAGGAAGAGGTATAGAAGGGAGGGAGGAGAGGAGGAATGAAAAAGAGAAGGATGGAAGGGAGGGAGAAAGAGAGGGAGGGAGGGAGGGAGGAAGGAAGGAAGGAAGGAAGGAAGGAAGGAAGGAAGGAAGGAAGGAAGGAAGGAAGGGAAGGTGAAAGGGAATGGAGGGAGGGAGGAAACAGAGAAGGAAGGAAAGACAAAAGGGATGGAAGGAAGGAAGAAGAAAGAGAGTGTGGGAAGGAGGGAGGGAAGAGGGAGGGAAGTGGGAAAGGGAAGTAAGGAGGGAGAGAGAGGGAGGTATGGAAGGGAGGGAGGAAAGGAGGAAGGAAACAGAGAAGGGGGGAAGGATGGAAGGAAAGGTGAAAGGGAATAGAGAGAGGAAACAGAGAAGGAAGGAAAGACAAAAGGGAAGGAAGGAAAGATGGAAGGAAGGAGAAAGAGAGTATGGGAAGGAGGGAGGGAAGAGGGAAGGAAGGGGGAAAGGGAAGGAAGGAGGAAGAAAGGGAGGTATGGAAGGGAGGGAGGAAAGGAGGGAGGAAAAAGAGAAGGGAGGGAGGAAGAGAAAGACGGAAGGAAGGAAAGGTGAAAGGGAATGGGGGGAGGGAGGAAACAGAGAAGGAAGGAAAGAAGGAAGGAAGGAGAAAGAAAGTGTGGGAAGGAGGGAAGAGGGAAGGAAGGGGGAAAGGGAAGTAAGGAGGGAGAAAGAGGGAGGTATGGAAGGGAGGGAGGAAAGGAGGAAGGAAAAAGAGAAGGGAGAAGGATGGAAGGAAAGGTGAAAGGGAATGGAGGGAGGAAACAGAGAAGGAAGGAAAGACAAAATGGAAGGAAGGAAGGAAGGAAGGAAGGAAGGAAGGAAGGAAGGAAGGAAGGAGGGAAGGAGAAAGAGAGTGTGGGAAGGAGGGAGGGAAGAGGGAGGGAAGGATGAAAGGGTGGAAGAGAAGGAAGAAGGGAGGGAGAAAGAGGGAGGGAAGGAGGAAGGAAAGAGGGAGGGAAGGAAGTATAGGATGGTGAGAGAGAGGAGGGACTGAGAAAAGAGCCCAAGAGGTCGCATCCAGTCCATGGGCCTGGGTTTGCCCATACATGCCATAGAGTCATGTTGGTGGGCCTAGAATATGCTACAGATGATATATGGATAAATGAAACCGCTGGTTTTGTGGATACTAGAGATTAGAAGATCTCTCCTCCTCCTCCTGATTTCTTGACTGCAATCTCCAATCTGATAAATGTGTCAGAGAGGTGAATCCACTCCCATTTCAGTCAGAACCTTAAAGAAATTCACCAAGCTGCTCCTTCAAAGTTCAAAGCCACCTCCCAACACAGAAGCTGCCAACTAGTTGCCACTGATAGTAGGAACCGCACACTTTAGGCCTAGATAAGAAACACCCTATTGATTTTCTCCCCATAGTTTTTGTCTTTGGGAATGACAAGCCTCCCCTCCAGTGTCCTTCCCAATGTCAACATGCTTTCATGCCTGGACAAGGGATTGAATCTCCTGGTCAGTTTGACTGGCCCCTAGGTTCAAATCTCTCCATTTAACATCATTTCTGTCTTCTTCCTTTAATTACAGCCCCTCTGTGTATACTTTATCTCTCACGTTTCTGTATCTTGTGTGCCATTTCCTGTCGTCTTTGTGTTGTTATTCCCTTCCTTAAATGTCTTTTTAATGGGCCCCTTTGTATTAATCCAGCGGCATTAAAGATGGATCGCCACTGAACGCGGAAGACCCCCGAAACTAATTAAGCCACGGCGCCGAGTCTTTGCGCTTCTATTTATTACTCTTCGAGGAATCTATTATTCTGTGCTGAACGCGGCATTAATGACCACCCACACAAGAGATACCATCGGTTATTTTTACATGGGGTGGAAGTGTCTGGGTACGGTGCCAACGCCATCCATCAATGGAAGGATGAGAGGACACGTAAACAACACAATTGCGGTGTGGGAGAAAATAAAACGCGACTAGAATCATAGAATCATAGAATCAAAGAGTTGGAAGAGACCTCCTGGGCCATCCAGTCCAACCCCATTCTGCCAAGAAGCAGGAATATTGCATTCAAATCACCCCTGACAGATGGCCATCCAGCCTCTGCTTAAAAGCTTCCAAAGAAGGAGCCTCCACCACACTCCCTCCGGGGCAGAGAGTTCCACTGCTGAACAGCTCTCACAGTCAGGATGTTCTTCCTCATGTTCAGATGGAATCTCCTCTCTTGTAGCTTGAAGCCATTGTTCCATTGCGTCTCCAGGGAAGCAGAAAGGAAGCTTGCTCCCTCCTCCTCCCTGTGGCTTTCTCTCACATATTTATACATGGCTATCATATCTCCCCTCAGCCTTCTCTTCTTCAGGCTAAACATGCCCAGCTCCTTAAGCCGCTCCTCATAGGGCTTGTTCTCCAGACCCTGGATCATTTGAGTCGACCTCCTCTGGACACATTCCAGCTTGTCAATATCTCTCTTGAATTGTGGTGCCCAGAATTGGACACAATATTCCAGGTGTGGTCTAACAAAAGCGGAATAGAGATCTAGACACTATGCTCCTATTGATGCAGGACAAAATCCCATTGGCTTTTTTTGCCGCCACATCATGTTTAACTTGTTGTCCACGAGGACTCCAAGATCTTTTTCACACGTACTGCTCTCAAGCCAGGCCTCCCCAATTTTGTATCTTTGCATTTTGTTTTTTCTGCCTAAGTGGAGTATCTTGCATTTGTCGCTGTTGAACTTCATTTTGTTTGTTTTGGCCATTCATCTCTCTAATCTGTCAAGATCCCTTTGAGTCCTGCTCCTGTCCTCTGGAGTCTTGGCTCTCCCTCCCAATTTGGTGTCGTCTGCAAACTTGATGATCCTGCCTTCTAGCCCTTCATCTAAGTCATTAATAAAGATCCTGAAGAGGACCGGGCCCAGGACGGAACCCTGCAGAACTTTGCTTGTCACTTCTTTCACGGGCTAATGGCAATAGCAGGTATGGATCTGTGGCTGCTCATTTCCAGGGCCTATTAGAGGTATGACCGGGGTAATGGGTATAAGAGTGCAAGAACTGGTCATTCTCAAAGGCTTGTTGAAACCACCAGGTCTTCAAGCTCTTATGAAAGGAGGGGAGGGGTGGGGCCTGCCTTATTTCTCTTGGAAGGGCGTTCCAGAGGCAGGGAGCCACCACCGAGAAGGTCCTCCCTCTCAGACCCACCAACCATGCTTGTGATAGAGATGGGAGCAAGAGGAGAGCCTCCCCGGAGGATCTTGGGGTTTGCACCGGTTCATAGAAAGAGATGCGATCGCAATGATAGGTGAGGCTCGAACCGTTTAGGGCTTTATAGATCATTATCTCATTATCTTGATAAAATAGTAAAGAGTAGAGACATCAGACTGGCAACCAAGATCCATTGCCTAGTCAAAGCCATGGTATTCCCTGTCGTCACCTACGGATGTGAGAGCTGGACCTTAGGGAAGGCTGAGCAAAGGAAGATCGATGCTTTTGAGCTGTGGTGTTGGAGGAAAGTGCTGAGAGTGCCTTGTACTGCGAGGAGATCCAACCGGTCCATCCTCCAGGAAAGAAAGCCCGGCTGCTCACTGGAGGAAAGGAGACTAGAGGGAATGCGGAAGTCCTTTGAATGCCACATCATGAGGAGACAGCAAAGCCTAGAGAAGGGAATGATGCTGGGGAAAGTGGAAGGGAAAAGGAAGAGGGGCCGACCAAGGGAAAGAGGGATGGATGGCATCCTTGAAGTGACTGGACTGACCTTGAAGGAGCTGAGGGTGGTGACGGCCGACAGGGAGCTCTGGCGTGGGCTGGTCCATGAGGTCATGAAGAGTCGGAGACAACTGAACGAATGAACAACAACAACAGATTATTACCTGCACCTTGAATTTGGCTCGGCAACTTATCGGCAGCCAATTAAGCTGTTTTAATGTCTATCTATCTATTAGGCTTGGGCGGTTTTGTTCGTTAATTTCGCAATTCGTTATTAATTCGTATTTAAATTAGCTTACGATCCAATATTGAGCCATGCAGGAATAGTGTGAGGAGTAATTAAGAATTGAAACAATTTTTCCAATTTTTGTAATTATTTCGTAATTATTTTCGTAATATAATATAATAATATATAATATATAATACAATATATTATAATAATATAATATACAATAATATAATATAATAATATAATAATAATATAATATATAATAATATAATATACAATAATATAATATAATAATATTATAATATAATACACAACATTATAATATAATAATATTATAATAATATAATATAATATAATATAGTTGTTGTTTGTTTTATCACACCAACAGTCAACAGCAGAGGGAGAGGGAAGCTTCAGAAGTTCCCCCTGTCCCATTTGGAGGTTTTTTAGCATATTGCGCAATTGCGTCCGCCATTAACAAATCAATTCGAAATTTACGAAATTTCGTAAGTTTTGAAATTTTGAAAAGGACAATTTCGGAAGTCCAAAAAAACAAAAAAACAAAGCACCATTGCCCCCTACAAACGAAACGAGTTTAGAACCAAATTTTTCTGTTGTTGCCCAAGCCTACTATCTATCTATCTATCTATCTATCTATCTATCTATCTATCCATACATGCACACACACACACATACATACATATATACATACATACATACATATATGCATGAGCTTTCCCAGTGTCTCAGTATGTTTGATGCCTAAGCCAACGATTGGTGTAGCATCAGGAACAGCATTTCTGGAAGGCAACATGATTCTCTTCTCTTTGTGCTGCTGGAGAGGTGCCCAAAGACAATCTGCTGAGCATTTTGTCTGGACTTCTTTTTATTCTCTCCTTGCTGCCCTTCCAACTTGTCATCTGGCCAATCAAAGTAACTCACAACACTAGCTCTGAACCAATTGAAACCACGATTCTTTTAAACCTAGGACTCTGTGTCCTGGGTACTAAAAGTACTGTTCTGCCATGATCATGGTGTGCTTCGATGTCTTTTGCTGCTTGCCAGCATGATTCATCCTCCAGCTGTCATCTAATGTACCTGCCATGCTTTGCCTACACTGGTGCCTTCAGCAATCCATACCTGAGCCTCAATTGCGCAGGCGTTTTCTGCATCTGTTTACAGCCTAGAGCATCTGGCATTCGGACGGAAGATAGTTTTCCACAGAAACACTCTCACAAGTTTATTCCCTTGCATTAAGACTATAGAGGATAACAGGATTAACTTATATACTTTTTAAAGTGAAGTGAGCATGGCACAGAGTTGACAACCAAATAATCCAGACCTGTAACACAACATCTGGATGGTCTTACCTGGAATACAGATGTGAATCTACTAGACAACAGGACCAATGGCTTTGTTGATAGCGTGATTCTGGTTTCTAGAATCATGGGCCAAAATATGACCAATGCCTTTGCTGATAGCGTGATTCAGGCATCCAGAATCATGGACCAAAACATGACCAATGGCTTTGTTGATAGCATGATTCGGGTATCCAGAATCATGGACCAAAACATGACCAATGACTTTGTTGATAGCGTGATTCAGGTATCCAGAATCATGGGCCAAAGCATGACCAATGACTTTGTTGATGGCGTGATTCAGGTATCCAGAATCATGGGCCAAAACATGACCAATGTCTTTGTTGATGGCGCGATTCAGGTATCCAGAATCATGGACCAAAACATGACCAATGGCTTTGTTGATAGCATGATTCAGGTATCCAGAATCATGGACCAAAACATGACCAATGGCTTTGTTGATAGCATGATTCAGGTATCCAGAATCATGGACCAAAACATGACCAATGGCTTTGTTGATAGCATGATTCGGGTATCCAGAATCATGGACCAAAACATGACCAATGGCTTTGTTGATAGCATGATTCGGGTATCCAGAATCATGGACCAAAACATGACCAATGGCTTTGTTGATAGCATGTTTCGGGTATCCAGAATCATGGACCAAAACATGACCAATGGCTTTGTTGATAGCATGATTCGGGTATCCAGAATCATGGACCAAAACATGACCAATGGCTTTGTTGATAGCATGATTCGGGTATCCAGAATCATGGACCAAAACATGACCAATGGCTTTGTTGATAGCATGATTCAGGTATCTAGAATCATGGACCAAAACATGACCAATGGCTTTGTTGATAGCATGATTCGGGTATCCAGAATCATGGACCAAAACATGACCAATGGCTTTGTTGATAGCATGATTCGGGTATCCAGAATCATGGACCAAAACATGACCAATGGCTTTGTTGATAGCATGATTCAGGTATCCAGAATCATGGGCCAAAATATGACCAAGGGCTTTGTTAATAGCGTGATTCAGTGTATTGTCGAAGACTTTCATGGCCGGAATCATTGGGTTGTTGTAGGTTTGTTTCGGGCTATATGGCCATGTTCTAAAGGGATTTTCTCCTGACATTTTGCCTGCATCTATGGCAAGCACCCTCAGAGGTAGTGAGGATGCTTGCCATAGATGCAGGTGAAACGTCAGGAGAGAATGCCTCTAGAACATGGCCATACAGCCTGAAAAAATCTACAACAACCCAGTGATTCTGGCCATGAAAGCCTTCGACAATACATTGCTCTTTGATTGTAGGTGAACTATAAATCCCACCAACTACAACTCCCAAATGACAAAATCAAGCATACACCCCCCCAATGCCACCAGTATTCAAATTTGGGCGTATCAGGTATTTGTGCCAAATGTGGTCCAGTGAATGAAAATACATCCTGCGTATCAGATAATTACATTATGATTCAGAGCAGTAGCAAAATTAGAGTTATGAAGTAGCAATGAAAATAATGTTATGGTTGGGGGTCATCACAACATCGGGAAGTGTATTAAGGGGTCGTGGCATTAGGAAGGTTGAGACATTTATTAGTTCACAGAGAACATGCCCTGTAGGTATTATGATAAATTATAGATGGCACATCATAGTGCAGAGTGCATAGCCTTTGAGAGTATTGAGACATGCACCCAACAATATCTGCATACAAAGTTCAGCTGAATATGATAGCTGAGCTGCAACAACATATATTGTTTGTTGGATGTCATGCAATGGCATTTGCACCTTTTGACCTTTGCTGGTGCGTGAAGCTGGAGAGGGAACAGAGCTCAGTGAGTAGAACTGTATGTTGCATCCATACGCCAGGGATAGATTTTCCCCAGCCCATTTAAATCGGGAGAATTTGCTCAACAATACCACTCTCTCTCCTCGTAATTCATCCCAGCTCCCTTTATCTTCGTCCGATGACCTTCCAGCGGGCGAATTGTCAAGCATCACTGTTAATTGAATTTACTTTCTCCAAGAGTTAAAATAAATATGTCTACGAGGAAAATAAATACAGAGCACAATGTGAGACTAATGGCATGTCCTCCAATTACATTCGGCGGTGATATAGAGGTAATCAAATTTGCCAATTGGCTGCGCTGCTCCGTTCAAGGAGGCAGTGAATTACCATTTATGTCCACCCCGTAGATTTGTTGAAAGGCACTTGGTTGGCACCGGTGGTCCAAGTGGCATGCGAGCAGCAAATGAGGCTGATTAGTTGGGCAGGAGCAAGGTGCCCAAGGTTCACAGGTCTCTGGGACTATTGATTCAGGAAGGGCATTAAGATGACTTAGAATCATAGAATCAAAGAGTTGGAAGAGACCTCCTGGGCCATCCAGTCCAACCCCATTCTGCCAAGAAGCAGGAATATTGCATTCAAATCATCCCTGACAGACGGCCATCCAGACTCTGTTTAGAAGCCTCCAAAGAAGGAGTCTCCACCACACTCCAGGGCAGAGAGTTCCACTGCTGAACGGCTCTCACAGTCAGGAAGTTCTTCCTAATGTTCAGATGGAATCTCCTCTATTGTAGTTTGAAGCCATTGTTCCGCGTCCTAGTCTCCAAGGAAGCAGAAAACAAGCTTGCTCCCTCCTCTTCCCTGTGGCTTCCTCTCACATATTTATACATGGCTACCATCATGTCTCCTCTCAGCCTTCTCTTCTTCAGGCTAAACATGCCCAGTTCCCTAAGCCGCTCCTCATAGGGCTTGTTCTCCAGACCCTTGATCATTTGAGTCGCCCTCCTCTGGACACATTCCAGCTTGTCAATATCTCTCTTGAATTGTGGTGCCCAGAATTGGACACAATATTCCAGATGTGGTCTAACCAAAGCGGAATAGAGGGGTAGCATTACTTCCCTAGTTCTAGACACTATGCTCCTATTGATGCAGGCCAAAATCCCATTGGCTTTTTTTGCCGCCACATCACATTGTTGGCTCATGTTTAACTTGTTGTCCACGAGGACTCCAAGATCTTTTTCACACGTACTGCTCTCGAGCCAGGCGTCCCCCATTCTGTATCTTTGCATTTCATTTTTCCTGCCAAAGTGGAGTATCTTGCATTTGTCACTGTTGAACTTCATTTTGTTAGTTTTGGCCCATCTCTCTAATCTGTCAAGATCGTTTTGAATCCTGCTCCTGTCCTCTGGAGTCTTGGCTATCCCTCCCAATTTGGTGTCGTCTACAAACTTGATGGTCATGCCTTCTAGCCCTTCATCTAAGTCATTAATAAAGATCCTGAACAGGACCGGGCCCAGGAGGGAACCCTGCTTGTGGCACTCCGCTCGTCACTTCTTTCCAAGATGAAGAGGAAGCATTAGTGAGCACTCTCTGTGTTCGTCCACTTAACCAATTCCAGATCCACCTCACCGTAGTTTTGCCTAGCCCACATTGGACTAGTTTCCTTGCCAGAAGGTCATGGGGGACCTTGTCAAAGAAGGCCTTACTGAAATCCAGGTACGCTACATCCACGGCATTCCCCGCATCTACCCAGCTTGTAGCTCTATCGAAGAAAGAGATCAGATTAGTCTGGCTTGTTTTCTGCTTCCTTGGAGACTAGGACACAATGGAACAATGACTTCAAACTACAAGAGAGGAGATTCAATCTGAACATGAGGAAGAACTTACTGACTGTGAGAGCCGTTCAGCAGTGGAACTCTCTGCCCCAGAGTGTGGTGGAGGCTTCTTCTTTGGAGGCTTTTAAACAGAGGCTGGATGGCCATATGTTGGTGGTGCTTTGAAAATGATTTTCCTGCTTCTTGGCAGAAAGGGGTTGTACTGGATGGCCCATGAGGTCTCTTCCAACTCTAGGATTCTATGTGGGAGCTGTTCAGCAGTGGAACTCTCTGCCCCGGAGTATGGACTGGATGGTCCATGAGGTCTCTTCCAACTCTAGGATTCTATGTGAGAGCTGTTCAGCAGTGGAACTCTCTGCCTCAGGGTGTGTTGGGGGCTCCTTCTATGGAGGCTTTTAAACAGAGGCTGGATGGCCATCTGTTGGGGGTGTTTTGAATGTGATTTTCCTGCTTCTTGGCAGAATAGGGTTGGACTGGATGGTCCATGAAGTCTCTTCCAACTGTAGGATTCTATGTGAGAGCTGTTCAGCAGTGGAACTCTCTGCCCCAGAGTATGGACTGGATGGTCCATGAGGTCTCTTCCAACTCTAGGATTCTATGTGAGAGCTGTTCAGCGGTGGAACTCTGCCCTGGAGTATGGTGGAGGCTCCTTCAATTGAGACTTTTAAACAGGCTGGATGGCCATCTGTTGAGGTGCTTTGAATGTGATTTTCCTGCTTCTTGGTAGAATAGGGTTGGATTGGATGGTCCATGAGGTCTCTTCCAACTCTAGGATTCTATGTGAGAGCTGTTCAGAAGTGGAACTCTTTGCACCGGAGTATGGTGGAGGCTCCTATGGAGGCTTTTAAACAGAGGCTGGATGGCTATCTGTTGGGGGTGCTTTGAATGCAATTTTCCTGCTTCTTGGCAGAATGGGGTTGGACTGGATGATGGACCACCAGGTCTCTTCCAAGTCTAGGATTCTATGATTCTACTGTAGTGCACAAACATATCAAGGCATGTGGCATGAGCACCCAATGCCACTCCATTACCTACCACTCCTCCATTCCTTTGCGACTGCCAGCTTAGATGATAAACGCTGCTAAATGTGTTTTGAACTTCAGCTATTTGACAGTTCAACCGAAACCATTTTGCATTATTAACTACTCTATTAAACCGTCTCCAGTTCCATTTTGTTTGAGAAGAAGTCGTGATGATTAATTTATTAATACACCAAAGGCAGGAGGGGAACGGCATCTGCAGAGTCAATCAGTGCAGCAGGAAAGGAAGGCTTCTTCCTCAACAGGCCATATTGATGAACCAAAGGAGCTCTCCAAAGTGCTGAATCCTATCTCTCAAAGAGCTTCAGTACTCTGGATAGCTCTGTTAAAACCGAAAGTTTTACCATCCTCACTGACCTAAAAATCCCAGTCACTGGGTAGGTCGACACTTGTTTTACGGGCCACTGATCCTGTGGCTTTCAGGGCAGGTTGGTTTTCAGGCACGATGCTAATACTATGCCAAGCTTATGTTTCTGATACCTGCTGATGATATGCAGATGACACCACTCTGATGGCCGAAAGCGAGGAGGAGCTTAGGAACCTTCTAATCAAGGTGAAAGAAGAAAGCGCAAAAGCCGGGTTGCAGCTAAACATCAAAAAAACCAAGATTATGGCACCAAGAATGATTGACAACTGGAAAATAGAGGGAGAAAATGTGGAGCCAGTGACAGGGTTTGTATTTCTAGGCGCAAAGATGACTGCAGATGCAGACTGTGGTCAGGAAATAAGAAGACGCTTACTTCTTGGGAGGAGAGCCATGTCCAATCTCAATAAAATAGTGAAGAGTGGAGACATCACACTGGCAACAAAGATCCATTGCATAGTCAAAGCCATGGTATTCCCTGTAGTCACCTACAGATGTGAGAGCTGGACCTTCGGGAAGGCTGAGTGAAGGAAGAGAGATGCTTTTGAACTGTGGTGCTGGAGGAAAGTGCTGAGAGTGCCTTGGACCGCAAGAAGATCCAACCAGTCCACCCTCCAGGAAATAAAGCCCGACTGCTCATTGGAGGGAAGGAGACTAGAGGAAAGTGGAAGTCCTTTGGCTACATCTTGAGGAGACAGCAAAGCCTAGAGAAGGGAATGATGCTGGGGAAAGTGGAAGGTAAAAGGAAGAGGGGCCGACCAAGGGCAAGATGGATGGATGGCATTCTTGAAGTGACTGGATTAACCTTGAAGGAGCTGGGGGTGGTGACAGCCGACAGGGAGCTCTGGCGTGGACTGGTCCATGAGGTCACGAAGAGTCGGAGACGACTGAACGAATGAACAACAACATGATAAATCAATATAACTCACTATTGGAAAAGGTTTTAATTTTTTTTCATAAATGGCATGAAACTCATCATCAAATTAGTTCATTCAACCTAGGGTTGTCTTTGCGGAGACTAGCAGAAACCGAAGCAGCGAAAGAGCCTTGCCATTCCCCATTCCTTAAGATTCTGTTTGCTGTCGACCAAGCGCAAGGGACCTTCTGCAGGCAACTCATGCGCTCAGCCTGTTGACTCTGGGAAGAAATCCAAAATCTTCCTCTTCCCAGCCTAAAAGGCAGCCGTGCTGGATGTTTCTGAGCACATCCGTACAAACTGCGAAGGAAAAAACCTTCGCAACACCTTCCGCTGTTTACTTCCAACACCGCAGGCATTGGCTTCATGCCTCCTTCTGCATAATGCAGGAGGCCATTATGTTTGTATGAGAAGGCACCGTGGTTTGTTGTGCTTTTGGTTCCTCGATGCCGGTCCTTCGTTTTCTTCTGCTTTGCCAGAGAAGATGATCTTAAAGCTGCTGAAATGAAAAACAACAAAATAAAGAGGAGGTGTTAAATAATTACCTAAGTTAGATTGGACTCCTGTAGAGGGGAGGGCTCCGAATGATAATAGTATCCCATAACAGATGGTGCATAAGGTTCCTTGGGATCTTGAAAATGCAGTCGGCTCAACTTTTGTGGATTTACGTAGTTATTTGTGCATATATCTTTCCTAGGCATCCCTACGTCCAAAAGGTCCAGTTTTGACAAATGTTGATGTTGGGTGTCAGTCCCTTTTCTATTTCCCTACAGGACAGTGGTTCTCAATCTTCCTAATAAGATCCTCGTGTTGTGTTGACCCTCAACCATAACATTATTTCTGTTGCTACTTCAAAACTATAATTTTTGTTATGAATCATCATGTAACTATCTGATGTGCAGGATGTATTTATTTATTATTTATTAACTTTATTTGTACCCCGCTAGCATCTCCCGCAGGATTCGATGCGGCTTACAATAGGCCGAAGCCCAACACAACAACAATACAATATCTAGCAAATAAAACAGTTAAGCAGAAAAACAATAACAGTAGCAATACGATAAGACAATATTAAAACTGGGTCGGCCAAAGTAGGGTACAAGGTTAAAAAGTGCTGATGTGTCGGAGGAGTATGGGATTATGATATAAGTGCGGTGTGCAGTGTGCGGTGATTTTGATACTAAAGTGCTTCTAGGATTTGGTACTGGGAGATTCCTAATCTGAAAAGGCACGTTGGAACAGCCAGGTTTTCAAATTCTTCCTGAAGACTGCCAGTGTAGGGGCTTGTCTGAGATCTTTCGGGAGGGTGTTCCAGAGGCGGGGGGCCACCACGGAGAAGGCCCTGTCTCGTGTCCCCACCAAGCACGCTTGTGACGTGGGCGGGATCATGAGCAGGGCCTCCCCAGATGACCGGAGTGAGCATGTGGGTTCGTAGACAGCGATGCGGTCACGCAGGTAGTGTGGTCCCAAACCGTTCAGGGCTTTGTAGGTAAGCACCTGCACCTTAAATTGGGCTCGGAAAATAAACGGCAGGCAGTGGAGCTCCTTGAACAGGAGGGTTGACCTCTCTCTGTAATGGGCCCCAGTTAACATCCTGGCTGCTGCCCGTTGGACCAGTTGGAATTTCCGAGCCATTTTCAAGGGCAGCCCCACGTAGAGCGCATTGCAGTAATCCAGTCTAGAGGTGACTAAGGCATGGACCATCCCGGCCAGATCAGCCTTAGCGAGGTACAGACGTAGCTGGCGCACAAGTCTCTTCATTCACTGGACCAAATTGAGTACAAATACCCGATATGCCCAAATTTGAATGATGGTGGGGTTGGGAGGAATTGATTTTGTCATTGGGGAGTTGTAGTTGGTGGTATTTATAGTTGATTTACAATCAAAGAGCATTCTGAATTCCACCAATGATGGAACTGAACCAAACTTAGAACACAGAATTCCCATTGAAGTCGATGGGAACTTTAGAAGGGTCTACCCCAGGAGGAGAGACCTTGCGGCCCCACCAAAGAAGGATCACTACATTGGTGAGCAAAGAGAAACTTAATTTTAAGCAATTTATTTTCCCTAAGTTCCCAAAAAGAATCTCACCAAAGAAAGTGCCACCGAGATGATTTATTAGCGATTCAGCTGAAAAGGATGCAAAGCAGCAATCATTTGCCAAGCTAAGCATACATGTACACAAATAAATGCCATTTTTATAGAAAAAACAGAGTGTGTGGTTTGAGTCCACAGTGCTCTTGATGTAAGCGAACCACAACTCCCAAACTCAAGGTCAATGCCCACCAAACCCTTCCAGTATTTTCTGTTTATTTATTTATTTATTTGGTAGTTTTGTATACCGGTCTTCTCACCTCCATTCGAGGGACTCGGGCTGGTTTCCAACATCAATATTACAGACCATCATTAAAACATCATATTTCTAAATCACACTAAAACATTAAAACATTGAAACAATTAAAATGGCAAAAATACAATCATATGATTACAGCGGTCAGTCGTCATCAAAGTCATTATTCGTCGTCATCCATCCCTATCACAGGATCATGGCTCATTCGTTGAATGCCAATCCCCAACGTTAAGATCGAAGGGGCAGTTCTGACATCCAGTGGAAGGGAGTTCCAGAGTCGAGGGGCCACCACCAAGAAGGCCCTGTCTCTTGTCCCCACCAGCCACTCCTGTGAGGCCAGAGGGATCAAGAGCAGGGCCCCTCCAGACGATCTTAGCAATCTTGATGGCTCATAGGGGAGGATACCTTCGGACAGGTAAATTGGGCCGGAGTAGTTTAGGGCTTTATAGGTTAAGACCAGCACTTTGAATTGTGCTCGGAAGCTGACTGGTAGCCAATGGAGCTGGCGCAACAGAGGAGTAGTATGCTCCCTGTACCCTGCTCCCGTTAGTAACCTGCACGTTGGACTAATTGAAGCTTCCGGGCAGTCTTCAGAGGCAACCCCACGTAGAGAGCATTGCAGTAATCTAAACGGGCCATGGGAGTTCCGTGTGCCAAGTTTGACCCAATTTCATCATTGATGAAGTTCAAAATGCTTTTTGATTGCAGGTGAACTATAAATCCCAACAACTACAATTCCCAAATGACAAAATCACCCACCCACCCCCAACCCCACCAGTATTCAAATTTGGGCATATCGGGTATTTGTGCCTAATTTGGTCCAATGAATGAAAATACATCCTGCATTTCAGATATTTACATTACGATTGATACCAGTAGCAAAATGACAGTTATGAAGTAGCAAGGAAAATAGTTTTATGGTTGGGGGTCACCACAACATGGGAGGAGCCCCCGGTGGCGCAGTGGGTTAAACCCCTATGCCGGTAGGACTGAAGACCGCCAGGTTGCAGGTTCGAATCCAGGGAGAGGCGGATGAGCTCCCTCTATCAGCTCCAGCTCCTCATGCGGGGACATGAGAGAAGCCTCCCACAAGGATGATAAAAACATCAAATCATCCGGGCGTCTCCTGGGCAACGTCCTTGCAGACGGCCAATTCTCTCACAACAGAAGCGACTTGTAGTTTCTCAAGTCGCTCCTGACACGACAAAAAAACAACAACAAAACAAAACAAAAAAAATGTATTGTCGAAGGCTTTCATGGCTGGAATCACTAGGTTCTTGTAGGTTTTTTCGGGCTATAGGGCCATGTTCTAGAGGCATTTCTCCTGACGTTTCGCCTGCATCTATGGCAAGCATCCTCAGAGGTATGAGGTCTGTTGGAAATAGGAAAATGGGTTTATATATCTGTGGCTCAGTGGGTTAAAGCACTGAGCTGCTGAGCTTGTTGATCGAAAGGTCGCAGGTTCGATTCCAGGGAGCGGCGTAAGCTTCCGCTGTCAGCCCTAGCTTCTGCCAACCTAGCAGTTCGAAAACATGCAAATGTGAGTAGATCAATAGGTACCGCTCCGGCGGGAAGGTAACAGCGCTCCATGCAGTCATGCCGGCCACATGACCTTGGAGGTGTCTATGGACAACGCTGGCTCTTTGGCTTAGAAATGGAGATGAGCACCACACCCCAGAGTCAGACATGACTGGACTTAATGTCAGGGGACTACCTTTACCTTTCTTTACCTTTACTATATCTGTGGAATGACTGGGGTGGGGCAAAGAGCTCTCTGCCGAAGCTAGGTGTGAATGTTTCAGCTGACCACCTTCATTAGCATTTGAAGGCTTGGCTGAGCCTGGGAAAATGTTCTGTTGAGACATGAGGAACTGTATTAAGGGGTCACGGCACTAGGAAGGTTGAGAAACACTGCTCTAGCAACACACCTCCCAGCAAGAGATTTTCCCAGGCTCAGGCAGGCCTTCAAATGCTAATGAAGGTGATCAGCTAAACATTCACACCTAACTGCAGCAGGGGAAGAGCTCCTTGCCCCACCCCAGCCATTCCACAGATATATAAATCCATTTTTCCTACTTCCAACAGACCTCACACCTCTGAGGATGCTTGCCATAGATGCAGGCGAAACGTCAGGAGAAATGCCTCTAGAACATGGCTCTATAGCCCGAAAAAACCCACAAGAACCTAGTGATTCCAGCCATGAAAGCCTTCGACAATACATTGAACACTGCTCTATATTATCTACAGCATGAGAAGCTCAGGAAGCTGAAGAAGGGCTATTAATGGGACGTGAGTATTAAGGACATCACCCAAACCAATTTGGGGGGGTTTCCTTTGATCACGCTGCCCTTGCCACACGATGGCTGCGCACCAAAATCATGTCAGCCTGATGGTGAATCACAGTCTGTTCGGGTTTTAATCAGGAGGAAGCAGAAGCCGAGGGAGAAGCAGGCGAGCCTCATGCAGCCGACTCAAAGGCCCGGGAACAATGAGACACGACATTTGCTCGCATTAAAACAAGTGCCTTGTCAAAGGGAATGAGCTTCATGGGCGAGACCCAAACTCCCCATCGGAGGAAAAGGCTCCGTGATGGGGTTTTATGGAGGAAGCCAACGTAGCCATAAAGGAGGAGCGGAGAGCACCATCCACCTCTCTCCAGCGTCAAGGGTCAGCTTGAAAGGCCAGCAACTTTGGACTTGTAGAGAGATCTGTAAAAGCTTCCAGACAGAATTCAAAGTACTGGTGTTTGACCTATAAAAGACGCAACAGTGTAGGAACCAGACCTCTGGAGAACTACATGTTCTCTTTTTTTTTGAAAGATAGGGATTTTTATTAGAAACTTTCCAATGCACATTGACCCCCGTATCTGCAGGGTTACGTTTCTGAACTTACGGTGGAAATTTATTTATTTATTTACTATATTTGTATACTAGGCCTGGGTAACAACGGAAAAATTTGTTTCTAAAAATCGATTCGTTTTTTGGGGTTTTTTGCGTTTCGTTATTTAAAATAATTACAAAATTTTCCTTTTAAAAAGTTCGATATTTACGAAATTTCGTAAATGTGAAAAAAAATTACAAAACATTAACGAATCGATTTCCGAAACAATAACGAATCGATTCGTTAATGGCGGACGCGACCGCGAAATACGCTAAAAAACCTCCAAAAACTTCTGAAGCTTCCCTCTCTCTCTGTTGTTGACTGTTGGTGTGATATTATAATTTTTTTTCACTAATTAAACAAAAAACAACCATAAAACTTGCCCCAGACATGCGGAAATAATAACGAAACGACCTCAAAACAATAACGAAACGAATACATAATGAAATACGAAGCATTTACAAAACTATTTAAAAATTCGTGCCATCACTGCTCAAGCAGGGAGCTTTGAGATGGTAGAACAGAAGCTCTCCAAAGCTCTAGGTGCTCTTACTGCCTATTCCAGGGAAAACCAGCTGATCCCTAATCCATCTAAAACACAGACATGTGCCTTTCATCTCAAGATACAGACAAGCATCCCGAGTTCTGAAGATCACCTGGGAAGGAATCCCACTGGAGCATTGCAGCGCACCCAAATACCTGGGAGGAGTCACTCTGGACCGTGCTCTGACCTACAAGAAGCACTGCCTGAACATCAAGCAAAAAGTGGGCGCTAGAAACGATATCCTACAAAAGCTGACTGGCACAACCTGGGGATCACAACCAGACACAGTGAAGACATCTGCCCTTGTGCTGTGCTACTCTGCTGCTGAGTACGCATGCCCAGTGTGGAACACATCTCACCACACTAAAACAGTGGATGGGGCTCTTAATGAGACGTGCTGCATTATCACAGGGTGTCTGCGCCCTACACCACTGGAGAAATTACACTGCTTAGCTGGTATTGCCCCACCTGACATCCTCCGGGAAGTAGCAGCCAATAGTGAAAGGACCAAGGCAGAAACATCTCCAGCTCATCCCCTGTTTGGGTATCAGCCAGCACATCAACGACTTAAATCAAGAAATAGTTTTCTAAGATTTACAGAGACACTCGCTGGAACACCTCAGCAAGCGAGAGTCCAAAAGTGGCAGGCTCAAACCCAGAACCTCAACCCATGGCTGATACCGAATGAGAGACTCCCCCCTGGGCACACAGAGGACTGGGCGACTTGGAAGGCGCTGAACAGACTGCGCTCTGGCACCACGAGATGCAGAGCCAACCTTCAGAAATGGGGCCACAAAGTGGAATCCTCGACATGCGAGTGTGGAGAGGAGCAAACCACAACCCACCTGCTGCAATGCAACCTGAGCCCTGCCACATGCACAATGGAGGACCTCCTTGCAGCAACACCAGAGGCACTTTAAGGGGCCAGATACTGGTCAAAGGACACTTAATCAACTACCAAGCTTGCAAACTTTGTGTTTTGTCTGTTTGTTTGTTTGTTTGTTTGTTTTGTTAAAAATGTAATACAAATATTTGGTTGCTCCTGACACGATAAATAAATAAAATAAATAATGCCACAATAATTAGAATTATAAAAGCAAAATAAAATCATACAATACAATACATTAAAACAACATTAGTTATCCAATCATAAAGGCATTTCCATTATAACCACCGCCTGGTCCAATTCACTGTTCACCGTTATATCCCTTAGCCAAAAGCCTGGTTCCACAACCATGTATTCAGTTTTCTTCTGAAAGGAAGGAGGGAGGACGCCAATCTAATTTCGCTGGGGAGCAAATTTCACAGGCGGGGTGTCACCACCGAGAAGGCCCTGTCCCTCGTCCCCACCAGCTGCATTTGCGAAGCTGGTGGGACGGAGAGCAGGGCCTCCCTGGCAGATCTTAGACTACAAGGCGGAATGTAGAGAGAGATACGTTCAGACAAGTAAGCTGGGCTGGAGTCGTACAGGGCTTTATAGGCCAAGACGAGCACTTTGAATTGTGCTCGGAAATGGACCGGCAGTTGCTAGCCACTCGGAATGCCTCTGGTGTTGCTATAAGAAGGTTCTCCATTATGCCTGTGGCAGGGCTCAGACTACATTGTAGTAAGGGGTTTGTGGTTTGTTCTTCTCCACATTCACATATTGTGGACTCCACATTGTAGTCCCATTTCTGAATATTGGCTGTGCATCTCATGGTTCCAGAGTAGAGCCTGTTCAGCATCTTCCACCCAGTCTTCTGAGTGTCCTGGTTGGACTCTCGCTTGTTGTCTCTTTAGATATTGGAAAACTATTTCTTGGTTTAAGACATGCATTGAGTCCCCGGTGGTGCAGTGGATTACAGCACTGAGCTGCTGAACTTGCTGACCAAAAGGTCACAGGTTCGAACCCGGTGAGTAGGGTGAGCTCCTGCTGTCAACCCCAGCTTCTGCCCACCTTCCAGTTTGAAAACATGCAAATGTGAATAGATCAATAAGTACTACTCCGGCAGGAAAGTAACGGTGCTCCATGCAGTCATGCTGGCCACATGACCTTGGAGGTGTCTATGGACAACACCAGCTCTTCAGCTTAGAAATGGAGATGAGCACCAACTCCCATTGTTAGCCCCAGCTTTTGCCAACCTAGCAGTTTGAAAACATGCAAATCTGAGTAGATCAATAGGTACGGCTTTTTTGGGAAGGTAACAGTGCTCCATGCAGTCATGCTGGCCACATGACCTTGGAGGTGTCTATGGACAACACCAGCTCTTCAGCTTAGAAATGGAAATGAGCAACAACTCCCACAGTTAGCCCCAGCTTTTGCCATCCTAGCAGTTCGAAAACATGCAAATCTGAGTAGATCAATAGGTACGGCTTTTTTGGGAAGGTAACAGTGCTCCATGCAGTCATGCTGCCCACATGACCTTGGAGGTGTCTATGGACAACAACAGCTCTTCAGCTTAGAAATGGAGATGAGCACCAACTCCCATTGTTAGCCCCAGCTTTTGCTAACCTAGCAGTTCTAAAACATGCAGATCTGAGTAGATCAATAGGTACCGCTTCTTTGGGAAGGTAACAGTGCTCCATGCAGTCATGCTGCCCACATGACCTTGGAGGTGTCTATGGACAACACCAGCTCTTCAGCTTAGAAATGGAGATGGGTACCAACTCCCAGAGTTGGACACGATTGGACTTAATATCTGGGGAAAACCTTTACCTTTATTTAATGTCCAGGTTGGTGTCCCATGTAGAGGATGGTGTCCTATCCCATCTTCATTGAAGATGCCAGCCACAGACGCAGGTGAAATGTCAGGAGAGAATGCTGCTGGAACATGACCCTACTGCCTGACAAACTCACAGCCAACCAGTGATTCTGGCCATGAAAGCCTTCAACAATATTTTCACCCTTCTCCATGAAGCTAGGGTCTTACCTTGAAGATGCAAGTTTGGGCCAGTTTTGATGGCAACTCTTTTGGAAGAAGTCCTATCAAGGAACAAGGAGGAGAAACATGCCTGGAATCGAGCTGGAAATCCCTGTTGACTTGTTTGGCCAGAGCTGGTTAGTGATTTGGCTGCTTCTGCCATGAATAATTCAGCCATTTATAAATACCGTCCCCCCAGGACTGTGTAATTATCTGGAAATGTCAGGGACAAGGGAGGCACAGCAGGCCACCGAGGAGCCCAAAGATCAAGGCCAAGCCTGAATGAGTGGGAACTGTTGTTTTCCAAATGAGGAAGGGATGGCTCGAAAATCTAATTGAGAGACATGGCTCATTTATTCATGTCGATGCTGAGCATCAACTGGGGAGACAAGCGCAGGAAAGACAGGAAGGTGTTTGGCCAGTGTCATTGCTTTAGCATGGCTGGTGGAGCAGCTGCTCCATCTTGCTCCAGAGTGAGTAACTTGCCTGTTTTGTTTGCAGGAGGAAAGAGGAAAAAAAGGAGGAGGCATGAGCTTGCCACCTTCTACTTCTTTTTCCTATATGGACAGGGGCGGCTCGTCCATTACACGAAGTAAGCGGTCGCAGAACACATTTTTTTTGCCAGGGGCGCAGAGGCACCTCTGTACATGCCCCTCAACTGCCACTTGAGGAGCGCCCCCTCACCTCACAACAGTCCTAGCAGTCCGGAGGGAGCCTCGGCTTTCTTGCCTCGCTGCCGGGCGATCCTCTTCCCAAAGGGGCCGGGCCCTTGAGCCTCACCTAGCCCCTCTCGTTCCTGCTCCACCCGGCCACAGGGTGCACGAGCAGAGCCGGCGCTCAATCGTTCTCCGCGTTCGATCCCTTCCCCATGACCGGCTCTCTTTCCTGATCCCCCGGCGCTCTCCTCTCCCCAATCCGTGGGTGGGCCAAGGGGTGGAGCCGCTGCACCTGGCCCGCTTTCTCTTCAGCCATTGGGACCAAGCAAGAGAGACAGAGAGAGAGAGAGCCCCTCCGGCTGGAGGTATCTCCCACCTCCGCTCCCTCCTTTGTTTTTGTGCCTACCTTCAGGAAAGGTGGGCATCTCCACCTCTTTCTCTCTCTCTCTCTCTTGGTCCCAATGACTGAGGAGAAAGTCAGAAGAAGAGGTGACTTTTGGTGCACACGCCGGGGTCTTCAGGCATGCCTCCGGGCCCAAAGCGGGCCAGGCAAGGGAGCAAGTACGGCAAGTGTAGTTACTGGGATGTATAGTTCACCTGCAATCAAAGAGCATTCTGAACTCTGCCAATGATGGAAATGAACCAAATATGGCACCCAGAACTCCCACGACAAACAGAAAATATATATCAATGATTGGTTGGGGGGGGGGGGCGCCAAAATACTGTTTGCTTACTGTTGAAAATTACCTAGGACCACCTCTGTATATGGATGAGCCTTAAGTGTAACCATTAATTAAAATGCCAAGTTGTTGTTGTTCATTCATTCAGACATTTCTGACTCTTCATGACCTCATGGACCAGCCCACGCCAGAGCTCCCTGTCAGCCATCACCACCCCTAGCTCCTTCAGAGTCAATCCAGTCACTTCCATCCATCCACTCACCGTTATCTCACAATTTTCTGCCTGGAAACTCCTGGAAGTATTTTAACGGACACCCCTGATTAGATTCATTGTTGTTGTTGTTGTTGTTGTTGTTGTTGCTGTTGTGTTTCCTTTTTTTGTTTTTTGTTTTGTGTGTCTCGAGTGTTAGTTTGTTCATTCCTTCTCCTCCACCTTTTCTTGTAGTTAGCTTCTTTGAAATGTTCTTCCAACTTTCTTGCAAATATTGTTCCCACTCTTTCCATGTAAACACTATATACTGACTTTTCTTGATTTTCTATTTTCTCTTTCTATCCGCTCTATCTAAAGAGCAACATATTCCAAATAAAAATATTCAAAAAAAAAAAAAGGATCCGATCCATCCATCTTGCCCTTGGTCGGCTCCTCTTCCTTTTTTCCTCCAAGGTCATGTGGCTGGCATGAATGTATGGAGCGTGGTTACCTTCTCACTGGAGCGGTACCTATTGATCTACTCACATTTGCATGTTTTCAAACTGCTAGGTTGGCAGTAGCTGGGGCTGACAGCGGAAGCTCACGCCACTCCCCGGATTCTAACCCGAGACCTTTTGGTCAACAAGCTGAACATCTCAGCGCTTTAACCCACTTCACCACGGGGGGCTCATTATGAAGTAGCAGCACAAATAATTTTGTGGTTGGGTGTCACCACAACACGAGGAACTGTATTAAAGGGTTGCGGCATTAGGAAGGTTGAGGAACACTGTCCTGTTTGGAAAGAGAAAAGGGACTGACAACCAACAGTGGGTTTTCTTGGATGGAGAAAGAGTTTGCTACAAATTATAGGAATTTTCACACCAGAGATGGTTTCTGGATTGAACCAAGAGTATTGGGATTTTCCTTGTTCTTGCTTATATGTGTCTCTCGTTGACTTGTTGATAATGTGACCTGGTGGCCTTTTCCTGTCTCTGAGCAGTTCAAAGCTCGGAGATGAAAACAGAGCATGTGAGGAGGTTGTGGGATGCATCGGCTCCATGTCAGAGGACTTTCTGAAATTGTGAAGGTGCCTCCAGATGTCAGGGTTCCTCCTTGGATGCAGAGCAAACATGGGCCACTCTATTGCCCTCAAAGCACAATTGCCAAGGTTAATACCCATAACGCAGGGAGGGGGACACAAAAGCTGGAAATAGTACAAAGTCTCCAAATCTGCAGTTCATCTCTCTCTGTGTGTCTTAAAAAGAAGCCAAGCTGAAAATACAAAAAGAGCCCCGTCGTCTATCTCGATTACCCTCGGCGCTCTGACAGGAGGTCCAGGGAAGCTTTGAGCCGCCTTCGCTCCCTTTAAGGACACTCACAAGGACAAATTTTAGGAAATTAATTGGAGCGCTCAAGGAGAAGCCATTCATCATAGGCGCTGACAACGAGGAGGAGGAAGAGGATATTACGGATGGATTTGTACAGTTGCAATTAGGGCTGGGTGGGAAGGGGAGTCTTTTTTAATACTCCTTCATGCTTTTGGGAAAAGGCAAAAAATGGCTGCATTTCAACACTTTGGGGGAAGATATGTCAAGAACAGTGTTGGCCCATTTGGAGTGTTGCTGTCGCTTGAAATGGTCTTTGTGATGCTATCAGAGTCAGGTCTCATTGGCTGCATAATATTATGGTATTGTATCATTATATGATCCCCGGTTGGTAAGTCACACTGTTGAGGCTCAGCGTCTCAGCAGTGAATCTACTACCGGTTGCAGGAGAAGGAGGAGTGATGCTGAGTCAGAACTGGATCAGCGTCAGCTGAAGCGCATTCGTGAAATCATTTTGGCCCCGAGCAATTCGGAGGACTTTGCAGGGTTCGGTGATGAAGACACCCTGAGTAAGAGGCTTAAAGATACAGCTGGCAATTCCAGTTCAGGTGAATTGGAAGCCAGTGAGGGAGAAATGGAGGAGGAACTGGATTGGACTCTTGTTAAGAACATTAGGGACATATGCACCCAAGCCACGTCCAGTGACGAGTTCGAACGGTTCCAAGATACCTGGAAGGAAGGTTCATCTTGGCAGGATCAGGAATTGGATCAACGATGGCAGTGTTGGCGTGGTGATGAGGCAGCAGCTGAGGGAAATGATTCAGATGCTAGTAATGAAAGCCAATCAAGTGATGAGGACTGCCAATAAATTGGGAACGCTGGGATGTGTAACTTTGCAGAAGACAAAGTGTTGCTTATGTGCTTTGTGCTGCCTAACCTCTGTTTGGGTCCCTGGTATCCAGCTATCCTGCCTTGTGTGTCTTGACTTCGGAACCGTTCTACGTGAGTGACTTCATCCTGCCTCTGACCTTGGAATCGTCTTTGGACTACGCAACTGTTTACTGGACCTTGTTATTGCTCTGAACTCTGCTTGATTAGAAGCTGTTTTGATTTTGTGTTTGCCACACGCTCAAGTTAACTCCTGCTTTCCTTTTTGCTGAGCTCAAGTCCTGGAAGATCCGGCTTATCTCCTTTGTTTACTTGCCTGAAGGCTCTTTTGTTTTGGAAATTAGCACTGCTGTTAAGTGCTCTTACTGATAGAGACTCATTAAAGACTTCTGTTAACCTTTTAACTGCTGTGTGAGACAATCTCTGGTACCTGAGTCACAACACGTACTCTCTCACCCCCAGAAAACTTATTAAGGCACATAACAATGATGGCAGGCAGGTACAATGTAGTTGTTGTTGTTGTTGCAGGTATTGTGTGCTTTCATGTTATTTGCAATTTTTGGTGATCCAAATAACTGTTATTATGGGGAAAATACTACAAGTCTCAGCAAGTGTCTTGAGCTCTGACGATAATAATAATAATAATAATAATAATAATTATTATTATTATTATTATTATTATAATCTTTATTTATACCCTGCCACCATCTCCCCAATGGGGACTCGGAGCGGCTTACATGGGGGCCAAGCCCAGACAACATATTACAGCAATTGTAAGAGCCGTTCAGCCATGGCATGGACTACCTTGGAGGACTGCTTTCCTCTTTGAAGCTTTTAAAACAGAGGTCAAATGGGCAACTTTCAGGGATGTGTAGTTGTGTATTCCTGCACGGCATTGAATGGGATCAGGTGTGCATGGCAGTTCCTTCCACCCAGTCATTTCAGGGATTGTGTAAAAAGTCTCTCTTTCCACCAGAGAGAGAGGTGTCGTTTGGGAACGTTGGCGAGAAGCGGAGGATTAAGTCCTGACGAATGGTTCCCCTTGCTCTCTTCTTCTTCCTCCCCGTTCGCTTTCCCCGGCCTCCTGTGCTCTGCTTCTCATGGCACGCAACGATACTGCACTAATCACATCATATTGAAGCAATAACATTTCAAAGGTTCATTACCTCTGGAAGTTAAATGTCAGGCAGAAACCAGCCCATGCATTACAATCTTTTTGATCCCATCACACCAGAGTTGCATAAAACCTGCGCTCCCAACACTGCTCCCAATGGCAGGTAGGTTAAAAAACCTGGAAATGGGCGTAACTCTATCTATCTATTGTCAGTATATGTGGATATAAATATAGATATAAGAGGGTTATCTGGAAAGGAAGGTTACAGGGCACATAGTGAAGCTGAGCATGCCCCCCCCATAAGAAATAGTAACTTATAATGCTGCATAGAATCATAGAATCCAAGAGTTGGAAGAGACCTCCTGGGCCATCCAGTCCAACCCCATTCTGCCAAGAAGCAGGAATATTGCATTCAAATCACCCCTGACAGATGGCCATCCAGCCTCTGTTTAAAAGCTTCCAAAGAAGGAGCCTCCACCACACTCCGGGGCAGAGAGTTCCACTGCTGAACGTTTCTCGCAGTCAGGAAGTCCTCATGTTCAGATGGAATCTCAATTCTTGTAGTTTGAAGCCATTGTTCCTTTTCCTAATCTCCGTGGAAGCAGAAAACAAGCTTGCTCGCTCCTCCCTGTGGCTTCCTCTCACGTATTTATACATGGCCCTCATCATATCTCCTCTCAGCCTTCTCTTCTTCAGGCTAAACATGCCCAGCTCCTTAAGCCACTCCTCATAGGGCTTGTTCTCCAGACCCTTGATCCTTTTAGTTGCCCTCCTCTGAACACATTCCAGCTTGTCAATCTCTCTCTTGAACTGTGGTGCCCAGAATTGGACACAATATTCCAGATGTGGTCTAACCAAAGCGGAATAGAGCATGGGGAGCATGACTTCCCTAGATCCAGACACTTGGCTCCTCTTGATGCAGGCCAAAATCCCATTGGCTTTTTTTGCCGCCACATCACATTGTTGGCTCATGTTCAACTTGTTGTCCATGAGGACTCCAAGATCTTTTTCACACGTCCTGCTCTCGAGTCAGGCATTGTCCTCCATTTTGTATCTTTGCATTTCGTTTTTCCTGCCAAAGTGGAGTATCTTGCATTTGTCACTGTTGAACTTCATTTCTTCATTCAGCTCTTACAATCCATTTCATAGAATTCTAGAATCCTTGAGTTGGAAGAGACCTCGTGAGCCATCCAGTCCAACCCCATTCTGCCAAGAAACAGAACAAATGTGTTCAAAGCACCCCTGACAGATTGCCACCCAGCCTCTGTTTAAAAGCTTCCATAGAATGAGCCTCCACCACACTTCGGGGTTCCACTGCTGAACAGCTCTCACAGTCAGAAAGTTATTTATTTAGTTATTTATTTATTTACAGCATTTATATTCCACCCTTCTCACCCCGCAGGGGACTCAGGGCGGATTACAGTGTACACATATATGGCAAACATTCAATGGCAATTAGACATACAATGTATATAGACATACACAGAGGCTATTTAACTTTTTCTGACCACCAGGGGAGCTGTTGCTTTCATCGTCCATCCGAGACACTGATGAAGTACTTCCGCATTCCCCGCATGCTTTGCTGGAGTCTTTTTATGGCCTCATAAATTAGTTAATTTAGCCTCCCCACATAAGTGTTACCTAATTTTCCTACTTGACAGATGCAACTGTCTTTCGGGTTGCAAAGGTCGACAACAAGCTACACAATTGGTCGGGCACTCACTCCGACCTGGGTTCATGTTCTTCCTCATGTTCAGGTGGAATCTCCTTTCTTATAGTTTGAAGCCATTGTTCCATTGCATCCTAGTCTCCAGGGCAGCAAAAAAAAAAACAAGCTTGCTCCCCCCTCCTTATGGCTTCCTCTCACATACTTATACATGGCTATCATGTCTTCTCTCCACCTTCTCTTCTGCAGGCTAAACATGCCCATCTCTTTAAGCTGCTCCTCATAGGGCGTGTTCTCCAGACCCTTGATCCTTTGAGTCGCCCTCCTCTGGACATATTCCAGCTTAGAGCCAACCCTCTCCCTTCAACTGCAGTGTCCAGAATTGGACACAGTTTGATTCCAGGTATGGTCTAACCAAGGCAGCATAGAGCATGGGGAGCATGGCTTCCCTGGATCTAGGCACTAGATTCCTATTGATGCAGGCCATAATCCCGTTGGCTTTTTTTGCTGCCGCATGACATTCCTGGCTCATGTTCCCCTTCCTCTCCACGAGGACTCCAAGATCTTTTTCACACGTCCTGCTCTCAAGCCGGGCGTCATCTGTTTCTTTGCATTTCATATTTTTCTGCCCAAGTGGAGACTCTTGTTGAACTTCATTGTGTTCGTTTTGGCCATTCAGCTCTCCAATCTGTCAAGATGGTTTTGAATCCTGCTCCTGTCTTCTGGAGTCTTGGCTCTCCCTCCCAATTTGGTCCTGTCTGCAAACTAGATGATTGTACCTTCTCACCTTTCATCTAAGTCATTAATCAAGATGTTGAATATAGATAGATAGAGGGCAGGCGTGATAGGGGTTGAAACTGAACAATATGAGAAGTCCCATTGGTTTTCCAGGCCCGATGCTGAATGAGAGGACTCAATGTTAGTTTTTTAAAAATACAGGGTTAGTCAAAATGAATAGGCCAATAAGAAAATTAATTTTAGACGAATGTATGTTTATTGTAACCAAACTACAGCTACGTATTGACAGATAAATTATCAAAGTTTTGTCTCACCTTCAGAGATGTTCGATATGGGCGCCCCGTGTGACACGGCAGACGTCCAAGCGATAGTCCAGTTCATTCCACATCCGTTGCAGCACATCCGACGTAATGGCATCGAATGCAGCACATATGCGCTGTTTTAAGTCGTCCAAGGTCAGCGGTAATGGAGGTCGGAACACAGTGTCTTTCACATACCCCCAGAGAGAAAAGTCGCATGGTGTGAGGTCGGGGGACCTGGGGGGCCACAGGAGGAATGGAAGATCAGTCACTCCAGCACGGCCAATCCAACGTCTGGGAAGGTGTTCGTTGAGGTACTCGCGTACACTGTTGTGCCAATGCGGAGGGGCACCGTCCTGTTGGAATACGAAATCGGGCACTTTCTCTTCTAACTGTGGCATCAACCATTCAGACAACATGTCAGCGTACACTATGCCTGTTACGGTTTTCTCCGCGAAAAAGAATGGGCCAAACACGTGACGGTTGGTTATTGCACAGAAAACGTTTACCTTCGGCGAATCCCTTACATGTTCCAATATGGCATGAGGATTTTCAGATCCCCAAAAGCGGAGATTATGCCTATTGACCTTCCCGCACAGGCGAAACGTTGCCTCGTCACTGAAGACCAGTCTGTTGGCAAAGCCTTCCTCCTCTAGTCTTCGCTGCATTGATTCGCAAAAATTGTGTCGTTTCGAATAGTCACCTTTTTTCAAAGCCTGCACCATTTGCAATTTATACGGCTTGAACTGCAAACGTTTGCGTAACACGTGCCACACAGGTTTTTGCGGAACGTTCAATTCCATGGAAACACGATTTGTCGACTTCTGGGGACTTCGTTGAAAGGATGCACGAATGGATTCCACTGTGTCTTCGGAGACACGCGGTCGTCCTGTGGTTTTACCCTTGCATAAGCAGCCCGTCTCCTCAAATTGCTTTACCCACCTCGCAATGGAATGTCGATGAGGTGGTTCCTTGCCATACTTGGCTCGAAATTCTCGCTGGACCGTAATTACTGACATTGTTTTAGCAAATGTCATCACACAAAACGCCTTCTCTTTGCCTGATTCCGCCATTTTGAAAACAGCGACTCCTAGCGGCATTAACGTACATGTGTGTTGCTCAAAAAAAACTTTGATAGTTTATCTGTCGCTACGTAGCTGTGGTTTGGTTACAGTAAACATACATTCGGGTACAATTAATTTTCTTATTGGCCTATTCATTTTGACTAACCCTGTATATGGAATTAATCTGGGAGAACCAGTGGACATCCAGTTTATTACTTACTTACTTACTTACTTACTTACTTAGGCGATCCCTTGTAGTCCGAGGATGATGGTCCTTCAATGTCGGTGTCCTGGCGGTGGGTCCGTATGTGGCTGTGGAGCCCTCTTCTTGATCTGCATCTTCTTCCGCAGTGAGGGCATCAGTTTCCAGGTGGAAGGCGGTCCTGGTCGGGGTTGGCTTGACGTGCCTTTCTCTTGGCAGTTTCTCTCTTTCGCCCTGCATTCGTGCCTCTTCAAATTCTGCAGCACTGCTGGTCACATCTGACCTCCAGCTGGTGTGCTCAAGGGCCAGGGCTTCCCAGTTCTCCGTGTCTATGCCAGAGCTTTTAAGGTTGGCTTTGAGGCCATCTTTCAATCTCTTTTCCTGCCCACCAACATTCCGTTTTCCGTTCTTATGTTCGGAGTAGAGCAACTGCTTTGTGAGATGGTGGTCAGGCATCTGGACAACATGACCGGTCCAGCGGAATTGATGATGAAGGACCATTGCTTCAGTGCTGGTGGTCTTTGCTTCTCCCAGCACGCTGACATTTGTCCGCTTGTCTTGCCAAGAGATTTCCAGGATTTTTTGGAGACAGCGCTGATGGAATCGTTCCAGGAGTTGCATGTGATGTCTGCAGACAGTCCACATTTTGCAGGCATAGAGCAGGGTTGGGAGGACAATGGCTTTATAAACAAGCAACTTGGTCTTCCTACGGATGTCCCGATCCTCAAACACTCTCTGCTTCATTTGGGAAAATGCTGCACTCGCAGAGCTCAGGCGGTGTTGTATTTCAGTGTCAATGTTGACTTTGGTGGAGAGGTGGCTGCCAAAGTGTTGGAAATGGTCCACATTTTCGAATGTTACACCATTAAGCTGTATTTCTGGAATTGGAGAGGGATTGGCTGGTGACTCCTGGAAAAGCAGACTGGGAGTAATTTTGCTCATCCCAGGAAAGAAGGCTACGAGTGCTATCCTTCAACAGGGATCTAGAAGGAATCTCCTTGCCTCTTGATGTTTTGCACTGAACACCCGGCTCTCCTTAAAGGAAACACAGTGCCGACACAAGGAAAGAAGACAAGAGGTTTTGAGCCTGCACTGCAGAGCAAATGCTAATTATCGAAATGAAGAGGTAGGCATAATTACGGCTGAGCTGTTGCACAAGGTTTCCTTATCAAATAAAAGGTCATTTCCAGAGCTGTCACACAATAGAATTTTTGGATTGGTTAATTAACTTGGGGTGTGCGTGTGCTCGAACGGGGGTCTCCAATGCTCCCACTCAAGGTCCCTGTAGTAGTAGGCATTTATAAAAGGAGTGTCTCTGTAATTATGAGCCTGGCAGCTTGCTCAAAATTGGTGTTTTGGAACCTGTGGTAGGTTAAGCTGAAAACGAGGCAGGTTCATAAAAATGAGGACTCTGTTTTGTAATGTTGGCATCTTGTTGGTGGCATACAGAGGTATAAATTGCCTTATGAGGCCAGCAGGTCAAGACTATTGCACAACTTCATAATAGAAGTAGTCATTAGGGCTGGGCGGTTTCGTTCGTTAATTTCGTAATTCGTTATTAATTCGTATTTAAATTAGCTTACGATCCGATATTGAGCCATTTTGGAATAGTGTGAGGAGTTAAATAGATTCGAAACAATTTTTCAATTTATTTCGTAATTATTTTGAAATTGTTTTGAAATTGTTTCAAAATTGTTTCGAAATTATTTTCGCATGTCTGGTGAAAGTTTTATAGTTGTTGTTTGTTTTATCACACCAACAGTCAACAACAGAGGGAGAGGGAAGCTTCAGAAGTTCCCCCTCTCCCATTTGGAGGTTTTTTTAGCATATTGCGCAATCACGTCCGCCATTAACAAATCGATTTGTAATTTACGAAATTTCGTATATTTCAAAATTTTTAAAAGGAAAATTTCGGAATTCTTTAAAGAAACGAAACGTGATGGACCCCTTAAAAATGAATCGAGTTTAGAAACAATTTTTTCCGTGGTTACTCAGCCCTAGTAGTCATTAGGCCTGGGTAACAACAGAAAAAATTGTTTCTAAAATCGATTCGTTTTTTGGGGGTTTTTGCGTTTTGTTATTTATAATAATTACAAAATTTTCCTTTTAAAAAGTTCGATATTTACGAAATTTTGTAAATGTGAAAAAAATTACAAAACATTAACGAATCGATTTCTGAAACAATAACGAATCGATTCGTTAATGGCGGACGCGATCGCGAAATACGCTAAAAAACCTCCAAAAACTTCTGAAGCTTCCCTCTCCCTCTGTTGTTGACTGTTGGTGCGATATTATATATTTTTTTCACTAATTAAACAAAAAACTTGCCCCAGACATGCGGAAATAATAACGAAACGACCTCAGAACAATAACGAAACGACTACAATAACGAAATACGAAGCATTTACAAAACGTGTTTAAAAATTCGTTTTTTAAAAAAATTGCTCCAGAATGGTTCGTTATCGTTTTGTAATTGAAAAAATTAACGAATTATTAACGAATTACGAATTAACGAAACGAAACTGCCCAGCCCTAGTAGTCATGTTTTGAGTGCTGACACAAAGTTGTACACTGTGCATCCCTGTGGCAATGTATAACAGCAACAACAACAACAACAACAACAACAACAACAACAACAACATAATAATAATAATAATAATAATAATAATAATAATAATACTCATGACACCCGCGGAGTGATATCGACAAACTTTATCTGCCCAGAAAATTAGGAGTCAGAGAGAGGGCTTCTGCAAAGGAAACAAACGGTAGAAGAAAAGAAACACGCACTGGTAGATGATGGGAAAGTCAGTCAAGAACCAACATTGATGGAAGTCAGTAGCAGAAAACCGTTTCAAGTACAAAAAACAAAGAGTGAATACTGTAAAAATACAATGCAGAGCAGAAGAGAAAACTGGCTAAAGAAGGCTCTCCAAATTGACAAGGAAAAAACATGGCTGTGGCTCACAAATGGGACTCTGAAAAAGGAGACGAGGAGGGCCTGATTCTGGCAGCCCAAGAACAAGCCATTCGAACCAAGGACATCGGAGCCAGAATTGAAAAGTCGACAACACATTCCAAGTGTAGACTCTGCAAGAAAGCAGATGGAACAATAGATCCCATCCTCAGCTGCTGCAAGAAGATCGCGCAGACAGACTACAAGCAGAGGCACAACACCGTTGCTCAGATGAGCCATTGGAACTTGTGCCACAAACACCATCTTCCTGCGACAAAGAACTGGTGGGATCACAAGCAGGAAAAAGTTACAGAGAATGAACACGCCAAACTCCCCTGGGACTTCCGAATTCAGACTGACAGAGTTTTGGAGCACAACACTCCTGACATCACGATCGTGTTAAAAAACCAAGTATGGATCATTGACGTTGGAATTCCAGGTGACAGCAGGATTGAAGAGAAACAACTGGAAAAGCTGACACGATATGAGGATTTAAAGATCGGACTGCAAAGACTCTGGCACAAGCCAGTCAAGGTGGTCCCAGTGGTGATCGGCACACTGGGTGCAGTGCCTCAAGACCTTGGCCTGCACTTAAACACAATCGGAACTGACAAAATTACCACAGGTTATCTGCAAAAGGCCACCCTACTGCCCACATTATTTGCCACTACATCACATAGTCCTAGACACTTGGAAAGTGTCCTACATGTGATCCAATACAACAGCCAGCAAAGTGATCTTGTCTGCTGTGGACTCATCTTGTTGTGTATTTATAATATTTATAATTTATATATTTATAATTTCAAATAATAATAATAATAATAATAATAATAATAATAATAGGTTCTTGTGGGTTTTTTCGGGCTATAGAGCCATGTTCTAGAGGCATTTCTCCTGATGTTTTGCCTGCATCTATGGCAAGCATCCTCAGAGGTAGTGAGGATGCTTGCCATAGATGCAGGCGAAACGTCAGTAGAAATGCCTCTAGAACATGGCTCTATAGCCCGAAAAAACCCACAAGAACCTAGTGATTCCAGCCATGAAAGGCTTCGACAATAATAATAATAATAATAATAATAATAATAATAATAATAGCAGCACACTGGGTGCAGTGCCACAAGACCTTGGCCTGCACTTAAACACAATCGGCACTGACAAAATTACTACCTGTCAGCTGCACTGTACTTGGATCTGCATGCATTATTCGCCGATACATCACACAGTCCTACACACTTGGGAAGGGTCCGACGTGGGATCCAATACAACAGCCAGCAGAGTGACCTTGTTTGCTGTAGACTCATATTGTTGTGTATCTAATAATAATAATAATAATAATAATAATAATAATAATAATAATACACTTTATTTATATTCCACCTAGGGGACTTAGAGTGGATTGCAGCATTTACTGCGGACATAGGCAAGCACTCAGTGCCTTTACAATCACATACAATGAGACACACAAAAACAAACAAAGACAAAGGCTTCTCCTTTCATTTCCAGCTTCTGGAGATTCTTTCTCCATTTTCCAGCCAAGGAACCTGTGTTGTCACCTCCTGGTTGTGTGGCTGGTAAGATTATTTGGAGCATCTCTTTGCTTTTTCCTGCCTAAGTTGTACCGATTTATCTATTCACATTTGCATGTTTTTGAACAGCTAGGTTGGCAGGAGCTAGGGCTGACATACATGGGCTCACCCCATCTCACAGATTTGAACTGCCGATCTTCAGGTCAGCAGTTCAGCAGCACAAAGGGTTTTGATCTAGAGCTAAAATTTAGGGGTCTTTGCCAGGAGGCAGAGACCAATAAGACTCATCAAAGAGTTCTTTTTCCCTGGCGAGACAGAGAAGCATCCGATATTTTTCCCTGATTTCCCAATAAAAAGTCTCACCAGTTGAAGAAAAGCCATCGAGGTTTAATGCGATTCAGCTGAAACAGGTGCAAAGCTGCAAGAATTCGCCAAAGCTAAGCATGAGGGGAGTACACCAATACAGTCATATTTATAGCAAATTCAAAGTTGCATAGTTCAAACTCCCTGCCCCGGCTTCCCTGTTGTTCCCTTCCATGATTGGGCGATGGGCTCCAGTGGTCCGTAGGAACCAATGGGGAGACCTCTGCCACCTGGTGGTGACAGCCAATCAAGAGAGATGGAGGCGGGATGAGGGAGCACAAAGGAATCTGGGAAAGGAGTAAACAAAGGAAATGCCATGCCATGTGGCTGGCGAGACAAAGGGGAAATCTCAAGCCAGCCTGATCTATTGTGCTTTGAGTGGAATGAATAATCAGAGCGAAGGCAAAAGGTTTTTTTGAGGACCTTTTGTCCTTCAGGAGGAAATATGATTAAGATTTTTGCCAAAGGGGCAAGCTGAGGGCTGGGCAATTCCTCCGAGGGCCACCAGCTGCCCAGGCTATTGTCCATGCAAAAGAAAGTTGTGGATAAAAATTCCTGGAATGTTTGGGGCTTTGTAGTCCCTTTGGTGGAGTTTCTTCATGTATATAGGGGAAACAAAGGTCAGAAGAAAAGGGGAAAGGCTTCTGCCACACAAAGAAATCAGAAAACACATTTCATATATCTAAAGTTCATAAAAGGCAAGATTTCATAAGGTTTGTCCATGTGGGGGGAAAGAGTGTCCATAGGGGATGACTAAAATGCAAGGGTGTTGCACAAAGGTCCTGGCAGGAGTTCTTGAGTGGCCCAAATGGACCTGGAGTCTCTGGAAACAAGCTTTGCTCCCCATCCTTGGAGAACTACAGCTCCCAAGAGAGGCAGAGACCCCAAGGTCTAGCTATTCCCAAAGTTTCATGGGGTCCTCATTGTTGTTAAGGCCTTGGCAAATTGACCAAGACTTAACCCCTATTGTGCAGTCTGGTACCTTTGTCCTTTGCAGAACTATAAGTCACCATCCCTTGTTGGGGGGGGGGAGTATGCTCGACGTCAGTTTAACCCATTGCGCCACTGAAATGGCAGGGAGAAGGTTTGAAGAAAAGAGACAAGGAGAGGTCCGGAGGTCTCAAAAGCACGGATTTTATTTCCAGCTGGGACTCTGGTGAGGAGTTGTGTCCAAAAGCACCAGAGCAATGATATAGGAGTTGACTGCCTTTTTATACACTTCAAATGCAGTCAAACAAAGAAACATGCTTCTACATACATTGACGTCATTATCTATGTCATTTTAGCATCATAGGAATATCAAATTCTATCTTCCAACATACAAAAGGCATGTCTCTGTGTATTTCTTTCTATCAGCATCTTACAGCTTACATCCATCAATCAAGGGGCCTACTTTGACCTGTCATGAGGCTCCTTACTTTTTACATATCTCTGTTGCTACTAGGATAGGCTTATCTCTCTCCTGGAATGTTCCCCCGCCTGCCCGTGCCTTGGACACAGATCTCCTTCAGCATTCTTTCTATACAGAGAGAACTTGATTTTTCTATACATTTCAATGCTTGTAAAGTACATACAATTTATACATAAATAAATATTTATATTTCCTATATCTTCTTATCACCACCACGACCCTCCGTGTGCACTGTGTGTGCACAACTATGTACAATGCTCATTAAGTTGCATAGCATTGCAATTTACTGTTTGCACAACCTCTGAGGATGCCTGCCATAGATACAGGCAAAATGTCAGGAGAGAATGCTTCTGGAACACGGCCATACAGCCCAAAAAACTTACAACAACCCAATTTACTGATGGGCTGGCACTGCGCATTGGCTTCATAAGATCCATAACTCCAGGGCCCCGTCAACACTGCCGTACAATGCAGATGCATAATGCAGTTTAACTGTATTATATCACAGTGTGGACTCATATAATGCAGTTGGGTTTATTGAAGATTTCCTCACAGTGGGAAGAAAATTGCCCAAATGACTCCCTGCTTCATTTGAGAAGAAACTTAGTGAAAAATGACATCTTACAACCTGCTGACTTTCCGCGGAGCAAATTAGCTTTTCGCCTCTCGGTTGATGGAGACGCTTTTCGGCGATCCATTTCCATGCTAATCCGGCACATTTCGTCTCCGTTCTGTCCGTCCCGCTGCGCCAAAGCTGCTTGCCCCCTTCTTCACCTGCTTATCATGCCCGCCGCATCCTTTACAGATAAGTGGTCTGAAACAAACACCATATGGATGCAAATATCCCACAGCTGCCCCCAGAATGGAGAAAGCCACCCAGAAAGGCAATCTGTGTGCTTAGTCAGTGCTCCGTGTCATCAGCAGTGCCGAAGTCAGCTCTATTTTCAGGAGCGCCATGTGGTTTGAGTGCATATTAATTGATGCCTCCTTCGTTTGAGAAGTCTGAAGGAGTGCTGAGGGCTCCAATAGTTGGAGAAGTACACAACTTCCTGGTTGCAGATCAGAACTTTCCAAACATTTCATGCTGGTGACACACTTCTTAGGTAAAAAGGCTGTCCCCTGACATTAAGTCCAGTCATCTCTGACTCTGGAGTGTGGTGCTCATCTCCATTTCTAAGCCGAAGAGCCGGCGTTGTCCATAGACACCTCCAAAGTCATGTGGTCGGCATGACTGCATGGAGCTCAACCTTCCTGCTGGAGCAGAGCTAATTGATCTATTCACATTTGCATGTTCTTGAACTGGTAGTTTGGCAGAAGCTAGTGCTGACAGTGGAAGCTTATGCTGCTCCTCAGAATTGAACCTGCGACCTTTCAGTCAGCAAGCTCAGCAGCTCAGCGCTTTAACCTACTGTGCCACCAGGGTTGCGCCACACTTCTTAGGCATGCGTTATTTCACAACACAGTAATTCCGTTCTATTAACTAATCAGGAGGTCAAACCAACCTCTTAGAAGTGATAGAGACACATCTATAACTTACAATAACAAAATGTATGGGGACTAGGGTTGTGCTTTTGGGTAAGCCTTGACCCTTTTTGTGTCCCGTCTTTTGGTGGGAGACCCATTTTAGGGAACCTCCCAAAATCAGGAGGGCACCCCAGGTACTCTGGGATGCTGAAATATCTGTTTTCTATCGGCCCATTATTGGGGAGGGGGGCTTCCCAGGCTCCCCTTCCCATCATTTTAGGTATCTAAGCTCTTTTACTCCAGAGGAAACAGGAGAGGTGCTCAGCTCCAGGCAGGCATTCACGTTTTCTGGGCCTACACGCTACTCACGCACTCTCCAAGGAAAGGATGCCAGTTCTGAATTTCATACGGAGGGGAAAGGAGGTGCTTAGCCAGGGCGCATACATTTCTTGCGTGCCACATACGCACTCTCCAAGGCAAGGAGGCCACTTCTTCTGGCTTTCTTACAGAGGAGAAAGGAGGTGTTTGGCCAGGCCGCACACGCTTCCTGTATCCCACACACACACTCCCCAAAGTAAGGAGGCAAGTTCTGAATTTCATACAGAGGGGAAAGGGTGTGCGCACTTCTTGCACACCACACATGCACTCCCCAAAACAGGAAAGCAAGTTCTGAATTTCATACAGAGAATAAAGGAGGTGCTTAACCAGAGCGCACGCACTTCCTACATGCCACACACACACTCTCCAAAGCAATGAGGCAAGTTCTGACTTTCTCACAGAGGGGAAATGAGGTGCTTGGCCAGGGCACGCACACTTCCTGCACACCATACACACACTCTCCAAGGAGGCAAGTTCTCCTGTATTTTATACAGAGGGGAAAGGAGGTGCTTGGCTAGGGCACACACGCTTCCTGCATGCCACACGCACCCTCCCTAAGGCAAGGAAGCAAGCGCCACGTGCTCACGAAAACCACGAGAGGAGCCGGGATTGGCTCCTGCTTGCTTTTGTGTCGAGCTGATTTTCGTACCATGGGCTCCCTCCCCGTTACATGCTCCCAAAGGTGCTGCAGATGTCACAGGAAACCGTATCCACACACAACCGTAATGGGGAAATGTGAAAACCTTTCATTTATATATATTGTATAATTTCATTTCTTATTCCACACAGATTCAGAGGTGTCTTGTTATGTTCATACCACACTGCTGCTGAGGTAAGAAGGTGTCACAACACACAGTTTGGATACTGAAAGGGTCTTTGAGTGAAATTTGCAAATGCTAAGCAAGGGGCTTTGAATGAAATCAACAGCAAAAGAGAAATATACCCTTTCTCTATTTAAAAAGAGCAACACAGAAGAAAATGTTTTCAAGAAACAAGATGTGACATGTAGACGTCATACAAAGTTCAAATTCACATAGGAAGTTGTGTTGTGGTTAAGCCAAAGGTTGTGGTTAAGCGCAGAGTCTGCAAGTACAAGAAGGTACTTTCCATCAAAAGGTCAAGGGATTAGGGCTGGAAAGAGTGTACTTTCCATGACCTATTACTTGAGTATAAAGGTCAGCAGAAACAGAGGAAGGGCACGGCAGACACTTGAAGGGTAGCATCTGCGTATGCTGCCAGGCTGTCCGTCTTCTTCATTAAGAAATTAAAATAAACCTTGATTTTAATCTTTTTTTGGGACTGTCTCCTTCCTTACGTGCTCCCGTGATGTGGACCTAAGAAGACCCAATTTAGGGTCTCTAACAATACCTCTGTTGCAGATGCTTAACGGTACCAGATTCTTGCTGGTAAAATATATTGAGGCAATCTCGTTGCAGCATCCTCTGGATGGCGGACAGCATCAAATATATGACAACACCATACAATAAATAGCTCTCCATTTGGGACATCTTCAACTTGAAGATGATACAAGGCCACCACAGAACGAAAGCCCACCATTATGGCAAAATCCATCAGAAAACTTTGTTACGTGCTTGTTTAGTTCCAGGATGAATCAAACCAGAACGTTCGATCCAAAAAGGGAGCACGGCAGCATATCCTTTGAGCAGATTTTTTTACTTTCTCTCTTGTTTCTCTCTCCCATCATTGTTTGATTTATCAAGTGTTACAAAACAAAATAAATGCCAAGCTGGAGATGAGTGTGCGTTTGTGTGCCGAAGGTGCCTCTTAGAAGTAGGTGGAACCTGCAAGCAAATAGCAAACATCCAAGGGAGTCTCGGTGGAAGAAATAGAAATCGGAAAGTGGAGCAGATCCCCGAAGGCTATGAAGCGGCGAGGAAAATGGCCAACGCAGGGCCAAGTCAATAAACTGCTCAACAAGCTACTTACTGGGGAAATTTGGGGAAAATAAACTTTGATGGTGGGTCAGCTGAAGGTCAGGCAAACTTAAGGTTGTCTCAAGTGATGGAGAGGATTCAGCTTCCAGCTTTGCAACTCCCTTGTTCCAAATTGGTGACGGTTTCTTGTCTCTGGATTAAATTCAAAGTGTTCATAATGAACTGTTGTTGTTTATTCTTTCAGTCGCTTCCGATTCTTCATGACCTCCTGGATCAGCCCACACCAGAGCTCCCTGTCAGCCGTCACCACCCCCAGCTCCTTCAGGTCAAGCCAGTCACTTCAAGGATCCATCCATCTATTTGGCCCTTGGCTGGCCCCTCGTCCTTTTTCCTTCCATTTTATGAGAGACTAAGTTCTGAAGATTATGTTGATGCAGAAACAGATGAGTGCCCGTCAACAGACCAGGTTCAAGGCATTTGTTGCCATCAGTGATTACAATGGTCACGTGCGCCTTGGTGTGAAATGCTCCATAGAAGTGGCCACCACCATCTGGGGAGGGGGCATCATCTTGGCCAAGCTGTCCATTGTGTCGGTCAGGAGGGGCTACTGGGGCAACAAGATTGGCAAGCCCCACACCGTGCCTTGCGAGGTCATCATTCAATGTAGCTCAGACCTGGTGTGCCTCATCCCTGTGTCATGTGGCGCTGGTATCATCTCTGTCCCAGTTCCCAAGAAACCGATGATGATGGCTGGCCTCGGCGACTGCTACACCTCAGCCAAGGGCTGCACAGCCACCTTGGTTGACTTCGTCAAGGCCACTTTTGAGACTGTCTCCAAGACCTACAGCTATGTGACCCCAAAGCTCTGGAAGAAGACCATCTTCATCAGATCTCCATAGCAGGAGTTTACAGACCATCCTGGTGAAGACCCATGCCACTGTATTGTCGAAGACTTTCATGGCTGGAATCACTGGGTTGTTGTAGGTTTTTTCGGGCTATATGGCCATGTTCTAGAGACATTTCTCCTGACGTTTCGCCTGCATCTATGGCAAGCATCCTCAGAGGTAGTGAGGTCTGTTGGAACTAGGAAAAGGGGTTTATATATCTGTGGAAAGACCAGGGTGGGACAAAGGACTTTTGTCTGCTGGAGCTAGGTGTGAAAGTTTCAACTGATAACCTTGATTAGCATTTGATTGCCTTGCAGTGCCTGGAGCAATCATTTGTTGAGAGGTGATTAGATGTCCTTGTTTGTTTCCTCCCTGTTGTTGTGCTGTTCTAATTTTAGAGTTTTTAATACTGGTAGACAGATTTTGTTCATTTTCATGGTCTCCTCCTTTCTGTTGAAATTGTCCACATGCTTGTGGATTTCAATGGCTTCTCTGTGTAGTCTGACATGGTGGATGTAAGAGTGGTCCAGCACTTCTGTGTTCTCAAATAATATGTTGTGTCCAGGTTAGTTCATCAGGTGCTCTGCGAAGCCCACTTCCTCCAAGTGAACAACACCTGAACCGGGCTCTACAGGCCATTGGAGACTCCACCTCAGACATCAGAAGAGCTGCAAGACCACCGAGAACAAGCCACGAGAGTCAAGACAAAGACCCACCCAGAGGAAAAGTGTTCCTGCCATATATCAAGGGAACCACTGGCCGCAGAGGAAAGTTGATGAGGAAACACAAACACAATACAAACCAGTTACAGACCCACCAAGAAAATCCAACAAATGCTACGTTCAGCAAAGGACAAGAGGATCCTCTCACCTCTGCAGGAGTCTACCGTGTACCATGCAGCTGTGGACAAGTCTCCATAGGGACCACCAAACACAGCAGCATTGCCCAAACACGAATCAAGGAACACAAAAGGCTCTGCAGACTCCTTCAACCAGAGAAGTCAGCCAGAGCAGAGCACCTGAGGAACCAACCTGGACACAGCATATTATTTGAGAACACAGAAATGCTGGACCACACCAGCAACCACCATGTCAGACTACACAGAGAAGCCATTGAAATCCACAAGACACATGTGGACAATTTCAACAGAAAGGAGGAAACCATGAAAATGAACAAAATCTGGCTACCGGTATTACAAAACTCTAAAATTACAAGAACACAACAACAGAGAGGAAACAAACAAGGACATCTAATCACCTCTTAACAAAAGATTGCTCCAGGCACTGCCAGGCCATCAAATGCTAATCAAGGTGGTCAGTTGAAACAGTCATACCTAGCTCCAGCAGACACGAGTCCTTTGTCCCACCCTGGACATAATTCCACAGTTATATAATAGGGCTGGGCAGTTTCGTTTCGTTAATTCGTAATTCGTTAATAATTCGTTAATTTTTTCAATTACAAAACGATAACGAACCATTCTGGAGCAATTATTAAAAAAAAAAATTTTCAAAAACGTTTTGTAAATGCTTCGTATTTCGATATTGTATTCGTTTCGTTATTGTTTTGAGGTTGTTTCGTTATTATTTCCGCATGTCTGGGCCAGTTTTATGGTTTAATTAGTGAAAAAAAATTATAATATCACACCAACAGTCAACAACAGAGGGAGAGGGAAGCTTCAGAAGGTTTTGGAGGTTTTTTAGCGTATTTCGCGGTCGCGTCCGCCATTAACGAATCGATTCGTTATTGTTTCGGAAATCGATTCGTTAATTTTTTACCGTTTACGAAATTTCGTAAATATCGAACTTTTTAAAAGGAAAATTTTGTAATTATTTTAAATATCGAAACAAAAAAAAAACCCAAATACAAATTGATTTTAGAAACAATTTTTTCCGTTGTTACCCAGGCCTAATATATAAACCCTTTTTCCTAGTTCCAACAGACCTCACTACCTCTGAGGATGCTTGCCATAGATGCAGGCGAAACGTCAGGAGAGAATGCCTCTGGAACATGGCCATATAGCCCGAAAAAAACCTACAACAACCCACCCATGCCACTAATCACATAATGCAGTTTCAAACTTATATGCCAGTGGAGATAGGGCCATCATTTGGCAAAAACCTGCAAGGTATAGCCGATGCCCTTCGTGGCGCCTTGCTTTTCAACTTCCTCCCACATTACTCCCAAACATGTCATGCAAAGCCATGGCTCTCCTTCCTCGCTCTTCATTCCTTACAAAATGCCGTTTTCTGCATTCTGCTTTAATTGGAGGCCCCGAGGCAAAAGGCAATTAAATTGCTGCGTCTGTGAAAGAGGCTCATAATATTTTTAAATGTTTCACCTTCGCCTGAAGTCTAGTTTTGGAAGAGTTTCATGTTTCACAGCTCTTCGAGGCAGAAAAAAAGAAAGAAAGAGGAAAAAAGAGGAACAACAATGCAAAACAAATATCAGGAAAGACCTGGGACCAAATCCCAGAAGCGTAATTGCCCTGATTTGGTTTAATGCTGGCAAGACGTCGTGATTCAATCAAACAATGTGAAATTGACCCACTAATTCAAGGAGAAACGGCTTTGCAAAACGCCTCCAGTGTGCTTTATTGCACTGATGTCTTTTGCTGATGCCGCAGCATGTTCCTTTGGGAGCAAATCGCCCTAATGGGGCTTATCTCTGATTAGATATGCATACAATTGAACTATTGATCTTTGATTTCCACCCCAAACTGCCCCTTCCAGGAACGTAGATAAAGAGGGAGAGGAAACCATGGCTCTCTGAAGGAACAAATTTGCCCCCAGTGAAATTTTCCATCACTCCTCAAATTAGCATTGCTGTAACCTTAAACATTGCTGTAGCCTAAAACACATTAAAACAGTGAACGTGGCTATTAATGAGGCATGCCGCATTATCACAGCACGTCTACGCCCTACACCACTGGAGAAATAACTTTCCTTTTATTATGGGGAAAATGCTACACGTCACAGACAAGCACCTCGAGCTCTGAGGATGACCTGGGAAGGAATCCCACGGGAGCATTGCAGCACACCCAAATACCTGGGAGTTACCCTGGACTGGGCTCTGACTTACAAGAAGCACTGCCTGAATATCAAGCAAAAGTGGGTGCTAAAAATAATATCATACGAAAGTTGACTGGCACAACCTGGGGATCACAACCAGACACAATGAAGGCATCTGCCCTTGTGCTTGGCTACTCTACTGCTGAGTACAGATGCCCAGTGTGGAACACATCTCACCATGCTAAAACAGTGGATGTGGCTCTTAATGAAACATGCCGCATTATCACGGGGTGTCTGCGCCCTACACACACTGTCTAGCCGGTATCGCACCACCTAACATCTGCCAGAAAGTAGCAGCCAATAGTGAAAGGACCAAGGCAGAGACATTTCCAGCCCATCCTCTGTTTGGATATCAGCCAGCACGGCAATGCCTTAAATCAAGAAATAATTTTCTAAGATCTAGAGAGGGCCTTCTCTGTGGTGGCCCCTCGGCTCTAGAATTCGCTCCCCAGAGGTGTTCCAGCAAGTGTCTCTGTAGATCTTAGAAAACTATTTCTAGATTTAAGGCGCTGACATGCTGATTATTTGATTAGCATTTGATGGCCTGGCAGTGCCTAGAGGAAACCTTTGTTGAGAGGTAATTAGATGTCCTTGTTTGTTTCCTCTCTGTTGTTGTGCTGTTGTAATTTTAGAGTTTTGTAATACTGGTAGCCAGATTTTGTTCATTTTCATGGTCTCTTCCTTTCTGTTGAAATTGTCCACATGCTTGTGGATTTCAATGGCTTCTCTCTGTAGCCTGACCTAGTGGTTGTGAGAGTGGTCCAGCATTTCTGTGTTCTCAAATAATATGCTGTGTCCAGGTTGGTTCCTCAGGTGCTCTGCTATAGCTGATTTCTCTGGTTGCAGGAGTCTGCAGTGCCTTTCACAAGCTGCTTGATTGAGCAAAATGTTGCTCTGACAAAGGTTTGTTTTCAAACACTTCTGCTTCATACACTTTGCAACACATGAAAGCATTTCTTTGGCCTCTGACCTCCTTCTTGTTAGCTATTCTCACACTCCTTCGAACTCTGAATTCCAAATGGTCAGCCTTATCTAAGTGTTGTAGAGCTAAAATTTAGTGGTCTTTGCCAGGAGGCAGAGACCAATTAGACTCCTCAAAGAGTTCTTTTTTCCCTGGCGAGACAGAGGAGCATCCCATATTTTTCCCTGATTTCCCAATGAAAAGTCCCACCAGTTGAAGAAAGGCCACAGAAGTTTAATGCGATTCAGCTGAAACAGATGCAATCATTCGTCAGCAGAGCATGAGGGGAATACACCAACACAGTCATATTTATAGCAAATTCAAAGTTGTAGAGTTCAAACTCCCCGCCCCGGCTTCCCTGTTGTTCCCTGCCATGATTGGGCGATGGGCTCCAGTGGTCCGTAGGAACCAATGGGGAGACCTCTGCCACCTGGTGGCAACAGCCAATCAGGAGAGATGGAGGCGGGATGAGGGAGCACAAAGGAATCTGGGAAAGGAGTAAACAAAGGAAATGCCATGCCATGTGGCCGGCGAGACAAAGGGGAAATCTCAAGCCAGCCTGATCTATTGTGCTTTGAGTGGAATGAATAATCAGAGTGAAGGCAAAAGGTTTTTTCGAGGACCTTTTGTCCTTCAGGAGGAAATATGATTAAGATTTTTGCCAAAGGGGAAGCTGAGGGCTGGGCAATTCCTCCGAGGGCCACCCGCTGCCCAGGCTATTGTTTATGCAAAAGGAAGTTGTAGATAAAAAATCCTGGAATGTTTGGGGCTTTGTAGTCCCTTTGGTGGAGTTTCTTCATGTATATAGAGGAAACAAAGGGCAGAGGAGAAGGGGAAAGGCTTCTGCCACACAAAGAAATCAGAAAACACATTTCATATATCTAAAGTTCATAAAAGGCAAGATTTCATAAGGTTTGTCCATGTGGGAGGAAAGAATGTCCATAGGGGATGGCTAAAACACAAGGGTGTTGCACAAAGGTCCTGGCAGGAGTTCTTGAGTGGCCCAAATGGACCTGGTGTCTCTGGAAACTAGCTTTGCTCCCCGTCCTTGGAGAACTACCACTCCCGAGAGAGGCAGAGACCCCAAGGTCTAGCTATTCCCGAAGTTTCATGCAGTCCTCATTGTTGTTAAGGCCTTGGCAAATTGACCAAGACTTAGCCCCTATTGTACAGTCTGGTACCTTTGTCCTTTGCAGAACTATAAGTCACCATCCCTTGTTAGGTCAGGCTGTTTGTTAGTGTCAGCCTGGTTGCCTTCCTGCCTACTCTCAGGCTGAGAACTCTCCTCCTTTTCTGAGTCCATTTGCACCTGGCTAGTTTCAATATCAAAAACATCATTCCCTGCTGTGGGAAACTCAACTTGCACACCCTGTTCCTCATTGTCGACAACAGGAACATTTTGAACCTGATTGTGAACCCGAATCCCATTATCCTCGTCAGAGTCGCTCTGAGACCCCATCTGAGTCACAACACTGTGGTTCCAGCTGAGTCACAACAGGGTCGTCCTTTTTTCCCTTCTTGAAGATAGAGAGGGACCATCTTTGCCCTCCTCCAATCTGCTGGGACTTCTCCTGTTCTCCAAGAACTCTCAAAGATAATTGCCAGAGGTTCCAACATTTTTTTGGTCGTGTCAGGAGCAACTTGAGAAACTGCAAGTCGCTTCTGGTGTGAGAGAATTGGCCATCTGCAAGGATGTTGCCCACGGGATGCCCAGATGATTTGATGTTTTTATCATCCTTGTGGGAGGCTTCTCTCATGTCCCCGCATGAGGAGCTGGAGCTGATAGAGGGAGCTCATCCGCCTCTCCCCAGATTCGAACCTGTGACCTGTCGGTCTTCAGTTCTGCCGGCACAGGGGTTTAACCCAGTGCACTCTTGGATGTATTTGATCTGGCCCTGGAGACTTGAATTCTTTAAGAGCAGCCAGGTTTTCCCAGACGACTTGTTTCCCTATTTGGGGTTGGATTTCCTCTATTCATTATTGTGCTGAACAGGGAGGAACCCCTGATGACACAATGGGTTCAGAGGTATGATAAGTGTTTGAACAAACTTGGCAACTATGTCGAAAAATAGAGTGAAGTATGTACTTTCTGAAAATAAATTTACTTTTTTGAAATAAACTTCCGTTGTCTACTTAATGTTCAAACGGACCTTACTTAAAAAATACCCCTCGTATTATATCTGGACAGGGGATCAGAGGGACGAAAGTAGGGTTTAATTGCACTAAAAAGTAAAGGTAAAGGTAAAGGTAGTCCCCTGACATTAAGTCCAGTCATGTCTGACCCTGGGGTGTGGTGCTCATCTCCATTTCTAAGCCAAAGAGCCAGCGTTGTCCGTAGACACCTCCAAGGTCATGTGGGCGGCATGACTGCATGGAGCGCCATTACCTTCCTACCTATTGATCTACTCACATTTGCATGTTTTCGAACTGCTAGGTTGGCAGAAGCTAGGGCTGACAGCGGAAGCTCACGCCCGGAATTGAACCTGCGACCTTTTGATCAACAAGCTCAGCAGCTCAGTGCTTTAGCCCACTGCGCCACTGGGGGCTCCACAATTAATTTCACCAGTAGGTAGAAAATAAAGTGCTTCCAAGGACATTATTTTGCAAGGTTTGAGCTGGTCAGAGGTTATAGTTCAGTTAATCATTCCTCGAAGGCACACTGAAACAGCCAAGTTTTCAAGCTTTTCCAAAAACATCAAAACGTCCGGGCAACATCCCCTGGGCAACATCCTTGCAGTCAGCCAATTCTCACACACCGGAAGCAACTTGCAGTTTCTCAAGTCGCTCCTGACATGAAAAAAGAAAGAAAGAAAGAAATGGAAAGGGCAAAAAATCCTGTTCTTTCCAATAGGTTGGGCAAAAGCAAACCGCAGCAGCCTTTTCTGTGATCTGTCGCACCAGGAACTTTTGCTGCCTGACATTCCTTGGGCGAATGCATCCCAGTTTGTGAAATTCCAAAGGCCTTTGCATTCACATCGATTCATCCTGCGGAAATTTGTGTCCAGATGAGTGACTTGGGAGAACTTAATGAACTGATGTTGGGCAAGTCCCCCTCCTGCTGATGTGTTTATTTCCCTTTCTTCCCCAGACCTCGAGTATAACCTTTACAGAATTGCTAGATAATGGGCCTCCGTTCCGTCTCTTTTTTCTCTCCGGCACCTGAGTTATGGCGCAAATATCATTAGTTTAATTTACTGCGGGAGGCAATTTGGGGGAAGGAGCGCTGCCTGCTTGGCAGGATAAATCGCCCCAGCCAACCTGCCTGACATCTAATGATGCTCTCCAGCGTTTGCTCTAATCTGGCCCAAGGTGAACGCGGTCCTGGCCAATCGGTTGCTAAAAAAGAAGGAGAGGAAAGAAATTGGACAGCCGGGACTTGGATGGTTATTTTGGGGCCCAACGGTGGAAGATAAACATCCCTCTGTAGCCAAGCCAAGAAAACAGAGCATCTAGGTAGGAAAGCAGGTGATGCAGCAAACAGGTGAAAGCAGGTGAAGCAGGTGATGCAGCTCTCATTCATGTCAATGGAGCTCAGTTTGCATATCCTCAGATAGAATCATAGAATCATAGAATCAAAGAGTTGGAAGAGACCTCATGGGCCATCCAGTCCAACCCCCTGCCAAGAAGCAGGAATATTGCATTCAAATCACCCCTGACAGATGGCCATCCAGCCTCTGCTTAAAAGCCTCCAAAGAAGGAGCCTCCACCACACTCCGGGGCAGAGAGTTCCACTGCTGAACGGCTCTCACAGTCAGGAAGTTCTTCCTAATGTTCAGATGGAATCTCCTCTCTTGTAGTTTGAAGCCATTGTTCCGCGTCCTAGTCTCCAAGGAAGCAGAAAACAAGCTTGCTCCCTCCTCCTCCCTGTGGCTTCCTCTTGTACATGGCTATCATATCTCCTCTCAGCCTTCTCTTCTTCAGGCTAAACATGCCCAGTTCCCTAAGCTGCTCCTCATAGGGCTTGTTCTCCAGACCCTTGATCACTTTAGTCGCCCTCCTCTGGACACATTCCAGCTTGTCAATATCTCTCTTGAATTGTGGTGCCCAGAATTGGACACAATATTCCAGATGTGGTCTAACCAAAGCAGAATAGAGGGGTAGCATTACTTCCTTAGATCTAGACACTATGCTCCTATTGATGCAGGCCAAAATCCCATTGGCTTTTTTTGCCACCACATCACATTGTTGGCTCATGTTTAACTGGAGCGGCGCTCAGGGGGCATGCAACTCCGCTGTTGCACCAGCTCCACTGTCTGCCAATTTGCTACCGAGCACAATTCAAAGTGCTGGCTTTAGCCTATAAAGCCCTAAACGGTTCTGGCCCAACTTACCTGTCCAAATGCATCTCCCCTTATGAACCATCTAGGACAGTGTTTCTCAACCTGTGGGTCGGGACCCCTGGGGGGGTCACGAGAAGGTGTCTGAGGGGTCACCAAAGACCATAAGAAAAAACAGTATTTTCTCTTGGTCATCTGGGTTATGTGTGGAAAGTTAGGTCCAATTCTATTGTTGGTGGGGTTCAGAATGCTCTTTGATTGTAGGTGAACTATAAATCCCAGCAACTACATCTCCCAAATGCCAAGGTCTATTTCCCCCAAACTCCACTAGTGTTCACATTTGGGCATATTGAGTATTTCTGCCAAATTTGGTCCTGATCCATCATTGTTTGAGTCCACAGATGTAGGTGAACTACAACTCCCATACTCAAGATCCATGTCCACCAAACCCTGATAGTGCTTTATGTTGGTCATGGGAGTCCTGTGTGCCAAGATTGGTTCAGTTCCATCATTGGTGGAGATCAGAATGCTCTTTGATTGTAGATGAACTATAAATCCCAGCAAGTACAACTCTCAAATGATGAAACCAGTCCCTCCCCCAACCCCACTAATATCCAAATTTGGGCATATTGGGTATTTGTGCCAAATTTGGTCCAGTGAATGAAAATACATCCTGCATATCGGATATTTACATTACAATTCATAACAGGTGCAAAATTACATCTATGAAGTAACAATGAAAATAATTTTATGGTTGGGGGTCACCACAACATGAGGAACTGTATTAAGGTGTCCCAGCATTACCAAGGTTGAGAACCACTGATCTAGGACTTTAAGATCGTCTGGAGAGGCCCTGCTCTCGGTCCCACCATCATCACAGAGAGAGGGCCTTCTCAGTGGTGGCCCCTCGACTGTGGAATGCCCTCCTCAGGGACATTAAATCGGCCCCCACCCTCTTAATGTTTAATTAAAGAGACACAACCTGGCTATTTGAGCAGGCTTTCCCAAATGCAGTGTAGCAGATAAACTCTGATCTCAGAATGGCTGGACAAAGCCACCATCTCCCCAAGGGACTCGGAGCGGCTTACATGAGGCCAAGGCCAACAACACATCAATAAACAAAAGCAATAAACAAAAACAATCAATACAATACAATTAATATGAATCACATATAAACAATAAAAGAGTAACACACAAGAATTTAAAAACCTATGGCCAGGCCAAATGTAATAGTTTAAAATGTAAAAAATAACGCTGGGCATGAACAAGGTAGGATATAACTGAAATAGAGTTTTCAAAGAGAGATGAGGGAATGCAGTCAGTCTTAAATCAGTGGTAAAGTGCATTTTGAGGTCATATTGCTGAGAGTTTTCCTTATTCTGGAAGGCACAGTGAAACAACCACGTTTTCAGGCTCCTCCTAAAGACTGCCAGAGATGGGGCATGCCTGGTGTCCTTAGGGAGTGAGTTCCAGAGTCGAGGGGCCACCACCGAGAAGGCCCTCTCCCTCATCCCCACCAATCGCCCCTGTGAAGGAGGTTAGGGCGTGAACAGGGCCTCTCCAGATGATCGAAGAGATCGTGTGGGTTCGTACACAGAAATGTGGTCATGCAGGTAGGCGGGTCCCAAACCGTTCAGGGCTTTGTAGGTAAAAACCTGCACCTTGAATTGGGACCGGAAAATGAAAGGCCGGCAATGGAGGTCCTTAAACAAGAGGGTTGACCGCTCTCTGTAAGTCGCACCAGTTAGTGACCTGGCTGCCTGAATGCTCTTCGGTTGTTGTTCACTCGTTCAGTCGTCTCCGACTCTTCGTGACCTCATGGACCAGCCCACGCCAGAGCTCCCTGTCGGCCGTCACCACCCCCAGCTCCCTCAAGGTCAGTCCAGTCACTTCAAGGATGCCATCCATCCATCTTGCCCTTGGTCGGCCCCTCTTCCTTTTGCCTTCCACTTTCCCCAGCATAATTGTCTTCTCTAGGCTTTCCTGTCTCCTCATGATGTGGCCAAAGGACTTCAACTTTGTCTCTAGTATCTTTTCCTCCAGTGAGCTTTCTTTCCTGGAGGATGGACTGGTTGGATCTTCTCGCAGTCCAAGGCACTCTCAGCACTTTCCTCCAACACCACAGCTCAAAAGCATCGATCTTCCTTCGCTCGGCCTTCCCTTCGGTTGTAGGACAACTATAAATCCCAGCAACTACAACTCCCAAATGTCTATTTTCCCCAAACTCCTCCAGTGTTCCCGTTTGGGCATATTGAGTATTTGTGCCACGTTTGGTCCAGATCCATCATTGTTTGAGTCCACGGTGCTCTCTGGATGTAGGTTATAATAATCTCTCCGCTGCTCCTGGGACTATCAGCAGTTTTTAGAAAGCTATTTCTAGTGGCCCAAATACAAGTGTCCAGCTCCTCCTTTTGCTCCTCAGGCAACCTCCTTCCAGACCCATTTGTTCTGGGTCCTTTGTCAACTTCCTTATCAAACGCTCTTGTCATTTAGTTTGATTGGAGGATTTTAAATACCTGCATGGGTATCTATAACGAGGAGGTAGGTATTGATTGAGTAATAAAAACAATCCCATTTACGGCCCTGTAATTGAATTAATGCCTTTTCCATCAGCGAAATGTCAGGTACACAAATCCAATTTTATGACTGTTTTCAGGCTAGAGCATCACCACCAGCCGCCCACTCAGAGCAAAGTGCCAATGCCACATCTGAAGTGACAATGCGCAACCCCGGAGAGGCAAAGATCGCACATCAGGGCACCCCAGTGGAAATCCACCCAGCTAGAATTGTGCGTTCAGAGTGCTATGCAACCCTTGTGTTGAATTCTAAGACAGTGCCATCGAATGAAGACATCAAAAGCACAAACAAGCAGGATCCAGTCTCAATGTGCAACCTTGTATGTGCGCAGCTCTGGGCCCAATGAATTTTAAGAGGGAGAAATGGAAAGTATTGAAATGGCAGGGAGAAGGTTTCAGGAAAAGAGACAAAGAGAGGTCCGGAGGTCTCAAAAGCACAGATTTTATTTCCAGCTGGAACCCTGGAGTGGACTATGTCCAAAAGCATCCAGAGCCCCGATATAGGTGCTGCCTATGCCTTTTATAGCCTCCAAATGCTGGCAAACAAAGAACATGCGTCTATATACATTTACCTCATTCACTACATCACCTTAGCATCATAGAAATATCAAGTTCTATTTTCCAACATGCAAAAGGCATGTCTCTGTGTATTTCTAGGAGCAGCTTACATCCATCAGAGGCCTGCTTTTGACCTGTCAGGAGGGAGAGGGGGGCTCCTTACTTAGAGCGTAGTTGCAACAGTCTGTTGCTTATCTCTTTCTTGGAATGTATAGATAACATGCGCTCTACGTGGGGCTGCCCTTGAAAACGGCTCGGAAACTTCAATTGGTCCAGCGGGCAGCGGCCAGGATGCTAACCGGGGCTCATTATCGAGAGAGGTCTACCCCTCTGTTTAAGGAGCTCCACTGGCTGCCATTTATTTTCCGAGCCCAATTTAAGGTGCAGGTGCTCACCTACAAAGCCCTGAATGGTTTGGGACCACCCTACCTGCGTGACCGCATCTCCATCTACGAACCTACACGCTCACTCCGGTCATCTGGGGAGGCCCTGCTCATGATCCCACCCACGTCGCAAGCGCGCTTGGTGGGGACACGGGACAGGGCCTTTTCTGTGGTGGCCCCCCGGGTTTGGAACGCCCTCCCAAAAGCTCTTCGACAGGCCCCTACTTTGGCAGTTTTCAGAAAGAATCTAAAAACTTGGCTGTTCCGATGTGCCTTCTCAGATTAGGAACTCCCCATCCCCAAAGTCCTAGAAGCACTTTAGTATAATTAAGATCGCTGCACACCGCACTTATTTTAATCCTACGTTCCTCCTGCCATCTCAGCACTTTTAACACTGTACCCATTGCTCTGGCCAGCCCAGTTTTAAAGTGTCCTGATGTATTGTTACTGCTGTTGTTATTTTGCTTAACTATTTTGATTTGCTTCTGTTTTGCTGTTGTGTTATATTTTGCTGTACTGTGTTTCTGAGGCTTCGGCCTGTGTAAGCCGCATCGAGTCCTTCGGGAGATGCTAGCGGGGTACAAATAAAGTTAATAATAATAATAATAATAATAATAACATGCCCCCCTCTTCAGCCCCCCTTTTGCTGTGCCTGGACAGCAGCTTGCTTGTCCTGTTAGCATTCTTTCTATACAGAGAGAACTTGATCTTTCTATACATTTCAGCGCTTGTAAAGTACATACAATTTATACATAAAGAAATATCTATTTTTCCAATATCTCCTCATCAGTATTACACCTGGCAGGTAAAAGTGAATTGCATAGTTATAGAAGAGGCAACACCTACTTGATAATAATATAAGTGACTTAGGATTCTACATACACCGCAAGCTGAACATGAGCCAATAGTGTGATTCAGCAGCTAAAGAAGCCAATGTGATTCTGGGATGCATCAATAGGAGCCTAGTGTCCAGTTTGAGGGAAGTAATAGTCCTGCTCTCTTCTACTTTGGTCACATCCAGGGGCGGCTCGTCCATTACGCGAAGTAAGCGGTTGCAGAACACTTTTTTTTGCCAGGGGCGCAAAGGTGCCTCTGTAAATGCCCCTCGACTGCCACTTGAGGAGCGCTCCCTCAGCTCACAACAGCCGTAGCAGTCCGGGGGAATCCTCGGCTTTCTTGCCTCGCTGCCGGGCGATCCTGTTCCCAAAGGAGCCGGGCCCTTGAGCCTCGCCTCGCCCCTCTCGTTCCTGCTCCACCCGGCCACTGGGTGCGCGAGCAGAGCCGGCGCTCAATCATTCTCCGCGTTCGATCCCTTCCCCATGACCGGCTCCCTTTTCCGATCCCCCGGCGCTCCACCCGCCTCTTCTCCTCTCCCCAATCCGCGGGTGGGCCAAGGGACGGAGCCGCCGCGCCTGGCCCGCTTCGGGTCCGGAGGCGTGTCTGAAGACCCCAGCGTGCGCACCAAAAGTCGCCTCTTCTCCTGACTTTCTCTTCAGCCATTGGGACCAAGAGAGAGGGGGGGGGAGCCCCTCCGGCTGGAGGTATCTCCCACCTCCGCTCCCTCCTTTGTTTTTGCGCCTACCTTCAGGAAAGGTGGGCATCTCCACCTCTCTCTCTCTCCCTCTCTTGGTCCCAATGGCTGAGGAGAAAGTCAGGAGAAGATGTGACTTTTGGTGCACACGCTGGGGTCTTCAGGCATGCCTCCCGACCCAAAGCGGGCCAGGCAAGGGAGCAAGTGCGGCAAGTGTAGTTACTGGGATGTATAGTTCACCTCCAATCAAAGAGCATTCTGAACTCCACCAATGATGGAATTGAACCAAATATGGCACACAGAACTCCCACGACAAACAGAAAATATATATCAATGATTGGTTGGGGTGGGGGGCAAAATACTGTTTGCTTACCGTTGAAAATTACCTAGGGCCGCCTCTGGTCACACCCCACCGGAAATAATCCTGTGTCCAGTTCTGTGTGGCATACCATATACTTGAAGATAAGCTGAGTTTTTCAGCCCTTTTTTTTTTTGAGCCTGGAGGCCATTGCTTGCAATATATGATATATTTCTCTCTCCTTTTCCCTTCCCTTAACAGTGTGTTTTCTTTTCCAGTCAAAAGGGAGGAAAGGAGGGAAAGGAGATCTGTTTCATGTCCTCTCTTTCAAACCTACCCAATTCCTTGGCTTTTTTCCTATATAGTTCACCGGCAATCTAATAACTGCACTCTGAACTCCACCAATGACGGACCTGGAGCTAACTTGGCACACAGAATCCCCATGATGAACAAAAAATACTGGAGGTCTTTGGAGGAATTTATAGGAGTTATAGTTCACTTACATCCAGAGCACAATGTGAATCCAAACAATGATGGATCTGGACCAAAGTTGGCATGCATACCCGATATGCCCATATTTGAACACTGGTGAGTTTGCAGGGAAATTAACCTGGACATTTTGGAGTTGTAGGTACTGGGATTTATAGTTCAGCTGCAATCAATGAGCATTCTGGACTCCACCAAAGATGGAATAGACCAAACTTGGCACATAGAGCCCCCATGACCAGAAAAAAAATCCTGGAGGTATTTGGGGGAAATACACCTTGATTTGGGAGAGTTGGAGTTCACCTACAGCTACATCCAGGATGCACTGTGAATCCAAACAATGATGGATCTGGACCAAACTTGGCATGCATACCTGATATGCCCATATTTGAACACTGGTGAGTTTGGAGGGGAATTGACCTGGACATTTTGGAGTTGTAGGTACTGGGATTTATAGTTCAGCTGCAATCAATGAGCATTCTGGACTCTACCAAAGATGAAATAGGACCAAACTTGGCACATAGAGCCCCCATGACCAGCAAAAAAAATACTGGAGGTATTTGGGGGAAATACACCTTGATTTGGGAGAGTTGGAGTTCACCTACAGCTACATCCAGGGTGCACTGTGGACTCAAACAATGATGGATCTGGATCAAAGTTGCCATTTGGGAGACTTGTAGTTCACCTATATCTAGAGAGCACTGTGAATGCAAACACTGATGGATTTGGCTCAAACTTGGCACACAGACCCGATATACCAAGAGGTTTTGGGGGCACTGACTTTCCTTTCTGGGAGTTGTAGTTCACCCACAACCGGAGAAAATGTGAGTGCCACCAATGATGGACCTGGACCAAACTTGGCACACAAAACCTCCATCCCCAACTCAACCTACTGGAAGGGTTTAAGGGGACTGACTCACCATAGTGGGAGTTGTAGTTTACTCTGCAGCCAGAGAGCACACTGAAACATCTAGAGGAAACTTACCCAACATAACCAACTATAAGTGCTGGTGGAGTTTCAGGGGCTTAACCTGGCATGATGTGAGTTGCAGTTTACCCACAACCTTATGCATTTTGCACAATTAAAATTGACTTTTTCAAATAACCTGGCAATGTTGGGTACCCAAGCTAGTCAAAGCATAAATGTAAATACACGTGTTCTCCCTAGTGGTGAAAGATAGCTGACTGGCACAACCTGGGGATCACAACCAGACACAGTGAAGACATCTGCCCTTGCAGAGGAATTACACTGCTACTCTGCTGCTGAGTATGCCTGCCCAGTGTGGAACACATCTCACCACGCTAAAACAGTGGATGTGGCTCTTAATGAGACATGCCGCATTATCACGGGGTGTCTGCGCCCTTCACCACTGGAGAAATTACTCTGCTTAACTGGTATTGCACCACCTGACATCCGCTGGGAAGTAGCAGCTAATAGTGAAAGGACCAAGGCAGAGACATCTCCAGCTCATCCCCTGTTTGGGTATCAGCCAGCACGCCAATGACTTAAATCAAGAAATAGTTTTCTTAGATCTACAGAGACACTTGCTGGAACCCCTCAGCAAGCAAGAGTCCAAAAGTGGCAGGCTCAAACCCAGCACCTCAATCCGTGGGTGATACCAGATGAGAGACTCCCCCTGGGCACACAGAAGACAGGGCGACTTGCAAGGCGCTGAACAGACTGAGCTCTGGCACCACCAGATGCAGAGCCAATCTTAAGAAATGGGGATACAAAGTTGAATCCACGACATGCGAGTGTGGAGAAGAGCAAACCACTGACCACCTGCTGCAATGCAACCTGAGCCCTGCCACATGCACAATGGAGGGCCTTCTTGCAGCAACACCGGAAGCACTCCAAGTGGCCAGAGACTGGTCAAAGGACATTTAACCAGCTACCAAACTCACAAGTTGTGTATTTTTCTGTTTGTTTGCTTTGTTCTGTTAGACTGGTTGTTCTGACACGACAAATAAAACATGTTAATTATATCATATATTTCCAGGATCCATTGTTCTTTTGTCGGTATTTCATTGGTTTTCCAGTATTGTGCTAGTTTAATTCGGGCAGCTGTGGAAAGGTAAAAAAAAATCTTGTTTTCATTCTTTTCCAACTTAACACTCGCTGGAACACCTCAGCAAGCAGGAGTCCAAAAGTGGCAGGCTCAAACCCAGAACCTCAATCCGTGGGCGATACCCAGAGGCGGCCCTAGGTAATTTTCAAAGGTAAGCAAACAGTATTTTGGCGCCCCCCCCCCCCAATAAATCATTGATATATATTTGCTGTTTGTCGTGGGAGTTCTGTGTGCCATATTTGGTTCAATTCTATCATTAGTGGAGTTCAGAATGCTCTTTGATTGTAGGTGAACTATACATCCCAGTGACTACACTTGCCGCACTTGCTCCCTTGCCTGGACCGCTTTGGGTCCGGAGGCGTGCCTGAAGACCCCGGCGTGTGCACCAAATGTCACCTCTTCTCCTGACTTTCTCCTCAGCCATTGGGACCAAGAGAGAGAGAGAGAGAGAGAGAGAAGTGGAGATGCCCACCTTTCCTGAAGGTAGGCACAAAAACAAAGGAGGGAGCGGAGGTGGGAGATACCTCCAGCCGGAGGGGCTCTCTCTCTCTCTCGGTCCCAATGGCTGAAGACAAAGTCAAGAGAAGAGCCGACTTTTGGTGCGCCTGCTGGGGTCTTCAGACACGCTTCCAGACCCAAAGCGGGCCAGACGTGGCAGCTCCGCCCCTTGGCCCACCCGCGGATTGGGGAGAGGAGAGGAGGCTGGTGGAGGACCGGGGGATCGGGAAAGGGGGCCGGTCATGGAGAAGGGATTGAACGCGGAGAACGATTGAGCGCCGGCTCTGCTCGTGCACCCGGTGGCCGGGTGGAGCAGGAACGAGAGGGGCTAGGCGAGGCTCAAGGGCCCGGCCCCTTTGGGAAGAGGATCGCCCGGCAGTGAGGCAAGAAAGCCAAGGCTCCCCCCGTACTGCTAGGGGTGTTGTGAGCTGAGGGGGCGCTCCTCAAGTGGCGGTCGAGGGGCATTTACAGAGGTGCCTCTGCGCCCCTGGCAAAAAAAAGTGTTCTGCGACCGCTTACTTCGCGTAATGGAAGAGCCGCCCCTGGCGATACCAGATGAGAGACTCCCCTCTGGGTACACAGAAGTCGGGGTGACTTGGAAGGCGCTGAACAGACTGCGCTCTGGTACTACGAGATGCAGAGCCAACCTTCAGAAATGGGGCCACAAAGTGGAATCCTCGACATGCGAGTGTGGAGAGGAGCAAACCACTGACCACCTGCTGCAATGCAACATGAGCCCTGCCACATGCACAATGGAGGACCTCCTTGCGGCAACACCAGAGGCACTCCAAGGGGCCAGATACTGGTCAAAGGACATTTAATCAACTACCAAACTCACAATTTTTGTATTTTGTCTGTTTGTTTGCTTTGTTCTGTTAGAAATGTAATATAATGGACTGGTTGCTCTGACATAACAAACGCTTTGCCTCCCTTGCACAGGTTGCATTTCCCATGCTTTGTTTTGCGTTTAGTCCTTTGCAGGTAAACATGGCCTTAAATGAGAAAGATGCCTCTGGGGAAATCTCATTGTTGGGGAGGCAAGTGGCAGGTTTGGCACTTCATCCTGCAGCAGAGTGAGAATAGGCAGCAATCTCACTGCACTCCTTTGGCACAAGCCACTGCACCCTAATCAAGCTTTTGTAACAAGCCCGTAGATTTAATTTTTTTTTTTTGCCAATCGCTTTTGTCTAATATGTTTTTAATCAATTGTGCGAAGCTTTCATTTGCATCTTAATGGTGCTAGCGCTGCAATATTGTCAACGCCAAAAGCAGATACCAGGAATCTTGCTGAATCTCCTTCTAATTCTGTGTTTCTCAACCTTCCTGATGCCGCGACCCCTTAATACAGTTCTTCATGTTGTGTTGATCCCCCAACCATAACGTTATTTTCGTTGCTACTTCCATAACTGTAATTTTGCTACTGTTATGAATCGTAATGTAAATATCTGATATGCAAGATGTATTCTCATTCACTGGACCACATTTGGCACAAATACCCAATATGCCCAAATTTGAATACTGGTGGGGTTGGGCGGGGAATTGATTTTGTCATTTGAGAGTTGTAGTTGTTGGGATTTATAGTTCACCTACAATCAAGGAGTATTCTGAACCCCATTAACAATTGAATTGAAACAATCTTGGTGCACAGAACTGTCATGACCAACAGAAAATCCTGGAAGGGTTTGGTGGGCAGTGGCCTTGAGTTTTGGAGTTGTAGTTCACCTACATGCAGAGAGCCCTGTGGACTGAAGCGATGATGGATCTGGGCCAAACTTGGCACAAGCACTCAATACGCCCAAATATGAACACAGATGGTGTTTGGGGGAAATACACCTTGACATTTGGGAGTTGTAGTTGCTGTGATTTATAGTTCACCTACAATCAAAGAGCATTCTGAACCCCACCAATGATGGAGTTGAACAAATCTTGGCAACAGAAAATACTGGAAGGGTTTGGTGGGCATTGACCTTGAGTTTTGGAGTTGTAGTTCACATACATCGAGAGAGCCCTGTGGACTCAAACAATGATGGATCTGGACCAAACTTGGTTGAATACTCAATATGCCCAAATGTGAACACTGGTGGAGTTTGGTGAAAATAGACCTTAACATTTCAGAGTTGTAGTTGCTGGGATTTATAGTTCACCTACAATCAAAGAGCCCCTTGAACCCCACCAATGATAGAATTGGACCAAACTTCCCACACAGAACCCTTATGACCAATAGAAAATAATGGAGAGATTTGGGAGGAATTGACAGTGATTTAGGAGAGATGTAGTTCCCCTACATATGGAGAGCACTGAGAATGCAAACAACGATGAATCTGGACCAAATTTGGCACAAATACCTGATACGTTGAAATTTGAATTCTTGTGGAGTTTGGTGGGGGGGGACTGATTTTGTCATTTGGGAACTGTAGTTGCTGGGATTTATAGTTAACCTACAAACACCTGCTCTCCCCTCCCCGCTTGGAGTCTCAGAAACAGCTCTCCCCTTGGCTGAGAGGCTGGCCAATCACAGTGGAGGAGGGCTTTTGGTGGAATGGGTTGCTCAAGCAAGTGAGCCAAGCTGCATATTGGTAATTGATAAGAAGGACAGGTGGAGAGATCTTCAGCCTTCTCTGTCAAAGGGGTTCCTAAGACCATCGGAAATATACGTTTTCTGATGGTCTTTGGCGACCCCTCTGATATCACCTCATGACCACCCCCCCCCCCCCAGGTTGAGAGACATTGCTTTCAAAGATTGTATTATAACCAGACGCTCAGGAAGCCCAGCTGCCTTGACAAGGGAATGTCACCTTCTCGAGGTTTTGCTAATAACATCAAGCAGCTAAATTGACTTGATTCAATTGCGTAATTGCTCATCCGTTTTGAGCCGGGACCTTTAAAAGGGTTATGGAAACGGCCTAATTTTCCCAGCGTTTGAAATTTGTAATTATGCCAACCTTGCAGTCAATTATCAGAACACGGGAAATGGGTTGTTCCTCAGACAACTGCACTGCAAGGAGTGCCAGATCATGGCTGCATCAACACTGTCGCATTAATGCAGTTTGACACCCCTTTAAACGCCATGGCTCAATGCGATGGAGTCTGCCAGAATTCCAGAATTCCTTCGCATTGAGCCGTAGGGGTTAGAAGTGTCAAACTGTCCCCGATGAGTGTAACTGCTACACTAGTGTAGGGTCAAGTTCCATCCATGGCCGGACCTGAGTTGCCTCGGGGAGATAGGGCAGGATAATAATAATAATAATAATAATAATAATAATAATAATAATTTGAAACACAACAAAATGAGTCCACAGCAAACAAGATCACTATAATAATAATAATAATAATAATAATAATAACTATTATTTGAAACACAAGATCATCATCATCATCATTTAGTAACTTATTAATCGCCCTCCATCCGAGAATGCTCCAGGCAATTTACAGCTAAATTACAAAAGATAAAATACATACATACAAAAATTAAAAATTACTAGAGATTGAATGCTCTAGTAAAAAGCCAGGTCTTAAGTGTGAGAGTAAAAGGCCCGAAGTCATGCATGGCTCTCATGTAGGGCGGCAAGGGATCCCACAATAAGGCAGGAGGGGCAGAAAGAGAGAAAGCCCACCTGCGCCTGGTCCTTTCCAAGGGCACTTCTCTAGGACCCGGTATATGGAGTAAGTCACGTTGGGCTGGTCGTTGCGACCTCCAATGATGGGAGAAGGAGAGGCGGTCCCTAAGGTACAATGGACCCTGGCCGTAAAGAATTTTAAAGGTCAGAACTAGCATCTTATATAGACCATGGTAACTGGTTGGAAGCCAATGCAAATGCCGCAACACTGGTGCTATATGGCATTTCATAGGCATTCTTGTGAGTAGCCTGGCTGCCACATTCTGAACAATATGGAGTTTTCGGGTCGTAGACATTGGAAGGCCAACATACAGGGCGTTGCAATAGTCCAGCCTAGACGTGACCGTGGCATGGATGACTGTTGCCAGAGCCTCGTCAGACAGGTAGGGTGCCAATTGCCCCACTTGTCGTAGATGGGAAAAGGCCTGTTTGTTGGCAGCAGCGACCTGAGCTTCCATCGTCAGCTGCGAATCCAAAGTGACACCCAAGCTCTTAACGGTAGGTGAAGGAGATAGGGCAGCACCATCGAAGGTGGGTAGCAAATGGGTCAGACCAATCAAGCGGCCATGCCAGAGAATCTCAGTCTTCGCCGGGTTCACCTTCAGTCTGCTAGCACATAGCCAGTTCGACAGAGCCTCCAGACATAAGGTGAAATTGTCTGGTAGGGCTGGGCGGTTTCGTTTCGCTAATTCGTAATTCGTTAAAAATTCATTATTTTTTTTTGTTAACGAAGCGATAACGAACCATTCTGGAGCAACTTAAAAATGAAACGAATTTTTCAATACGTTTCTTAAATGCTTTGTATTTCGTTATGTATTCATTTCGTTATTGGTTTGAGGTCGTTTTGTTATTATTTCCGCATGTCTGGGGCAAGTTTTATAGTTGTTTTTTGTTTAATTAGTGAAAAAAAATTATAATATCACACCAACAGTCAACAACAGAGGGAGAGGGAAGCTTCAGAAGTTCCCCCTGTCCCATTTGGAGGTTTTTTAGCGTATTGTGCGGTCGCGTCCGCCATTAACGAATCGATTCGTTATTGTTTCGTTATTGTTTTGTAATTTTTTTACCGTTTACGAAATTTCGTAAGTATCGAACTTTTTAAAAGGAAAATTTCGGAAATCTTTTAAATATCGAAACGCAAAAAACCCCAAAAAACGAATCGATTTTAGAAACAAATTTTTCCGTTGTTACCCAGGCCTATTGTCTGGTATTGATGTTGCTCCAGGCTCCAAACGCAGAAGGAGTTGGGTGTCGTCTGCATATTGGTAGCAGTCTAGGCCGAAACTCGGAGCCAAACTAGCAAGGGGTCTAACGTAGATGTTGAAGAGAAGAGGGGAGAGAATTGCACCTTGGGGTACCCCACATAGGAGGAGAGATCTTTCAGAGACTTGATCCATGTACTCCACGCATTGGCTCCGGTTCCGGAGAAATGAGTCGAACCAATTGAGGGCCTGACCGTGAACTCCGGACATGGCAAGACGGTGAATCATTAGATCGTAGTCAACGGTGTCAAATGCTGCGGTAAGGTCGAGAAGTACCAGTAGCACTGATCCGCCGTTATCAAACTGGCAACCAAGTTCATCTGTAATGGCAACCAGTAGGCCTGGGTAACAACGGAAAAATTTGTTTCTAAAATCGATTCTTTTTTGGGGGGTTTTGTGTTTCGTTATTTAAAATAATTACAAACTTTTCCTTTTAAAAAGTTCGATATTTACGAAATTTCGTAAATGTGAAAAAAAATTACAAAACATTAACGAATCGATTTCCGAAACAATAATGAATTGATTCGTTAATGGCGGACGCGACCGTGAAATACGCTAAAAAACCTCCAAAACCTTCTGAAGCTTCCCTCTCCCTCTGTTGTTGACTGTTGGTGTGATATTATAATTTTTTTCACTAATTAAACAAAAAACAACCATAAAACTTGCCCCAGACATGCGGAAATAATAACGAAACGACCTCAAAACAATAACGAAACGAATACAATAACGAAATACGAAGCATTTACAAAACTATTTAAAAATTCGTTTTTTTAAAAAAATGCTCCAGAATGGTTCGTTATCGTTTTGTAATTGAAAAAATTAACGAATTATTAACGAATTACGAATTAACGAAACGAAACCGCCCAGCCCTAGCAACCAGGACTGTCTCCGTCCCATGGCCAGGGCGGAAACCTGACTGGAAAGGGTCCAGGCCGGCTGTGTCATCCAGGAATTGTTGCAATTGTCCCAGTACAGCCCTCTCTATCATCTATAACAACAACAACAACAACAACAACAACAACAACAACAACAACAACAACTTTATTTTTCTGCCCCACCAGGAACTTGAGATTTTGCTCTCAATAGTTTCTAATTTCTATAATTTGTGCAAAGTGTGATCCCTGGCATTTCCCAGCAAACACTTTCGATGCTTTAGCAGAAATCCCAGAAATGCCCTCTATATATGTTTTTTTAATAACTTGTTGGTGTGATTCCAGCATAAAACACCACAGCCTTGTTTAATTAAATGTGTTGTTAAGAAATATTTATTGCAACGTAAGAATGATGCACAGTGGCTTTTGCCTTCATTAAAAAGATCCGCCAGGGTGTATTTCTCTCATGCTCGCTAAATAATAAACATCGGAGAAACAACCGGTGGCACTTCCAAGCGAGAGGCATCCGCATCCACCTCCTTCTGGGAAAATGAATTATGCACGTAGAAACATTCTCGTATGCGGAATATCTTTCCTTGGCTTTGTTGATCTTCTGGCTTCTTCTGTTGAACAAGAACATTGGTGGAGCCTTCTGAACTTCACCCCCAATGGAACTGAACCAAACTTGGCACACAGAATTCCCACGACCAACAGAAAATACGGGAAGGGTTTGGTGGGCATTGACCTTGAGTTTTGGAGTTGTAGTTCACCTACATCCAGAGAGTATTGTGGACTCAAACAATGATGGATCCGGACCAAACTTGGCATGAAATGTGAACACTGGTGAAGTTTGGGGAAAATAGATCCTGACATTTGGGAGTTGCAGTTGCTGGGATGTATAGTTCACCTACAATCAGAGAGCATTCTGAGCTCCAGCAATGATGGAATTGAACCAAACTTGGCACACAGAACTTCCATGATCGACAGAAAATACTGGGAGGGTTTGGTGGACATGGACTTTGAATTTTGGAGTTGTTGTTCAACTACACCCAGAGAGCACTGTGGACTCAAACAAGGATGGATCTGGACCAGACTTGGCACAAATACTCAATATGCCCAAATGGGAACACTGGTGGGGTTTGGGGAAAATAGACCTTGACATTTGGGAGTTGCAGTTGCTGGAATTTATAGTTTGCCTACAATCAAAGAGCATTCTGAACTCCACCAATGATGGAATTGAACCAAACTTGGCACACAGAACTCCCATGATGAACAGATAATACTGGATGGGTTTGGTGGGCATTGACCTTGAGTTTTGGAGTTGTAGTTCACCTTATCCAGAGAGTACTGTGGACTCAAACAATTATTTATTTATTTATTTATTTATTATATTTCAAACGTATATGCCGCCACTCCCCTAGGGCTCGGAGCAGCTTACAGGAACACACTAAAATCTAACACAAATTAAACAACATATCAAAGATCCAACAATGATGGATCTGGACCAGACTTGGCATAAATACTCAATATGCCCAAATGGGAACACTAGTGGAGTTTGGGGGAAATAGACTTTGGCATTTGGGAGTTGCAGTTGCTGGGATTTATAGTTCACCTACAATCAAAGAGCATTCTGAACCCCACCAATGATAGAATTGGGTCAAATTCGCCACAGAGAACTCCCATGCCTTGGAGGGACCCACAGGTGCTAGCCTCCTTCCAGCCTCGAATGCTCTCCCTTGCCCACACATGCATACCACGCTGCCATGTGTCATGCACCCCTGCTCTCCCTTCTCTGCTTGAGGTCTCAGAAAAATCCCTCCCCTTGGTTGAGAGGCCAGCCAATCACAGCAGGAGGAGGGCTTTTGGTGGGAGGATTTGCCATCTGTTTCCAAAAAGGAAGAGAAAGACAGGCGGCAGGGCCGTAGCCAGAAAAAAATTTCGGGAGGGATTGAAATTTTCGGGGGGGGGGGGGGTTTGAAAATTTCGCGGGGGGGGGGGGGGTTGAAACCTGCCTCCTATTTCACGCTGAAGCAAAGAGCACATCTGCAGGGGGCAGAGCAGCCTTCCATAGCCTGCAGCTCCGCCCTTGTCAACCATCTCCACCAAGTCTGGCCTCCTTAATGAGAGCATTCAACATCCCCACCCCCCAACTTGGTTGCTTCACTACTGTTCTGTCTCTCGCTGGGCCTGTAAATAATTGCCTTTAGAACAGGATGTGCAACCTTTGCCCAGCGGGAAGCCAGGGGGCCTAAAGAAGTTCTCAGAGGTTTCCACCACAAACAGTCTTTAGATGGCTTGAGAAGTACAACAAAGTCTTTTATTAATGAACAATCAAACAGAAACTTCTCTTGCCTTCAGTAAAGTTAAACAAATTATTCCAAGCTTTTAGGCAACTGGTGAATTCCTAATCTTGCCCACAAAGGACAGGCAACAGTCTTCAATAACTTCTTCTTTAAAGGAAAATCCCCTTTTTAACTTCTCCCAGGCTGACTGTAATCTAACCCTTACTGATGTGGGCTCCGCTACCGGGTCGAACTGTGTCTCGAACGCCGAGTGGACCTACCAGCAAGGCAGTAGATGTTCTCCAGCTGGAGTTCTTTGGTCTTTAGGGCTGTTTTCCTGGAAATTCTTTGGAGACTCTTAAGACCTTTCTCCCCCGGAAGGTCTTAAGGCTTGAAGCTTTTGTACAGGGGAAGCTTGCACACATCCTATACATAAGCTTACCTTGCTGAGACTAACTAAAAATGGCTCCCTTCCCTTCCCAATTGCCCTGAGCAAGGGGCGGGACCAAAACTTAACAATGATGGACAGGTGACTTGCCCTATGACTGCAACCAAAGGAAGCCACCTATCTGCAGAGTCCCTGAAACCTAGGACTGCAAGCAAACATTTAATACAAATCAAATAAAATTGGAGCTCCTGGTACAGCTGTACCAGAACAACTACATCGGCTATTGCTGCAAGTAAGGACAGTGTGAATAAATTGCAAATATTTGCTTGAGATAGTGCTTGCAGTTCTGGAGGGACTCTTGATTTTTTGCATCTCATAGACTTAGCATGGGGATTTGGGTTAACCAGTTAAAATTCATGAGTAAACCAGGTTTTTTAAAAAAAATCTGAAACATTTGGGGGGGGGGGTTGAACCCCTAACCCCCCCCCCTCCCTCCCTCGCTACGGCCCTGACAGGCGGAGAGATTTTCAGCCTTCTCTGCTAACGAGGTTCCTAAGACCAGCAGAAATGTATGTTTTCTGATGGTCTTTGGTGACCCCTCTGAAACCCCCTCATGACTCCCCCCCCCAGGGGTCCCGACCCCCAGGTTGTGAAACACTGTTTTAGGGAAACCTGGAAACAGCCTAAAAGAGGGGATATTATTGCAAGGTCCTCCGAGTGCAATGAGCCAATTCACGCTGGGTCCAGAAAATTACCGGGAATCGCCAGGAGGGGAGATCAAAGTTGATTTCCACATTCATCATCCGAATTTTATGGAATGTGCTTTTTAAAAGGTCAGAAGTTGCTCATTAAGTGGATGCAGCAGGAAACTGACAGAGACGAACTGCTTGAAATACTCACTAAAGAGAAATTAATCATCAGAGGGGAGCAACTCCATAATGGAGTTACTTTCATCGACTGCGCCGCAGAGTTCCCATCTTCCTAGCGGCCAAATCTCAATGGCTAATAAGAGAAGTGATTATTTCTGCCAAGTTCTGCAGTGAGGTGGAAGCTCATCAGCCTGGTTTACCTGCCAGGCATCCCCGGAAAGAGATGTAGACCTCCGGGGGAAGGAAGGCATCTCGCCTTGGAACGGTTGCCCAGGCCAAGCTGGAACTCAAGAGCAAGAGCTCCAGAAAGAGAGGAAAAGGATTTGGAAAGTATCCACCAACAATTGGCACCAGAACAAAAGACTCTGGTAGACCAGTCGTGAGGCCAAGTGACATGACATAGAATCATAGAATCATAGAATCATAGAATCATAGAATCATGGAATCATAGAATCATAGAATCATAGAATCCTAGAGTTGGAAGAGACCTCCTGGGCAATCATCCAGTCCAACCCCATTCTGCCAAGAAGCAGGAATATTGCATACAAAGCAGCCCTGACAGATGGCCATCCAGCCTCTGTTTCAAAGCCTCCAAAGAAGGAGCCTCCACCACACTCCGGGGCAGAGAGTTCCACTGCTGAACGGCTCCCACAGTCAGGAAGTTCTTCCTCATGTTCAGATGGAATCTCCTTTCTTGTAGTTTGAAGCCATTGTTCCGCGTCCTAATCTCCAGGGAAGCAGAAAACAAACTTGCTCCCTCCTCCTCCCTGTGGCTTCCTCTCACATATTTATACATGGCTCTCATCATATCTCCTCTCATCCTTCTCTTCTTCAAGCTAAACATGCCCAGCTCCTTAAGCCACTCCTCATAGGGCTTGTTCTCCAGACCCTGGATCATTTGAGTCGCCCTCCTCTGGACACATTCCAGCTTGTCAATATCTCTCTTGAATTGTGGTGCCCAGAATTGGACACAGTAATCCAGGTAAAGTGGTCTGACCAAGGCAGAATAGAGGTATAGCATGACTTCCCTAGATCGAGACACTAGGCTCCTCTTGATGCAGGCCAAAATCCCATTGGCTTCTTTTGCCGCCAACTCACATTGTTGGCTCATGTTTAACTTGTTGTCCACGAGGACTCCAAGATCTTATTATCCAACCTGGTGTCCTTGCCCTTAGCAAACTATAAGTTACTGTCTCTAATGGTGGGGGAGGGGGGTCATGTTCGACTTCCATTACTGCTATTTAGCCCTGGAAACAAAATTGGAGGAGAAAGTAGTGCAGTAATTGGGGGGAAAAATTACTCTGAAAACCATTCTATCTGTACTCGCTTGCAGCATTGACTTTCCCTTGAGTTCATCTCACAGTCTTTTGCAGACCAGCCACATCTTTTAATCAGTTTTTAAAAACGTGTTTCTCAACGGATGTGTTTCCGGCCTCATTGGAATGAAGGATTTCTTCCATCTCGTCCGAGTCTTCGCTTTCCAGCTAATATGCAGCAAAGCTCTCTCTGTAGCAGTAAACAAGGCATGCCCTCCCAGGGCACCATAGATTGGGAAGCCCACGGGGAAGAGCGAGCTCATTGTGCGATTTAATATCCCTGACAAGGCTGGGATTCTCATGCAATCCGGACAGGAGGCCAGGGAGCTTGGAAACAACCTTGATTTATATCCCACCTTCCTCCCAGAACCAGGGCACCAAGTAGCTCACAAGGAAATTAAAAGAGATGCAGATAAAAACGGAGGCTGCCATGTTTAATTTCCTACGAGGCAACACTGAGCGTATGAAGTGCGCACAGACCAATATTATCCAAATGAGGCATCAAGCCTCGTTTCAATTGTGTATGGGTTGTTGCGCTTAATGAAAAAAAATCTAGTAAAAATAAATATATCAACAGGCCCAGACAGATTAAAATGATTTATGGAAATGTTGGGGAGTCTCTTCACGTCAAGTCGGCAAAGACTGTAATGATTCAAAAAGCTATAGACTAATCTCCTTGTTGGGCCATCTTTATAAAGTTATGGAGGGACTTATTTTGCATAGAATGATGGGGAAAATACACCCATTTACGATCCCAAAGCAAGCTGGTTTCAAGGAAGGGAAAAGCTACACATTAGGGCTGGGCGGTTTCATTTCGTTAATTCGTAATTCGTTAATAATTCGTTAATTTTTTCAATTACAAAACGGTAACGAACCATTCTGGAGCAATTATTAAAAAAATGAATTTTCAAAAACGTTTTGTAAATGCTTCGTATTTCGATATTGTATTCGTTTCGTTATTGTTTTGAGGTCGTTTCGTTATTATTTCCGCATGTCTGGGCCAGTTTTATGGTTTAATTAGTGAAAAAAAAATTATAATATCACACCAACAGTCAACAACAGAGGGAGAGGGAAGCTTCAGAAGGTTTTGGAGGTTTTCTAGCGTATTTCGCGGTCGCGTCCGCCATTAACGAATCGATTCGTTATTGTTTCGGAAATCGATTCGTTAATTTTTTACCATTTACGAAATTTCGTAAATATCGAACTTTTTAAAAGGAAAATTTTGTAATTATTTTAAATATCGAAACAAAAAAAAAACCCAAATACAAATCGATTTTAGAAACAAATTTTTCCGTTATTACCCAGGCCTACTACACATCACAAGTGTTGAACTTCACTCAACACATACAACAGTGTTTCTCAACCTTCCTAATGCAGTGACCCCTTAATACAGTTCCTCGTGTTGTGCTGACCCCCAACCATACAATTATTTTCGTTGCTACTTCGTAACTGTAATTTTTCTACTGTTATGAATCGTCATGTAAATATCTGATATGTAGGATGTATGTTCATTCACTGGGCCAAATTTGGCACAAATACCCAATGCACCCAAATTTGAATAGTGGTGGGTGCCTGCTGCAGAAATTCATCGACAGATTTGTGAAGTGTACGGTGATACTGTTATGAGTGAAAGCAAAGTGCGTAAGTGGGTACGACAATTCAAAGATGGCTGTGACAACGTCCATGATGAGGACCGCTCTGGTCGCCCTTCTCTGATTACAGACGATTTGATTTGATCGCACACTCAAATCTTTGGTTTTTGTGGTCCTCTGTTAGGAGTTTCGGGACCCAACGGGAGCACAGTTTCCTAAACTTTAGGTGTTCAGAAACAATGTTGTAAAGCACTGATCTCGACACGTCAGGAAATTTGTTTGAGAGACCTGTTATTGTGAAGCGCCTGTTCTCACGAATCCTCGCTTCAACTGAAGCCACCAAATCGTCTGTAATCAAAGAAGGGCGACCGGAGAGGTCCTCATCATGGACGTTGTCACGGCCATCTTTGAATTGTCGTACCCACTTACGCACTTTGCTTTCACTCATCACAGTATCACCGTACACTTCACAAATCTGTCGATGGATTTCTGCAGCAGGCAGGTTCCTTGCTGACAAAAACTGTATCACTGAGCGAACCTCACATGCGGAGGGTGAGTTGAGAGTCTTAAACATTTTTAAAGCACAGAACAGAACCGTACAGGTGAGCTACAGAGCGGAAACTGAGCACAGTTGTTCCCGAGGCATGCCGGTACATGATGCATGTGCTCGTTGCGGTATGCGTGTGAACTACTAGTGTCTACAACAAAACGGACCTTACTTAAAAAATACCCCTCATATATGTGCTACACCACTGGAGAATTATACTGTTTAGCCGGTATTGCATTACCTGACATACGTCAGGAAGCAGCAACCAATAATCCCCTGTTTCACTATCAGCCAGCCCGCCAACGCCAAAAGGATTCCTAAAATATCAAAACCTACACTCACCAGATGTAATATAATCATGAAAAATGAAAAAGATGGATTTGAAGTTATTCCTTGCCCTGATTTAAAGACTTACAGATGAATTGAAATGTATTACACATCAGTCTAACGTGAAACCTATGAGGATCATATCAGGCGGGAGAATAATGAAACTTGGGAAGTTTCGTTTCAGCAGTTTTAACTATAATTATGTATGGAAAGAGGATTCGGAGGGCTGACGGTATTTATAGTGTGCAACGACAATTAGATGTGCAAATTTATTCTGGATCGGAAGTGAGCCTGCCTATAAAAGAGAGCGTCTAGGTGTTTGTGTCTGTGAGTGCCATAACTCATTTGGAGCATCAAGCAAGACGCCTCGAAAACTGACAGTGTTTACAGAGATCCCAACCGCAATAATGCATCTCAAGTTGGAATTCCAAATTGAGGAGTGAGTTGCAAAAGAAAAAGGAAAGATGTGATGCACAATGGGAATGATGCACATCCGTCTCATTCTGTATTGGCACCCATATGTGTTGGAACAGCGTAACAGCGGCCCTCTGCTAGAGAGACATAGAATCATAGGATCCAAAAGTTGGATTCGCATATATATGAAGCCTCTGGGGGAGATCATCCGGTGTTTCGGCGTGCGGTGTCATCTGTACGCAGATGATGTCCAACTCTGTCATACCTTCCCACCGTCTACTAAGGAGGATGTCCAGGTCCTGAACCGGTGCTTGGCCACTGTGATGGTCTGGATGAGGGCAAACAAATTGAAACTGAATCCAGATAAGACAGAGGTACTCCTGGTCAGTAGAAAGGCTGAACAGTGCATGGTTACAGCCTGTGTTGGACGGGGTTGCACTCCCCTGAAGGCACAGGTTTGTAGCTTGGGTGTGATTCTAGATTCATTGCTGAACCTGGAACCCCAGGACTCGGTGGTAACCAGGGGAGCTTGTGGGCCAGCTGTGCCCGTATCTTGGGAAGTCTGACTTGGCCATGGTAGTCCATGCTCTGGTTACATCCCGTATAGACTACTGCAACACACTCTATGTGGGGCTGCCTTTGAAGACTGTTTGGAAGCTTCAAATGGTCCAATGGGTGGCAGCCAGGTTGCTAATGGGAGCGGTGCTCAAGGAGCGCACAACCCCTCTGTTGCATCAACTCCACTGGCTGCCTGTTTGCTAGCGGGCACAATTCAAAGTGCTGGCTTTAGGCTATAAAGCCCTAAACAGTTCTGGCCCTGCTTACCTATCCAAATGTATCTCTCCTTATGGACCATCTAGGACTTTAAGATCATCTGGGGAGGCCCTGCTCTCAATCCCGCCTTCCTCACAGGCATGCCTGGCCGGGATGAGAGACAGGGCCTTCCTTCTCAGTGGTGGCCCCTCAGCTATGGAACTCCCTCCCTAGGGATATTAGATCAGCCTTCTCCCTACTGACATTCCAAAAGTTCCTGGCAGTGAGCAAAGGCAAATGTAAACACTTTACCTGGCTGATAAAATACTAGGGCAATAAACTACTTGGGTACTTGGCTAATAAAATAACATAATAAAATAAAATAAAACTAACTGCAGGAGTGATCTGCAAACGCACAGTCGTGGATGCACTTGATGACTCCAGCTAGGCCTATTCAGGGGGAAAGGACCCACAGTAGCCACATTATGCAGTCACGCATCTCTGTGCCAAAACTCCAAGATGTCGTGTGCATCTACATTGTAGAATGATTGAGTTAGAGACGACTTTAACTGCTATGGAATCATGGAAGTTGCAGCTTTGCAAGATGTTTAGCCTTTTCCACCAAGGAGTGTTGGTGCCTCACCAAACTAAAACTCCCAGGATAATAATAATAACAATAGTAATAATTAGGCCTGGGTAACAACGGAAAAATTTGTTTCTAAAATCGATTCGTTTTTTGGGGGGTTTTGTGTTTCGATTTTTAAAAGAATTCCGAATTTTTTCTGTAAAAAAGTTCGATATTTACAAAATTTCGTAATTCGTAAAATAATTACGAAACAATTACGAATCGATTCGTTAATGGCGGACGCGACCGCGCAATACGCTAAAAACCCTCCAAATGGGACAGGGGGAACTTCTGAAGCTTCCCTCTCCCTCTGTTGTTGACTGTTGGTGTGATATTTGTAATTTTTTTTCACTGATTAAACAAACAACAACTATAAAACTTGCCCCAGACATGCGGAAATAATAACGAAACGATTTCAAAACGATAACGAAACGAATACAAAACGAATCCGAAGCAATTACGAAACGAATTTAAAAATTCGTTTCGTTTTTTAGATGCTCCTGAATGGTTCGTTATCGCTTCGTTATAAAAAAAATAACGAATTTTTAACGAATTACGAAATTACGAAACGAAACCGCCCAGCCCTAGTAATAATACTTTATTTATACCCTGCTACCAATTTCCCAAGGGGACTGGGGGCAACTTACATGAGGCCAAGCCCAACAACACATCAGTAGACAACAAAGCAGCAAGCAAATAAAACAGTACAATTAATATAATTCATATATAAGCAATGACACGCAATTTTTAAAACCATATGTGTTGTAGTAGAGTCTGTTGGCAATGCTACAACTGGTAGTAGGAGTGGTAGAAGAGGGGAGAGAGGCGCTTAGGTGTTAGACAAGGAACAGCAAAGGAAGAGGATCCGGGAGATACTTATGTCACCCACTGATGAAGAGTCCTTTGAGGGGTTCTCTGAGAGTGAAATGAATGAGGAGGAGAAAGGAGATACAGATGGGAATAGAGGGACTAAGAGGATTACTCGAGAGCAGGAATCAGACGAGGAGCGTCAGAGAAAGACGATCCGGGACATACTTACTTCTCCCACAGAGGAAGAGGATTTTCTGGGAATGATGGGTCTCTGAGTGATGAGGATGAAGAGGAACCAATGGATTGGATCAAAGTACAGGAGGTTCAGAATGTGTGTACTCAACCAACGTCCAGTGACACTTTTGAGGGGTTTTCTGGTGATGGGGATTGGCAATCTGGCGATACTGTGGAATCCTGGGGAGACCTAAGTCTTGACAAGAGGTGGAAGAGTTGGAGGGATGGACGCTGTGGAAGCTAAACCAGCTGAGAGTGATGAGGATGGGGTGGAGGGCAGCTCATCACCGGATGATGAGCTGTAAGATAAATGTAAGCACTGGAATGATAGAACTTTGCAGTAGGCAAAGTGTTGGTTTCGTGCCTTGGGTCTTGTTGCTGCCGCTTTCCTGTTGGGCTTGGGTCCTGGATCTGCAGGTTGCTGTTTTGCTTCGTGTTGCTGACCGGCTTGGATTCTCGTAAGTGCGGATTTCCCCTCTCCTTGACTTCGGACTGCTTTTGACGACGATGCTGCCTTGTGGACTTTGGAACCTTCAACTGGGATTTCTTCGACTTTGGACTGCAACTGGACGACAGCTTCTCTTCACGGCTCTTGGTTTGTTTTCCTTGAACTGCGTGATTTTGTTGTACTTTGGAAGAACTTAATCTGGGTTTTTTGCCAGTTTAATCCGGATTATTTTCTGAGTTTGTTATACAAGCTAGAAATTGCTACAGTCTTTGAGTTTTGACCAGAGGCACTGAAGCAAGTGTCTCTGAGTCCTGTTTACTTTGCCTTAATAAACTATTGTTTTGGACATAATCCTGTGTCTGGCTCTTTAAGGCATCTGGGTTCCGACAATATGGCCGGGCCAAATGTAATAAATTAAATTAAAAAATTTAAAATAAACACTGGGTGTGATGTATCTAATCGGGGGGGGGGGGGTTAAAAGATAACGTAGGGAGACCGACCCAACAGGTAGTTAAAGTACTTCTGAGAACATTTTGCAGGGAATTGGTAAGAGCAGGGCATTGTTTTCTTTATTCAGGGAAGGCACATTGGAACAGCCACATTTTCAGGTTCCTCCTAAAGACTGGCAATGTGGGGGCTTGTCTGATATCCTTGGGGAGTGAGTTCCAGAGTCAGGGGGCCACCACCGAGAAGGCCCTCTCCCTCGTCCCCACCAATTGCGCCTGCGATGGAGGTGGGACTGTGAGCAGGGCCTCTCCAGATGATTGAAGAGATTTATTTATTTTATTTATTTAAAAGTTTTATATACCGGCCTTCTCACCTCTCTTGAGGGACTCAGACCGGTTTCCAACCATAATATCACATACAGTTAATAAAAACATAATAATTCATTTTACACTAAAACATTAAAAGAGCAATTGCATTCAATAACTACAATGGTCAGTCGTCGCACTAACTCATTGTTCATCATCCTCCATCCATATCTGGCTCACTCGTCGAATGCCTGTCTCCATAACCAAGTCTTCACCTGTTTCCTAAATGTCAGGATAGATGCTTGAATGTGCCTCAGTGTCAGAGCAACTTCCTGCTTTCAACCAAGAGACTTTGGATTTATCTTGCAGCTTTTCATGTTCATGTTTCAGGACATTGTCATGTTCTCATGCAGGGGCGGCTCGTCCATTACGCGAAGTAAGCAGTCGCAGAACACTTTTTTTTGCTAGGGGCGCAGAGGCGCCTCTGTAAATGCCCCTCGATCGCCACTTGAGGAGCGCCCCCTCCGCTCACAACAGCCCTAGCAGTCCGGGGGGAGCCTCGGCTTTCTTGCCTCTTCCCAAAGGGGCCGAGCCCTTGAGCCTTGCCTCGCCTCGCCCCTCTTGTTCCTGCTCCACCCAGTCGTCACACTAACTCGTTGTTCATCATCCTTCATCCATATCTGGCTCACTCGTCGAATGCCTGTCTCCATAACCAAGTCTTCACCTGTTTCCTAAATGTCAGGATAGACGGGGCGGTTCTGATCTCCAGTGGGAGAGACTTCCAGAGTTGAGGGGCCACCACCGAGAAGGCCGTGTCCCTCGTCCCCACCAGACGCGCTTGCGAGGCCGGTGGGACCGAGAGCAGGGCCTCTCCAGACAATCTTAATAATCTTGATGGTTCATAGGGGAGAATACATTCGGAGAGGTAAACAGGGCCAGAGTCATTTAGGGCTTTATAGGTTAACACCAGCACTTTGAATTGTGCTCGGAAGCTAATTGGCAGCCAGTGGAGCTGGTGTAACAGCGGAGTGGTGTGCTCCCTGTACCCAGCACCCGTTAGTAATCTGGCTGCCGAGCGTTGGACTAGCTGCAGCTTCTGGGCAGTCTTCAGGGGCAACCCCACGTAGAGAGCGTTGCAGTAGTCTAAACAGGATGTAACCAAAGCGTGGACCTCCGTGGCCAAGTCAGACTTCCCAAGATCGCATGAGTTTGTAAACAGAAAAGCGGTCACGCGGGTAGGCGGGTCCCAAACCGTTCAGGGCTTTGTAGGTAAGAACCAGCACCTTGAATTGGGACCAGAAAATGAACGACAGCCAGTGGACCTCCTTCAACAGGGGGGTAGATCCCATAGCATTGGACCACGGCAGTTAAAGTGGTATCCAGCTGCATTAATCCTGCGGTGTCTATGTACCCATGACCGCAATGCTTGCGTGTTTTCATTCCACTTGTCCCTGGTGGTAATTAAGCTGCACTGAATTTGAGACTTTCCAAAATGTACGATGACATTGTCAGTCAGTTACGTAAGACAGCGACCTGCGAATACTCTGAAACTGGCAGAATATCCATATTCCTCTCTCCTACTGAAAAGGAATGCATGTTTACTGGCAGGAGTTTCCCGTGTCGCTTGTCAGAGGTGTCATATCACCTGAAACAACTATGTGCCAGTGCTCAGGCAAAGACTCTATTGATTTGGGTTCCAAATTATTGTCTGTCACGCTGGTTGCGCTTGTCATCCGCAGCCGAACATGTTGCCATTTCAGAATCTGCAGGTAATTTTGCCATCACTTTGTTTGCACAGCCTTTGCTAGGAAGACATACACAGAAGCAGATGCTATGATAGCCCTGCCCCACTTTAGGTATGTTAACCAGTTTTGGGGAGCGAGGTGGATTTTGTTTTGGTTACAAATAGCTTGTTTTGATGAGTTTGCGGCACCCTTTTCTATTGTTTCTCCAAACTCCCTGCTGTCTGATACATGACATGTCACTGTTTTGTTTTTTCCTATCTATTAGGGCTGGGCGGTTTCGTTTCGTTAATTCGTAATTCGTTAAAAATTTGTTATTTTTTTTATAACGAAGCGATAACGAACCATTCTGGAGCAACTTAAAAACGAAACGAATTTTTAAATTCGTTTCGTAAATGCTTCGGATTCGTTATCTATTCGTTTAGTTATCGGTTTGAGGTCGTTTCGTTATTATTTCCGCATGTCTGGGGCAAGTTTTATAGTTGTTTTTTGTTTAATTAGTGAAAAAAAATGATAATATCACACCAACAGTCAACAACAGAGGGAGAGGGAAGCTTCAGAAGTTCCCCCTCTCCCATTTGGAGGGTTTTTAGCGTATTGCGCGGTCGCGTCCGCCATTAACGAATCGATTCGTTATTGTTTCGTATTTGTTTCGTTAATGTTTCGTAATTTTTTTAACATTTACGAAATTTCGTAAATATCGAACTTTTTAAAAGAAAAATTTCGGAATTCTTTTAAATATCGAAACGCAAAACCCCCCAAAAAACGAATCGATTTTAGAAACAAATTTTTCCGTTGTTACCCAGGCCTACTATCTATCTATATATTAGGGCTGTCCAAACACGGAAAAATTTGTTTCTAAACTCGATTCGTTTTTAGGGTTTTTTTGCGTTTCGTTATTTAAAAGAATTCCGAAATTTTCCTTAAAAAAAGTTCGATATTTACGAAATTTTGGAAATCATAAAACAATGACGAAACAATTACGAATCGATTACGAATCGATTCGTTAATGGCGGCCGCGATCGCGCAATACGCTAAAAAAACTTCTGAAGCTTCCCTTTCCCTCTGTTGTTGACTGTTGGTGCGATAATTATATTTTTTTTCACTGAGCAAACAAACAGCAACCCTAAAACTTGCACCAGACATGCGGAAATAATAACGAAACATTTACGAATCAATTACGAATCAATTACGAAACAATTACGAAACAAATTGGAAAAATTCGTTTCGTTTTTTAGTTACTCCTGAATGGTTCAATATCGCTTCATTATAAAAAAAATAACGAATTTTTAACGAATTACGAAATTACGAAACGAAACCGCCCAGCCCTACTATATATATAAATGTTCTGTGCGTAATGAGTACCCTAAAAACAAAAGAACTAATGAACGAAATCACACCAAATTTGGCAACAAAACAACTCACAATACAAGGAGTGACCATCACTCAAAAAATTATGAGTTGTAGTTGCTGGGATTTATAGTTCACCTACAATCAAAGAGCATTCTGAACTCCACCAACGATGGAATTGAACCAAACTTGGCACACAGTTCTCCCATGACCAACAGAAAATACTGGAAGGGTTTGGTGGGCAGTGTCCTTTGGTTTGGGAGGTGTAGTTCACCTACATCCAGAGATCACTGTGGACTCAAACAATGATAGATCTCGACCAAACGCTACAAGAGTACTCAATATGCCCAAATGTGAACACTGGTGGAGTTTGGGGAAAATAGAACCTCAGCATTTGGGAGTTGTAGTTGCTGTGATTTATAGTTCACCTATAAGCAAAAAGCATTCTGAACCCCACCAACGATGGAATTGAACCAAACTTGGCACACAGGTCTCCCATGACCAACAGAAAATACTGGAAGGGTTTGCTGGGCAGTGTCCTTTGGTTTGGGAGGTGTAGTTCACCTACATCCAGAGATCACTGTGGACTCAAACAATGATAGATCTCGACCAAACTCTACAAGAGTACTCAATATGCCCAAATGTGAACACGGGTGGAGTTTGGGGAAAATAGAACCTCAACATTTGGGAGTTGTAGTTGCTGTGATTTATAGTTCACCTATAAGCAAAAAGCATTCTGAACCCCACCAACGATGGAATTGAACCAAACTTGGCACACAGTTCTCCTATGACCAACAGAAAATACTGGAAGGGTTTGGTGGGCAGTGTCCTTTGGTTTGGGAGGTGTAGTTCACCTACATCCAGAGTTCACTGTGGACTCAAACAATGATAGATCTCGACCAAACTCTACAAGAGTACTCAATATGCCCAAATGTGAACACTGGTGGAGTTTGGGGAAAATAGAACCTCAACATTTGGGAGTTGTAGTTGCCGGGATTTGTAGTTCACCTACAATCGCAGAGCATTCTGAATCCCACAGACGATAGAATTGGGCCAAACTTCCCAGACAGAACCCCCATGACCACCAGAGTGGGCCACAGCAACGCGTGGCAGGGGACGGCTAGTCTTATATAAAACTGGAAACCCTTGTAAATAATAGAGTTCATTCTTCTGCAACCGAGTAAGTTTCATGAAGCCAATTTGTTTTGAATACATTTTCCTGGTAGCATTCTTCATTGAAATTGCACAAATCATTGCCTCCCCCCCCCCCCCCCGTGCCACCATCTGAATATCTTTCACAAGCAGTCTCTATTGTAGTTTGATTTTTGCTATTTTTAAAAAAGATAAATTGTGCATCCAGTATTGTAATGCATTGCTGTAACTCTTTGGTGCCATTCATCCTCGTGCCAGTTTGGAGGGCTAAAAGCTGGAATCCTCTATATAAGTGGGAATGAGAATAGGGCTGTTTTCTAATGTCGTAAAGCAGTGTTTCTCAGCCTTCCTAATGCCGCGACCCCTTAATACAGCGGCTCATGTTGTGGTGACCCCCAACCATAACATTATTATCATTGTTACTGTTATGAATCATAATGTAGGATGTATTTTCCTTCACTGGACCAAATTTGGCACAAATACCCAATAACGGAGCTCCATGCAGTCATGTCGGCCTTGGAGGTGTCTATGGACAACACCAGCTCTTTGGCCTAGAAATTGAGCACCAACCCCCAGACTTGGACACGACTGGACTTAATGTCAGGGGAAAACTTTTACTTTACCTTACCCAATATGCCAAATTTCAATACTGGTGGGGTTGGAGGGATAATTGATTTTGTCATTTGGGAGTTGTAGTTCCTGGGATTTATAGTTCACCTACAATCAATGAGCATTCTGAACCCCACCAATGATGGAACTGAATGAAACTTGGCGCACAGAACTCCCATGACCAAGAGAAAATACTGGAAGTGTTTGGTAGGCATTGACCTTGAGTTTTGGAGTTGTAGTTCATCTGCATGCAGTTAGCACTGTGGACTTACACAATGATTGATCTGGATCAAACTTGGCATGGATACTGTGAACACTGGTGGAATTTGGGGAAAATAGACCTTGACATTTGGGAGTTGGTCGTTGCTGGGATTTATAGTTCACTTACAATGAAAGAGCATTCTGAATCATGTCAACGATAGAATTCGGCCAAACTTCCCACATAGAACCCCCATGACCAACAGAAAATATTGTGTTTTTTATGGTCTTTGGTGACCCCTTTGATACCCCCTCGCAACCCCCTCAGGGGTCCCGACCCCCAGGTTGAGAAACTCTGTCGTAAAGGGATGGTGTTGCTGGTTTGCTGTGAGTTTTCCAGGCTGTCTGGCCATGTTCCAGAAGCATTCTCTCCTGATGTTTCACCCACATCTATGGCAGGCATCCTCAGAGGTTGTGAGGTCTGCTGGAAACTAGGAAAATTGGGTTTATATATCTGTGGAATAATGTCCAGGGTGGAAGAAAGAACTCTTGTCTGTTGGAGCTAGGTGTGAATGTTGCACCGGGATTGTGGCGCAGCTGGCTGAGTGTCAGCTGCATTAAGATCACTCTGACCAAAAGGTAATGAGTTCGAAGCCAGCCTGAGTTGGAGTGGATTTCCAACCAATTGTGTAGCCTGTTGTCAACCTTTGCAACTCGAAAGACTGTTGCATCTGTCAAGTAGGAAAATTAGGTACCACCTTAAAGTGTGGGGAGGCTAAATTAACTGATTTATGAGGCCATAAAAAGACTCCAGCAAAGCATTCCAGCGGGGAAGCATGCGGGGAATGCGGAAGTGCTTCATCAGCATCACAGATGGACGATGAAAGCGACAGCTCCCCTGGCGGCCAGAAAAAGTGAAATAGCCTCTGTGTATGTCTGTATATGTTGTATGTCAAATTGGCATTGAATGTTTGCCATATATGTGTACATTGTAATCCGCCCTGAGTCCCCTGCGGGGTGAGAAGGGCGGAATATCAACGCTGTAAATAAATATATGTTGCAATTGGCCACCTTGATTAACATTGAATGGCCTTGCAGCTTCAAAGCCTGGCTGCTTCCTGCCTGGGGAGGGAAAATCCCTTGTTTGGAGGTGTTAGCTGGCCCTAACATCTTCCCTTGCGCTTTGCTATTCTGCTGCTGAGTACGCGTGCCCAGTGTGGAACACACCTCGCTACGCTAAAACAGTGGATGTGGCTCTTCATGAGACATGCCGTATTATCACGGGGTGTCTGCGCCCTACACCACTGGAGAAATTACACTGCTTAGCCGGTATTGCACCACCTGACATCCGCCGGGAAGTCGCAGCCAATAGTGAAAGGACCAAGGCAGAGACATCTCCAGCTCATCTCCAGGTCCTGGGAGTTCTGTGTGCCAAGTTTGGTTCAATTCCATAGTTGGTGGAGTACTTTGATTGTAAGTGAAGTATAAATCCCATCAACGACAACTTAGTATTTATTTATTTATTTAGAACTTTTATATACCGGTCTTCTCGACCTCCAGAGAGGGACTCAGGCTGGTTTACAACAGAGATTCAAACAGTAGTTTGAAAAACATCACACCATATAACACACTAATACATAAAATACATTAAAAGCAATCATATAATTACATAAAGCCAAGTCATCCAAAAAGAAATCACAATTCATTACCATCCGTCCGTGTGGTCAGAAGTTCTTGACTCACTCATCAAATGCTAAATTCCAGAGCCAAGTTTTCACCAATTTTCTAAAAGTCAGGAGATAAGGGGCAGTTCTAATTTCCAGTGGGAGAGAGTTCCAGAGCCGAGGGGCCACCACCAAGAAGGCACTGTCCCTCGTACAGTGGGAAGGAATCCCACTGGAGCATTGCAGCGCACCCAAATACCTGGGAGTCACTCTGGACCGTTCTCTGACCTACAAGAAGCACTGCCTGAACATCAAGCAAAAAGTGGGTGCCAGAAACAATATCGTACGAAAGCTTACTGGAACAACCTGGGGATCACAACCAGACACAATGAAGGCATCTGCCCATGCGCTGTGCTACTCCGCTGCTGAGTATGCATGCCCAGTGTGGAAGACATCTCACTACGCTCAAACAGTGGATGTGGCTCTGAATGAGACATGCCGCATTATCACGGGGTGTCTGCGCCCTACACCACTGGAGAAATTACACTGCTTAGCCGGTATTGCACCACCTGACATCCGCTGGGAAGTAGCAGCCAATAGTGAAAGGACCAAGGCAGAGACATCTCCAGCTCATCCCCTGTTTGGGTATCAGCCAGCATGTCAACGACTTAAATCAAGAAATAGTTTTCTAAGATCTACAGAGACACTCACTGGAACACCTCAGCAAGCGAGAGTCCAAAAGTGGCAGGCTCAAACCCAGCACCTCAACCAATGGCTGATACCAGATGAGAGACTCCCTCCTGGGCACACAGAAGACTGGGCGACTTGGAAGGCACTGAACAGACTGCGCTCTGGCACCACTCTCAATGGATCAATGAAATTATGGGTACCTGGTTCGTGATGATAATGTTCAAATGATAATGGATCTATGGCCTGCTTTTGTAGGCATGGTTACATCCCACCATTGTTTTAAAATCAGCCAGGTTGTGATCCAAGGCTTTCAAGTCTCCAGAACAGGAATCGGGGGAGCGGCAGGGATCTTGGCAGCAAGCCCCCGATTAAAATTTTATGGCCTTTCGATGCCAGAGGCTCTTAAAACGGTCTTAAAACCATGTGTTCGGAACATTTTGAACAACTTGCAGCACTCGTTTAAAGACCCTGCTTTCAACCTGGCACTCTCTGCTTGAAGAGAAACCTCAACTTCTTAATGGTCTCAGCTTTAAAGATCTGCTGTTCTTACACGGGTTGTCTTCTGGCTTTGGGTTAGAGGCGAGAGCTACCCTTCCACTACCTTCACCATTTCCACTCCCTTAGAATCTTAGAATCATAGAATCAAAGAGTTGGGAGAGACCTCAAGGGCCATCCAATCCAACCCCATTCTGCCAAGAAGCAGGAATATTGCATTCAAATCACCCCTGACAGATGGCCATCCAGCCTCTGTTTAAACGCTTCCAAAGAAGGAGCCTCCACCACACTCCAGGGCAGAGTTCCACTGCTGAACGGCTCTCACAGTCAGGAAGTTCTTCCTAATGTTCAGATGGAATCTCCTCTCTTGTAGTTTGAAGCCATTGTTCCATTGCCTAGTCTCCAAGGAAGCAGAAAGGAAGCTTGCTCCCTCCTCCTCCCTGTGGCTTCCTCTCACATATTTATACATGGCTCTCATATCCCCTCTCAGCCTTCTCTTCTTCAGGCTAAACATGCCCAGCTCCTTAAGCCGCTCCTCATAGGGCTTGTTCTTCAGACACTTGATCTGCTCCCTCCTCCCTGTGGCTTCCTCTCACATATTTATACATGGCTATCATATCTCCTCTCAGCCTTAGTTCTTCAGGCTAAACATGCCCAGCTCCTTAAGCCGCTCCTCATAGGGCTTGTTCTTCAGACACTTGATCTGCTCCCTCCTCCCTGTGGCTTCCTCTCACATATTTATACATGGCTATCATATCCCCTCTCAGCCTTCTCTTCTTCAGGCTAAACATGCCCAGCTCCTTAAGCTGCTCCTCATAGGGCTTGTTCTTCAGACACTTGATCTGTTCCCTCCTCCCTGTGGCTTCCTCTCACATATTTATACATGGCTCTCATATCTCCTCTCAGCCTTCTCTTCTTCAGGCTAAACATGCCCAGCTCCTTAAGCCGCTCCTCATAGGGCTTGTTCTTCAGACACTTGATCTGCTCCCTCCTCCCTGTGGCTTCCTCTCACATATTTATACATGGCTCTCATATCTCCTCTCAGCCTTCTCTTCTTCAGGCTAAACATGCCCAGCTCCTTAAGCCGCTCCTCATAGGGCTTGTTCTTCAGACACTTGATCTGCTCCCTCCTCCCTGTGGCTTCCTCTCACATATTTATACATGGCTATCATATCCCCTCTCAGCCTTCTCTTCTTCAGGCTAAACATGCCCAGCTCCTTAAGCCGCTCCTCATAGGGCTTGTTCTTCAGACACTTGATCTGCTCCCTCCTCCCTGTGGCTTCCTCTCACATATTTATACATGGCTCTCATATCCCCTCTCAGCCTTCTCTTCTTCAGGCTAAACATGCCCAGCTCCTTAAGCCGCTCCTCATAGGGCTTGTTCTTCAGACACTTGATCTGCTCCCTCCTCCCTGTGGCTTCCTCTCACATATTTATACATGGCTCTCATATCTTCTCTCAGCCTTCTCTTCTTCAGGCTAAACATGCCCAGCTCCTTAAGCCGCTCCTCATAGGGCTTGTTCTTCAGACACTTGATCTGCTCCCTCCTCCCTGTGGCTTCCTCTCACATATTTATACATGGCTCTCATATCCCCTCTCAGCCTTCCCTTCTTCAGGCTAAACATGCCCAGCTCCTTAAGCCGCTCCTCATAGGGCTTGTTCTCCAGACCTTTTATCATTTTAGTCGCTCTCCTCTGGACACATTCCAGCTTGTCAATATCTCTCTTGAATTGTGGAGCCACCTTGGCAGCCACCTCTCCACAAAAGTCAACATTGACACTGAAATTCACCACCGCTTGATCTCTGCGATTGCAGCATTTTTCCAAATGAAGCAGAGAGTGTTTGAGGACCAGGACATCCGTAGGCAGACCAAGGTGCTTGTTTATAAAGCTTTACTCTACTTACTTACTTTGGCGATCCCTCGCAGTCTGAAGATGATGGTCTTCCAAGTTTGGTGTCCGGGGGGTGGGTTCGTAGGTAGCTGTGGAGCCCTATTCTTGACCTGCACCTTCTCCCACAGTGAGGGCATTGGTTTCCAGGTGGGAGGCGGGCCCAGTTGAGGTTGGCACACAGAACTCCCATGACCAACAGAAAATACTGGAAGGGTTTGGTGGGCATTGACCTTGAATTTTGGAGTTGTAGTTCACCTCCATCCAGAAAGGACTCAAACAATGATAGATCTGGACCAAACTTGGCACGAATACTCAGTATGTCCAAATGTGAACACTAATGGAGTTTGGGGAAAATAGACCTTGACATTTAGTTGTAGTTGCTGGGATTTATAGTTCACTGACAATCAAAGAGCATTCTGAACACATCCCACAATGGACCTGCACCAAACTTGGCACACAGAACTTCCATGACCAACAGAAAATACTGGAAGGGTTTGGTGGGCATTGACCTTGAATTTTGGAGTTGTAGTTCACCTCCATCCAGAGAGGACTGAAACAATGATAGATCTGGACCAAACTTGGCATGAATACTCAGTATGTCTAAATGTGAACGCTGTTGGAGTTTGGAGAAAATAGACCTTGAAATTTAGTTGTAGTTGCTGGGATTTATAGTTCACTGACAATCAAAGAGCATTCTGAACACATCCCACAATGGACCTGCACCAAACTTGGCACACAGAACTTCCATGACCAACAGAAAATACTGGAAGGGTTTGGTGGGCATTGACCTTGAGTTTGGGAGTTGTAGTTCACCCACATCCAGAGAGCATTGTGGATTCAAACAATGATGGATCTAGACCAAATGTGGCACGAATACTAAATATGCCCAAATGTGAACACTGGTGTAGTTTGGGGGAAATAGACCTTGACATTTGGGAGGTGTAGTTTCTGGGATTTATCGTTCACCTACAATCAAAGAGAACTCCGAACCCCACAATGATAGACTTAGGCCAAACTTCCCACACAGAACTCCCATGGCTTGAAAGGACTCGCTGGCACGAGCCTCGCCTGCTCTCAGTCAGTGTTGTGGCTGAGCTATTTTCTGATGATGAGGATGATGGGATTCAGATTCCTGATGGGATTCAGCTTCCTGGCTCTTTGTCTGTGCCTCAAATCTCTGAGCCTGCTTCTGAGGCTCCCACAGGCAGTGCAGTGTCAACACAGGCGTTTCCACCAGAACGAATTTTAACGAAGGCAATAGTGAGCAGGTGCCTTCCCACGCTATACTGAAAGTGTAGATAGTGACTTGACCCGGCAAGCTCGCCTTGATCTCTGGGTCAGGCGGAGTTCTCATCTGGCCAGCAGACGAGAAGCCAGCTCGGTGAAAGGTCGTCGCAATGCTTTTATGATGATGAGAGCCTAATGTTTTCATGTTAGAAAGGTATTTAGGCCTCTTGCAAACTCTGTGAAAGCGTCAGTTCAACATAGCTTACTAGCCTGAAAGCTTCATGGAATAACCTTATCCTAGAAAGCAGTACGCTTGGGATTTCTTGCATTGTGATTCATGGGGCAATTGCTTCATTGCTTGTACCTGGGACTCTGGTTTGAACTTTGCCAATAGGATTATGTCTCCTGTTTTTTACCTGAAGATCTTTGGAACTATAGTCTGCTTTTAACCTTAATCTTTGGAATTTTGCAATACTTATTCTTTATTTTGACTTGGATTTTCTCCTCAATAAACTATAAAACTACAGCTCATGTGTGGTGGTGTTTGGCAGCAAGGTGAAGCTTACTCTGAGTTGCAACAGTCACCTGCATCCTCCCCCTCCCCCCCCCCGGGCTGAGATGCAGGCCAATCACAGCGGAGGAGGACTTTTGGTGGAAGGATTCTCCGTCTGTTTCCAAAAAGGAAGGGAAGGGCAGGTGGAGAGATCTTCAGCCTTCTCTACAAAAGGGGTTCCTTGTTCGGGTTCAGCCTGGGTGTGAACCTGAACCCAGGGGCGGCTCATCCATGACGCAAAGTAAGCGGTCGCAGAACACTTTTTTTTGCTAGGGGCGCAGAGGCACCTCTGTAAATGCCCCTCGTCTGCCACTTGAGGAGCACCCGCTCGGCTCACAACAGCCCTAGCAATCCATGGGGAGCCTCGGCTTTTTTGCCTCGCTGCCGGGCAATCCTCTTCCCAAAGGAGCTTCGGGTCCGGAGGCGTGTCTGAAGACCCCAGCGTGCGCACCAAAAGTCGCCTCTTCCCCTGACTTTGGGACCAAGAGAGAGAGAGAGAGGCAGAGAGAGAGAGAGAGAGAGCCCCTCCAGCTGGAGGTATCTCCCACCTCCGCTCCCTCCTTTGTTTTTGTGCCTACCTTCAGGAAAGGTGGGCATCTCCACCTCTCTCTTTCTCTCTCTCGGTCCCAATGGCTGAGGAGAAAGTCAGGAGAAGATGTGACGTTTGGTGCACATGCCGGGGTCTTCAGGCACGCCTCCGGACCCAAAGCGGGCCAGGCAAGGGAGCAAGTGCGGCAAGTGTAGTTACTGTGATGTATAGTTCACCTACAATCAAAGAGCATTCTGAATTCCACCAATGATGGAATTGAACCAAATATGGCACACAGAACTCCCACGACAAACAGAAAATATATATCAATGATTGGTTGGGGGGCGGGGCGCCAAAATACTGTTTGCTTACTGTTGAAAATTACCTAGGGCCGCCTCTGCCTGAACCTGAACCTGCTTCTCTGATTGTATTTCCTGATGCTACTGAAAATGTGTTTCCTGGTTCTAATGAAAATGTTGATTCTGAGGTCAGTGTAGAAGAAACTCCTGCAGGCTTGGAACGCTTGGAAGGCTTGGAAAGTGAAAGTACACATTCTCCTGAGAATGTTTCAGGGTCAAGCGGTGGTAGCTCTCCAGAGAAGCTAACACCTGGGATCCTTAATGAGAATAGAAGAGGACAGATTTGGAGAAACAGGAGAGAATCGTAGAGTCTGCGAAGGTCAAGCAGATCAAAAAAAAAAGAAACAAGGGCTTCAAAGCCTGGAGGCGTGTCATGAAACAGTTTCCTCGGCTTTAAGTGCCTCTCGACGGGTTGAGTCTTTAGATCAGGCATCGTTTTAGACTGAGGCAGATCTTCCGTTTCCTGTGGCCTTCATCCCAAGAGGCTACTAGTGCTCCAAGTACGGTTAGTGGATTGCTAACAGGTTCCAGGATTTTACAGTGTTGCTTTTGGTTTTTGATCTAGTTCATGGAAATTTATGATTTCTGATTTTTACTGTGGCTTTTTGACTTTGCATTTTCCTCTATTTTGTAACCATTTTTCATCAATTTTATTTATTTTTTATTTATTTCATTTACTTATACCCCGCCCTTCTCACCCCGGGGGGGGGGGGGGGGGGACTCAGGGCGGCTTAAAGAGGAGGCACAATTAGATGCCTAAATCAATTGACAGCAATGCAAAGTACAAAAAGCAATTCAACAGTTAAATTAAAACATCAATGCATAATAAAATATTAAAACAATCTCATGCTCGGGTTCAGAGTCCATATATCCATTCCATTCCATTTGTCCTTGTCTATCGTCAGATCCTTAATTTAGTTGCCAGTGTGCCCAAAGGCTTGGTCCCACACCCAGGTCTTCAGTTTTTTCCTGAATGCCAGAAGGGAAGTCGCCGATCTAATCTTCCCTGGGAGTGAGTTCCACAGGTGGGGGGCCACCACTGTGAAGGCCTTGCTCCTCGTCCCCGCCAACCTCACTTGTGAGAGTGGCGGGGTCAAGAGCAGGGCCTCCCCAGAAGATCTTAAACTTCGAGGTGGGATGTAGAGGGAGATCCGTTCGGACAAATACACTGGGCCGGAACCGTATAGGGTTTTGTAGGTCAAAACCAGCACTTTGAATTGTGCTCGGAATTGGATCGGCAGCCAGTGGAGCTGACGCAGCAGGGAATTGTTTTTTTCCTACAGTCAAGTGTGGTGGATGGTTATCTTAGGGTCTCGTTTCCTGCTCTGGGTTGCAACATTCCTAAGCCCACCAGAAATATATGTTTTCTGGTGGTCTCTGGTGACCCCTCTGAAACCCCCTCGAGACCCCCCCCCCCAGGGCCTCCCGACCCCCAGGTTGAGAAACGCTGAGCTAAAGCCATGCAATTCAGATGACAAAAACGATGCCGTGCCTATGGTGAAGATATCATGTTTATTTCTTGCTTAAGACTGTTTACTTACATCACAATCATGGATAATTTAATAGGATCATATACTCTCTGAAGAAATCTAAGAATAAATATGAAAAAATGAGAAGAAAGAAAGAAAAATATTGTATTCCAATGGTCTCCAAAGATGGCTGATATATCTTACATGTTTGTTTGTTTGTCTGTTAAAGATACTCTGGATCTCATGTCGAATATATAGACTCTATTTCCGAAGGGTAAAAAAATCCACCTGAATCGTGTTACTCACCACGAAAGAAAAATAAAAGCAAACTCCATTCATTGTCCAAAGCAAAGGTTAGCTATACATTAATGGTGCCACGTCGGAAGTGCTCATTGTCCAAGAAAGCATCCCAAGTCCCAGGCAAAGAATCCTCCTTTCTGGAAGAAAGAGCAGGAGTCCGGTCCCACTTCCGGGCATTCGTCCTCTACTGATTCTTCAGGCTGCAAAATAAAAGAAGAAGAAAGGGAGAATTGCTTATGCAGGAAAAACAGAAATGGGGAATCATAGAATCATAGAATCAAAGAGTTGGAAGAGACCTCCTGGGCCATCCAGTCCAACCCCATTCTGCCAAGAAGCAGGAATATTGCATTCAAATCACCCCTGACAGATGGCCATCCAGCCTCTGCTTAAAAGCTTCCAAAGAAGGAGCCTCCACCACACTCCGGGGCAGAGAGTTCCACTGCTGAACGGCTCTCACAGTCAGGAAGTTCTTCCTCATGTTCAGATGGAATCTCCTCTCTTGTAGTTTGAAGCCATTCTTCCATTGCGTCCTAGTCTCCAAGGAAGCAGAAAACAAGCTTGCTCTCTCCTCCTCCCTGTGGCATCCTCTCACATATTGATACATGGCTATCATATCTCCTCTCAGCCTTCTCTTCTTCAGGCTAAACATGCCCAGTTCCCTAAGCCGCTCCTCATAGGGCTTGTTCTCCAGACCCTGGATCATTTTAGTCGCCCTCCTCTGGACACATTCCAGCTTGTCAATATCTCTCTTGAATTGTGGTGCCCAGAATTGGACACAATATTCCAGTTGTGGTCTAACCAAAGCAGAATAGAGGGGTAGCATTACTTCCTTAGATCTAGACACTATGCTCCTATTGATGCAGGCCAAAATCCCATTGGCTTTTTTTGCCGCCACATCACATTGTTGGCTCATGTTTAACTTGTTGTCCACGAGGACTCCAAGATCTTTTTCACACGTACTGCTCTCGAGCCAGGCGTCCCCCATTCTGTATCTTTGCATTTCATTTTTTCTGCCAAAGTGGAGTATCTTACATTTGTCACTGTTGAACTTCATTTTGTTAGTTTTGGCCCATCTCTCTAATCTGTCAAGATCGTTTTGAATTCTGCTCCTGTCCTCTGGACTATTGGCTATCCCTCCCAATTTGGTGTCGTCTGCAAACTTGATGATCATGCCTTCTAGCCCTTCATCTAAGTCATTAATAAAGATGTTGAACAGGACTGGGCCCAGGACGGAACCCTGCGGCACTCCGCTCGTCACTTCTTTCCAAGATGAAGAGGAAGCATTAGTGAGCACTCTCTGAAGTTCATTAGCCGAGTAATAATATATGCTTCCGAGTAATATATGCATATACTGTATATACTCTACGTGGGGTTGCCTTTGAAGACAGCTCGGAAGCTTCAACTAGTCCAACGCTCGGCAGCCATGATACTAACAGGAGTGGAGTGCAGGGAGCATACAACTCCTCTGCTGCACCAGCTCCACTGGCTGCCGATTTGCTACCGGGCTCAATTCAAAGTGCTGGTGTTGGCCTATAAAGCCCTAAACGGTTCTGGCCCAACCTACCTATCCGAACGTATCTCTGCCTACCAGCCCGCCAGGACCCTAAGATCTTCTGGGGAGGCCCTGCTCTCTATCCCGCCTGCTTCACAGGTGCGGCTGGCGGGGACGAGAGACAGGGCCTTTTCTGTGGTGGTCCCCCGGCTGTGGAACGCCCTTCCTATGGAGGTAAGATCAGCCCCCTCGCTAATGGTGTTCCGAAGAAGACTAAAAACTTGGATGTTCGAACGGGCATTCGGTTAAACAGTGCAAGGAATGTGATGATTACAGGAATGGTAATATGGACGACGGATTGGATCACGACTCTAGTTATGAGATGCATTGTGTTGTCTATTGTTGTGTCAATATTGTATATTATGCTTTTATGGTTTTAAATCGTATATCGTTGATTGATTCTTATTCTTGTTGTAAACCGCGTTGAGTCGCCTGTTGGGCTGAGAAACGGCGGTATACAAGTAAAATAAATAAATAAATAAATATACTTGAGTATAAGTCTAGTTTTTCAGCCCCCCTTTTAGGGTGAAAAAGCTCCCCTATTATTTTACTCTATTATTATTATTATTATTATTATTATTATTATTATTATTATTTGAAGCATAGAATCCTAGAATCAAAGAGTTGGAAGAGACCTCCTGGGCCATCCAGTCCAACCCCATTCTGCCAAGAAGCAGGAATATTGCATTCAAATCACCCCTGACAGATGGGCATCCAGCCTCTGTTTAAAAGCTTCCAAAGAAGGAGCCTCCACCACACCCGGGGCAGAGAGTTCCACTGCTGAACGGCTCTCACAGTCAGTTCTTCCTCATGTTCAGATGGAATCTCCTCTCTTGTAGTTTGAAGCCATGGCTCCATTGCGTCCTAGTCTCCAAGGAAGCAGAAAACAAGCTTGCTCCCTCCTCCTCCCTGTGGCTTCCTTTCACATTATTATTATTATTATTATTATTATTATTATTATTATTAACTTTATTTGTACCCCGCTAGTATCTCCCGAAGGACTCGATGGGGCTTACAAAGGCCAAGGCCTCAATACACAACATAACAATATAACACCGAAAGCAAATTAAAACAGTTAAAGCAACATTAAACAATAAAACAACAAGCAATAAACAATACACCAAGACACAATAAAACTGGGCCGGGCCAGAGTAATGGGTACAGAATTAAAAGTGCTGATGTGACAGGTGATATGTAAGGATTATAGGGTAAGTGCAGTGTGTGGTGTGCGGCAATCTTAGTTCTACTAAAGTGCTTCTGGGACTTGGTATTGGAGATTTCCTATTCTGGGAAGGCACATCGGAACAGCCAGGTCTTCAAGTTCTTTCTGAAGACTGCCAATGTAGGGGCCTGTCTAACATCTTTGGGGAGAGTGTTCCAGAGTCAGGGGCCACCACAGAAAAGGCCCTGTCTCGCGTCCCCACCAAACACGCCTGCGACACAGACGGAATCACGAGCAGGGCCTCTCCGGATGAACGAAGTGAGCGCATGGGTTCGTAGACGGAGAGGAGGTCACGCAGGTAGTGTGGTCCCAAACCGTTCAGGGCTTTGTAGGTAAGCACCTGCACCTTAAATTGGGCTCGGAATATAAACGGCAGCCAGTGGAGCTGTTGTTTACTCTGTTATTAGTATTATTTTTATTACATTTATTATTTTACTTAATGTATTATTATTATTATTATTATTATTATTATTATTATTACAGTATTTTACCGTATTATTATTACATTTATTATTTTACTCTATTTATTATTATTATTATTATTATTTGAAGCGTAGAATCCTAGAATCAAAGAGTTGGAAGAGACCTCCTGGGCCATCCAGTCCAACCCCATTCTGCCAAGAAGCAGGAATATTGCATTCAAATCACCCCTGACAGATGGGCATCCAGCCTCTGTTTAAAAGCTTCCAAAGAAGGAGCCTCCACCACACTCCGGGGCAGAGAGTTCCACTGCTGAACGGCTCTCACAGTCAAGAAGTTCTTCCTCAGGTTCAGGTGGAATCTCCTCTCTTGTAGTTTGAAGCCATTTTTCCGTGTCCTAGTCTCCAAGGAAGCAGAAAACAAGCTTGCTCCCTCCTCCCTGTGGCTTCCTCTCACATATTTATACATGGCTATCATATCTCCTCTCATCCTTCTCTTCTTCAGGCTAAACATGCCCAGCTCTTTAAGCCGCTCCTCATAGGGCTTGTTCTCCAGACCCTTGATCATTTTAGTCACCCTCCTCTGGATACATTCCAGCTTGTCAATATCTCCCTTGAATTGTGGTGCCCAAAATTGGACACAATATTCCAGGTGTGGTTTAACCAAAGTGGAATAGAGCATCAAATATTGCTTGGTGGTGCATTAGGTTAAAGCACTGAGATACTAAACTTGTAGACTGAAAGGTCACAGGTTCAAACCCAGGAAGTAGGGTTAGCTCCCACTGTTAGCCCCAGCTTCTGCCAACCTAGCAGTTCGAAAACATGCAAATGTGAGTCAATCATAAGGTACCGCTCTGGCTGGAAGGGAACAACACTGCATGCAGTCATGCTGGCCACATGACCTTGGAGGTGTCTATGGACAACGCCGGCTCTTCGGCTTAGAAATGGAGATGAGCACCACAGTCCCAGAGTTGGACACGACTGGACTTAATGTCAGGGGAAAACCTTTAACTTTACCTACAAAGAGCAATCTGAACTCCACCAATGATGGAGTTAGACCAAACTTGGCACACAGAACTCCCATGGACAACAGAAAATACTGGAAGGGTTTGATGGGCATTGACTTTGAGTTTTGGAGATGAAGTTCACCTACATCCAGAGAGCTCTGCGGACTCAAACAATGATGGATCTGGACCAAACTTGGCACGAATGCTCAATATGCCCAAATGTGAACACTGGGGGAGTTTGGGGGGAAATTGACCTTGATATTTGAGAGTTGTAGTTACTGGGATTTATAGTTCACCTACCATCAAAGAGCATTCTGTACCCCACCAAGGATGGAATTGAGCCAAACCTTGCACATAGGACTCCCATGACCAACAGAAAATACTGGAAGGGTTTGATGGGCACTGACCTTGAGTATGGGAGCTGTAGTTCACCTACATCCAGAGAGCACTGTGGACTCAAACGAGGGATCTGGACCAAACTTGGCAGGGATATTCAATATGCCCAATTGTGAACACTGGTGGAGTTTGGGGAAAACAGACCTTAACATGTGAGAGTTGTAGTTTCTGGGATGTATAGTCCACCTACAATCAAAGAGCACTCTGAGCCCAGTCCACAAAGGATCTGCACCAAACTTGGCATACTACCTACTAGGCTTGTTTGATCAAGAAAACGTTTGGTTCTAAACTCGCTTCGTTTCCAGGAGGCGCCAGCGTTTCGAATTTCAGAGGACTTCCAAAATTTAAGATTTCAAATTTTCGAAATTTCTGAAATTTCGTTAATTACGAATCGATTTGTTAATGGCGGTCGCGATTGCGCAATGTGCAATAAACACCTCCAAACGGGACAGGGGGATCTTCTGAAGCATCCCTCTCCCTCTATTGCGGACTGTCGGTGATAAAACTTACAACTAACAGAAACCAAATTAAAATAAATTCAGGATGAAATTAAAATACATTAAGTTGGTAAAAATACAAATTAAAATCACTTAAAAATAATAAAATAATAAAATAATAAAATAATAAAATAATAAAGTAATAAAATAATAAAATAATAAAATAATAAAATAATAAAGTAATAAAGTAATAAAATAATAAAATAATAAAGTAATAAAATAATAAAATAATAAAATAATAAAGTAATAAAATAATAAAATAATAAAATAATAAAATAATAAAATAATAAAGTAATAAAGTAATAAAATAATAAAATAATAAAGTAATAAAATAATAAAGTAATAAAATAATAAAGTCATAAAGTCATAAAATAATAAAATAATAAAATAATAAAGTAATAAAGTAATAAAATAATAAAATAATAAAATAATAAAGTAATAAAGTCATAAAATAATAAAGTAATAAAATAATAAAATAATAAAGTAATAAAATAATAAAATAATAAAGTAATAAAATAATAAAATAATAAAATAATAAAGTAATAAAGTAATAAAGTAATAAAATAATAAAATAATAAAATAATAAAATAATAAAATAATAAAATAATAAAATAATAAAATAATAAAATAATAAAGTAAAATAAGATAATAAAATATCTCCAGAAGGAGGAGGAGGAGGAGGATGGGGAGGAAAGGCAACGCTGGCACCTTTTCTCTCCTTCTTTCCCGTCTTAATAATTACGAAATAATTACGAAAATTTGGAAAAATTGTTTCGATTCTTAATTACTCCTTACACTATTCCTGCATGGCTCGATACTGGATCGTAAGCTAATTTATATACGAATTAATAACGACTTTAGAAAGTAACGAACACAATGAAACAAGCCTACTACCTACATGGTCAACATTGTATACTGGTTGGGTTGGTGAGCGACTGTTTTTGAATTCTGGGAGTTGCAGTTCACCAACTCCAAAAAGGAAGAGAAGGAGAGATCTTCAGCCTTCTCTGCCAAAAGAGTCCCAGAGCCCATCAGAAATATGTGTTTTCCGATGGTTTTTGGTGACCCCTCTAAAACCCTCCTCGTGACACCCCCCCCCCCGGGGTCCCGACCCCCAGGTTGGCAAACCCTGATGTCGTGACTAAGAAGAAGAGCTCAATGGCCCAACTCATCCTATGATTCTATGAAATGTCTTCAGCGGGGGGCCAATTCAAGCCGACACTCACGGAATGAAAAATGGCCCAAGTCCACAATCAATTAAATGCTGTTCAAAGGGGAAGCAAAGCACTTAAGCAAATCAAGATAACTATTTCCTCCTTACTCCAAGAAAAGACTTCTAAATCTCACCGGGAGAGATCTATCGTGCGCTCCCTTTGCCGAGGCAGAATAATTATTCAGATACTTTCTCGCAGCACAGAAGTAACGATAAATTAAAAGGCCTTTAAATCCCAACTCGCTTTTCTAATTATTCATCCGCTGGAATTATGACGGTGTTCCAGGCGTCTTGTTCATATATTGCTCCCTTTCCACGCGGTCCTTAAGATCTTCCGGGGATGCTCTTCTCTCGCTCCCGCCCCTGTCTCAGGCATAATTGGTGGGGACAAGAGAGAGGGCATCCTTGGTGGTGGCCCCCCATCGGTGGAACTCCCTCCCCAGGGAGATTAGGCTGCCCCCCCCCCTATCCACATTCCGTAAGGAATTAAAGACGTGGATGTTTCGCCGTGCTTTCGACTGACGACTCCTGTGACAAATGACCTGTATTATGACTTGAATTGTCATTCAATCTGATGTCCTATATTATATTAATCGATCCTGTTAATTTGATCTGTTTCCATGATATTTCCTATGCCATAATACATTGTTTATTCACCTTACTAAACCACCTTATCCTTTAACCGGCTCACATAGTGCCTTTCTTCCCCTCCTCCAAAATTAGACTGCTGTTTTTGTTGTTGTTAGCTGTTATTTTTATGTTGATTTACGCTGTTTTATGCTGTCTTAATTGTGATTGCTTTGTTTTTAATTATATTCTGTTTTTGGCTTGGGCCCCATGAAAGCCGCCCCCAGTCCCTTCGGGGAGATGGAGGCCGGGGGGAGAAAAATAAAGTTATTCTTCTTCTCCTTCCCCTTCTTCTCCTTCCCCTTCTCCTCCTCCTCCTCCTTCCCCTTCTTCTCCTTCCCCTTCTTCTCCTCCTCCTCCTCCTTCTTCCTCCTCCTCCTCCTTCCCCTTCTTCTCCTTCTTCTTCTTCTTCTTCTTCTTCTTCCTCCTCCTCCTCCTCCTTCCTCTTCTTCTCCTCCTCCTCCTCCTTCTTCCTCCTCCTCCTCCTTCCCCTTCTTCTTCTTCTTCTTCCTCCTCCTCCTCCTCCTCCTCCTCCTCCTTCTTCTTCTTCTTCTTCCTCCTCCTCCTCCTCCTCCTCCTCCTTCCCCTTCTTCTTTTTCCTCCTCCTCCTTCCTCTTCTTCTTCTTCTTCTTCTTCTTCTTCTTCTTCTTCCTCCTCCTCCTCCTCCTCCTCCTTCCCCTTCTTCTTCTTCCTCCTCTTCCTCCTTCCCCTTCCCCTTCTTCTTCTTCTTCTTCTTCCTCCTCCTCCTCCTTCCCCTTCCCCTTCCCCTTCTTCTTTTTCCTCCTCCCCCTCCCCCTTCTTCTTCTTCTTCTTCTTCTTCTTCTTCTTCTTCTTTTTTCTTCCTCCTCCTCCTCCTCCTCCTCCTCCTCCTCCTTCTTCCCCTTCTTCTTCTTCTTCCCCTTCTTCTTCTTCTTCTTCCTCTTCCTCCTCCTCCTTCTTCCCCTTCTTCTTTTTTCTTCTTCATCATCTTCTTCTTATTCCCCTTCTCCTCCTCCTCCTCCTCCTCGATCTTCCCCTTCATCTTCTTCCCCTTCTTCTTCTTCCTCTTCCTCCTCCTCCTCCTCCTCCTTCCCCTTCTTCTTTTTCCTCCTCCTTCCCCTTCTTCTTCTTCTTCTTCTTCCTCCTCCTCCTTCTTCCCCTTCTTCCTCTTCTTCTTCTTCTTCTTCTTCTTCCTCCTCCTCCTCCTCCTTCTTCCCCTTCTTCTTCTTCCCCTTCTCCTCCTCCTCCTCCTTCTTCTTCCCCTTCTTCTTTTTCTTCTTCATCATCTTCTTCTTATTCCCCTTCTCCTCCTCCTCCTCGATCTTCCCCATCATCTTCTTCCCCTTCTTCTTCCTCTTCCTCCTCCTCCTTCCCCTTCATTTTCTTCCCCTTCTTCTTCTTCTTCTTCCTCTTCCTCCTCCTCCTTCCCCTTCATTTTCTTCCCCTTCTTCTTCTTCTTCTTCTTCTTCTTCCTCCTCCTCCTTCTTCCCCTTCTTCTTCTTCCCCTTCTCCTCCTCCTCCTCGATCTTCCCCATCATCTTCTTCCCCTTCTTCTTCCTCTTCCTCCTCCTCCTTCCCCTTCATTTTCTTCCCCTTCTTCTTCTTCTTCTTCCTCTTCCTCCTCCTCCTTCCCCTTCATTTTCTTCCCCTTCTTCCTCTTCTTCTTCTTCTTCTTCTTCTTCCTCCTCCTCCTCCTCCTTCTTCCCCTTCTTCTTCTTCCCCTTCTCCTCCTCCTCCTCCTTCTTCTTCCCCTTCTTCTTTTTCTTCTTCATCATCTTCTTCTTATTCCCCTTCTCCTCCTCCTCCTCGATCTTCCCCATCATCTTCTTCCCCTTCTTCTTCCTCTTCCTCCTCCTCCTTCCCCTTCATTTTCTTCCCCTTCTTCTTCTTCTTCTTCCTCTTCCTCCTCCTCCTTCCCCTTCATTTTCTTCCCCTTCTTCTTCTTCTTCTTCTTCTTCTTCTTCTTCTTCTTCTCCTCCTCCTCCTCCTCTTCCTCCTCCTCCTCCTCCTTTCCCGTACAAAGTGGAAACTGCACCGAATGAGCTTGTGGCTATTCATAAATGCCATTCCGATTGCTTCTCTCTCCCTCCACTCCTCATATTTTTAAAAAATTGGGGTCGGCGTGCTTTATAGCTCCGGTGCTTAACCAAATTTCCTGGCGTTTAATAGAAAACGAACCACGGAGAGAGAAATATTGGAACGTCTCTCCTGAATATATTTGGATTAGATTATATTTCTGCTTCTTAAAAAGAAGACAAGGATGAATGTCTCAAAACAACTTGGCTTTGCGGCATGGCTTACGAATCCTGACTACAACCAGAGCAAGCTTTTCAGATTGTGATGCAATCCTAAGGAGTGGGTGACAGCGCGAGAGATATAATATTTTGATTAGCTCACATTTGGGGATGACAAAGCAGCTTATGTTAACAAATATCGGCTCCAATGAGGCATCTTTCCTCAGAGTCTCAATCAAACCAACCACCTGTTGAACACCATGTCATAAAATGCTAATCAAGGTGGCCAATTGCAGCATTCACACTTGCCTCCAACAGACAAGAGTTCTTTCTCCCTCCCTGGACCTTCCACAGCAAGGCTTTGAGGCTGCAAGGCCATTCAGTGCTAATCAAGCTAGCCATTTCCAACATTCACACTTGCCTCCAACAGACAAGAGTTCTTTTTCCCACCCTGGACCTTCCACAGCCAGGCTTTGAAGCTGCAAGGCCATTCCATGCTAATCAAGCTAGCCAATTGCAGCATTCAGACTTGCCTCCAACAGACAAGCGTTCTTTCTCCCACCCTGGACCTTCCACAGCCAGGCTTTGAGGCTGCAAGGCCATTCAGTGCTAATCAAGCTGGCCAATTGCAGCATTCACACTTGCCTCCAACAGACAAGAGTTCTTTCTCCCACCCTGGACATCATTCCACAGCCAGGCTTTGAAGCTGCAAGGCCATTCAATGCTAATCAAGCTGGCCAATTGCAGCATTCACACTTGCCTCCAACAGACAAGAGTTCTTTTTCCCACCCTGGACCTTCCACAGCCAGGCTTTGAAGCTGCAAGGCCATTCAATGCTAATCGAGCAGACCAATGGCAACATTCACACTTGCCTCCAACAGGCAAGAGTTCTTTCTCCCACCCTGGACCTTCCACAACCAGGCTTTGAAGCTGCAAGGCCATTCAGTGCTAATCAAGCTGGCCAATTCCAACATTCAGACTTGCCTCCAACAGGCAAGAGTTCTTTCTCCCTCCCTGGACCTTCCACAGCAAGGCTTTGAGGCTGCAAGGCCATTCAATGCTAATCAAGCTAGCCATTTCCAACATTCACACTTGCCTCCAACAGGCAAGAGTTCTTTCTCCCTCCCTGGACCTTCCACAGCAAGGCTTTGAGGCTGCAAGGCCATTCAGTGCTAATCAAGCTGGCCATTTCCAACATTCACACTTGCCTCCAACAGACAAGAGTTCTTTCTCCAATCCTGGACCTTCCACAGCCAGGCTTTGAAGCTGCAAGGCCATTCAATGCTAATCAAGCTGGCCAATTGCAACATTCACACTTGCCTCCAACAGACAAGAGTTCTGTCTCCCACCCTGGACGTCATTCCACAAATATACAAACCCCACTTGCCTAGTTTCCAACAGACCTCACAACCTCTGAGGGATAGCATTTAATGGTCTTGCAGCTTCAAAGCCTGGCTGGTTTCTGCCAGGGTGAAGCCTTTGTTGGCAGGTGTTACATGGCCCTGGACATTCCACAAATATACAAGCCCCACTTGCCTAGTTTCCAACAGACCTCCCAACCTCTGAGGATTCCTGCTATAGATGTGGGTGAAACATCATAGAATCCTAGAATCAAAGAGTTGGAAGAGACCTCATGGGCCATCCAGTCCAACCCCATTCTGCCAAGAAGCAGGAATATTGCTTTCAAATCACCCCTGACAAATGGCCATCCAGCCTCTGCTTAAAAGCTTCCAAAGAAGGAGCCTCCACCACACTCCGGGGCAGAGAGTTCCACTGCTGAACGGCTCTCACAGTCAGGAAGTTCTTCCTATGTTCAGGTGGAATCTCCTCTCTTGTAATTTCAGGAGAGAATGCTTCTGGAACATGGCCATATGGCCCGGAGAACTCACAGCAACCCTATTATTATAATATTTATTTATAAACCACTTTTTTCCTCTCTCAAAGAGACGGAAAGCAGTGAACAGTGACTAAAACAATACAATATACAGAAGGAACAAAGGAGGAGCCATGCGCTTCCCTCCACGGCTTTGGAGCTGGCATGACCCCATTAGCCGAGCGCCGCGTAACTCTTGCCATCCACTTACCACTGGTCTCCATGGGAACCGGTTGTGCGATCTGCACAAACAACACACTTGACAAACGGCGTGGCATCTCAGTGCCCCATGCGCGCCTCGCTCTGTTTGTTGGATTTTGTTTTCATGCTTTTTTGTACGGGGAGAGAAGACCATCTTTGTTCCGAGAAGAACCGGTTGCACAATGCCGCAATCATTCTGGCATGTCTCCCAAGCCCCTAATTAAAGTTTCTTTTTATCTTTGTCCTGCACACCAGATGTTTTTTGGAGGGCCTGGACACAACGTTCGCAGCAAGCCTGCTATTTTGAGGGGGCGGAGGAAACCTCGGTGCCATCTCCAAGGATAGCAACCCACCCGGAGATGGGATGTGACCACTCTTCTTCGAAAGAGAGAGATATAGAACAACCAAGTCCTGGCACAACTAAAACAAAACATTGCCAGCTTTCCAAAAAACGAAAAACTGACAAACTCCAATTGAGCTGCATATACATTCTGCATAGTTTCCAAGTTGGACCCAGGTTGTTCTCCAGGGTCCCTTTCACACAACACAACGATAGTGCTCTACCCTACTTTAATTGCCATAGTAACATCCTACACAATTATGCTGTTTTGTAGCCTGGTATGGTTGGATTACCCGCCTTGTCAGTTTGCTTTGTATCTTATTGTGTTCTTTATTTGCATTTTAGTTTGGTGATGTATTCTGTAAGTGTGCTCGTATAGCCTTGCGAATTCTTATTCCTTTTTCCCTCTGTATGTGTTTGGCTACGCGCACATATATTTTAGACTAGACGTCCCCTGCCATGCGTTACTGTGGCCCAGTCTGTGTATATGTATATTGTGTGTTTTTATATGTGTATATGTGTATGTATAGAATCCTAGAATCAAAGAGTTGGAAGAGACCTCCTGGGCCATCCAGTCCAACCCCATTCTGCCAAGAAGCAGGAATATTGCATTCAAAGCACCCCTGACAGATGGCCATCCAGCCTCTGTTTCAAAGCTTCCAAGGAGGGAGCCTCCACCACACTCCGGGGAAGAGAGTTCCACTGTTGAACAGCTCTCACATAGAATCCTAGAGTTGGAAGAGACCTCCTGGGCCATCCAGTCCAACCCCATTCTGCCAAGAAGCAGGAATATTGCATTCAAAGCACCCCTGACAGATGGCCATCCAGCCTCTGTTTCAAAGCTTCCAAGGAGGGAGCCTCCACCACACTCCGGGGAAGAGAGTTCCACGAAGAGAGTTCCACTGTTGAACAGCTCTCACATAGAATCCTAGAGTTGGAAGAGACCTCATGGGCCATCCAGTCCAACCCCATTCTGCCAAGAAGCAGGAATATTGCATTCAAAGCACCCCTGACAGATGGCCATCCAGCCTCTGTTTCAAAGCTTCCAAAGAAGGAGCCTCCACCACACTCTGGGACAGAGAGTTCCACTGCTGAACAGCTCTCACATAGAATCCTAGAGTTGGAAGAGACCTCCTGGGCAATCATCCAGTCCAACCCCATTCTGCCAAGAAGCAGGAATATTGCATTCAAAGCACCCCTGACAGATGGCCATCCAGCCTCTGTTTCAAAGCTTCCAAAGAAGGAGCCTCCACCACACTCCGAGACAGAGAGTTCCACTGCTGAACAGCTCTCACATAGAATCCTAGAGTTGGAAGAGACCTCCTGGGCCATCCAGTCCAACCCCATTCTGCCAAGAAGCAGGAATATTGCATTCAAAGCACCCCTGACAGATGGCCATCCAGCCTCTGTTTCAAAGCTTCCAAAGAAGGATCCTCCACCAGACTCCGGGACAGAGAGTTCCACTGCTGAACAGCTCTCACATAGAATCCTAGAGTTGGAAGAGACCTCCTGGGCAATCATCCAGTCCAACCCCATTGTGCCAAGAAGCAGGAATATTGCATTCAAAGCACCCCTGACAGATGGCCATCCAGCCTCTGTTTAAAAGCTTCCAAAGAAGGAGCTTCCACCACACTCCGGGGCATACAGGAAGCACAAAAGTCCCATGTTGCGTCAGCTAACATGTCCAACTGTGGAAACAGGCATAGTTTGGGGGCAAATGGCCCTGGGAATCTGAGAGTTGTAGTTCACCTGTATCCAGAGAAACTGTGAACCCCCCACCCCCACCCCGCAACAATGGGCCAAACTTGACACAGAGAAACCCCATGACCAACTGAACATATTGATATTGCAAGGGTTTATGGGAATTAACTTTCTAGGTTCTTGTGGGTTTTTTTCGGGCTATATGGCCATGTTCTAGAAGCATTTCTCCTGACGTTTCGCCTGCATCTATGGCAAGCATCCTCAGAGGTAGTGAGGTCTGTTGGAAATAGGAAAACGGGTTTATATATCTGTGGAATGGCTGGGGTGGGGCAAAGAGCTCTTCTCTGCTGAAGCTAGGTGTGAATGTTTCAGCTCACCACCTTCATTAGCATTTGAAGGCCTGGATGAGCCTGGGAAAATGTTTTGTTGAGAGGTGTTAAGATGTGCCTGGTTGTTTCCTCTCTGCTGTTTTGCTGTTGTAATTTTAGAGTTTTTTAATACTGGTAACCAGATTTTGTTCATTTTCATAGTCTCCTTCTTTTTGTTGAAATTGTCCACATGCTTGTGGATTTCAATGGCTTCTCTGTGTAGTCTGACATGGTGGTTGTTGGTGTGGTCCAGCATTTCTTAATAGCATCCATCCAAAAATCCAGTTAACCATGGAAAAAGAAAATGAAGGAAGACTGCCCTTTCTAGATGTCCTACTCATCCGCAAACCAGATTGGGTCACACCGTCTACAGAAAACCCACACACACAGATAGATATCTACATCAAAACTCCAACCATCACCCAAGTCAAAAAAGAAGCACCATTAAAGCCTTGGCAGAGCGTGCAAAAAGAATCTGCGAAGCCCACCTCCTCCAAGATGGACTGAACCACCTCAACTGGGCTCTACAGGCCAATGGAGACTCCACCTCAGGCATCAGAAGAGCTGCAAGACCACCGAGAAGAAGCCACGAGAGTCAAGACCAAGATCCCTCTCCCTCTGTTGTTGACTGTTGGTGTGATAAAACAAATAACAATTATATTATATTATATTATATTATATTATATTATATTATATTATTATAATATTATAATATTATAATATTATATTATTGTATATTATATTATATATATTATATTATATATATTATAATATATTATATTATTATATTATATTATTGTATATTATATTATTATATTGTATTATATATTATAGATTATTATATTATATTACAAAAATAATTACAAAATAATTACCAATATTGGAAAAATTGTTTCAATTCTTAATTACTCCTCACACTATTCCTGCATGGCTCAATATCAGATCGTAAGCTAATTTAAATACGAATTAATAACGAATTATGAAATTAACGAACGAAACCGCCCAAGCCTACTGAGCACTGCTGGGTACCAAAACTACCATATACGTAATTCCAAAAAGCAAACCTTTGTTTTTGCATTTTATATAAGGGACACCATTCTATTCCACAGTTGTAAATAATTTTTGTATCCACAGTGGATCCCGGAAGGAAAACCGTGTAAATACCAAGAGTCAATGTATAGTTTGATCATTGGATTAGGACTCTGGGGCTGTTTTTCATATAGTTTAATGATTTTTTTTTCCAATTTGATATTTTATACATTTTCGAGAGTAGTTTCAGCTGTTGTAGGCTACCATGAGTCCTGAACTAGGAACGAGAACAAAGGTAGGTAAAGGTAGTCCCCTGACATGAAGTCCAGTCATGTCTGACTCTGGGGTGTGGTGCTCATCTCCATTTATAAGCCGAAGAGCCAGCGTTGTCCGTAGACACCTCCAAGGTCATGTGGCCGGCATGACTGCATGGAGCGCTGTTACCTTCCCACCGGAGTGGTACCTATTGATCTACTCACATTTGCATGTTTTCGAACTGCTAGGTTGGCAGAAGCTAGGGCTGACAGCGGAAGCTCGCACCGCTCCCCGGAATCGAACCTGCAACCTTTCGATCAACAAGCCCAGCAGCTCAGTGCTTTAACCCACTGCACCACCGGGAACAAAGGTAGCAGTGGTGAAAAATCATGTTTTCCTTTGCTTTCCTGCATCTGTGGTTGTGATCGAGGCGTGCTTGAGTTGAGCCAGAAGCAGAATACCTGCCATTCCTACTGCTTCATGAAATCATTCTGGGAAATCATCCTGGCTCACGTTGACCCACGTGATCTGCTTCTGCAAAGGAGAGTGGAGGTCTCCCAAATTGGCATATATCTTCATTTTACCACCCGGCACGTGACCTGCATTTTTGCCGCCGTGAAGCCAGAGAACATCTCACCTCTCCGCGTCCTTTTAGCTCTTGTCTGGTTGGCCTGCCGCCAACCCAATTCAAGATATCAAATTTAGTTTGATAATATTAATGAGAAAATAAATTGAACACATATTAGATGTTCCCTTAGAGGAGCCGTGGACCGAGGCGTTCGTCCGCCGGTTGGAAACACAAAGTGAAGGGACTGGAAGAAAAAGTTTGGAAGCTCAAGGCAGCCAGGTCTAGCAAAGCTTGGTTCAGAACAAAGATCCAAGCTTCTAATGGTAGACTTTGCATGGAAAGAAGTTGCTTTTTTTTTTTTGTCTCACAAACGACTTGAGAAACTACAAGTCACTTCTGGTGTGAGAGAATTGGCCATCTGCAAGGATGTTGCCCAGGGGACGTTGCCTGAATGTTTTGATGTTTTATGGGGAGCTGGAGCTGACAGAGGGAGCTCATCCATGCTCTCGCCAGATTCAAACCTCTGACCTGTTGGTCTTCAGTCCTGCTGGCACAAGGGCTTAACCCATTGTGCCACTGGGTACTCCATGGAAAGAAGTCAAATACACATACACAATGTATGACACTGGACCAAACTTGGGGGACACAGACCCAACATGGCCCACTGTAGCACTGGGATTGTGGTGCAGCTGGCTGAGTGTCAGCTGCATTAAGATCACTCTGACCAAAAGGTCATGAGTTCGAAGCCAGCCTGGGTTAGAGTGGGTTTCCAACCAATTGTGTGTAGCCTGTTGTTGACCTTTGCAACCTGAAAGACAGTTGCATCTGTCAAGTAGGAAAATTAGGTACCACCTTAAAGTGTGGGGCGGCTAAATTAACTAATTTATGAGGCCATAAAGAAGACTCCAGCAGAGCATTCCAGCGGGGAAGCATGCGGGGAATGGGGGTGGTTGAGCTATGATTCTGGGAATTGTAGTTCACTCACATTGTTATGCATTTTCTAATGGGAACATTAATAAAATTGAAATCAAACACTGGCTTTCCCCCCTAATATATAGTGTTTCATAGCTAATTAACTAAATGGTATTGCCTAACACCTCAAACCTGAAACAATTGCAGCGGCATTCATGCCCTTAGTATTTAGGTAGCCTATTACAGCCCGAACTTCGCACTTGGAAGGAAATGGATTGAGGATACTATTCTGACTTGGCCACGGTGGTCCACGCTCTGGTTACATTCCATATAGACTACTGCAATGCTCTCTACGTGGGGTTGCCTCTGAAGACTGCCTGGAAGCTGCAATTAGTCCAACGAGCGGCAGCCAGATTACTAACAGGAGCAGGGTACAGGGAGCATACTACTCCTCTGCTGCATCAGCTCCACTGGCTGCCAATTAGCTTCCGAGCACAATTCAAAGTGCTGGTGTTGACCTATAAATCCCGAAACGACTCCGGCCCTGTTTACCTGTCCGAATGGATTCTCCCCTATGAACCAGGTTGTTAAGATCTTCTGGAGGGGCCCTGCTCTCGGTCCCACCACCCTTGCAATCGCGTCTGGTGGGGATGAGGGACAGGGCCTTCTCGGTGGTGGTCCCTCGGCTCTGGCACTCTCTCCCATTGGAGATTAGAACTGCCCCTTCCCTCCTGACCTTTAGAAACTCTGTGAAAACCTGGCTCTGGAATCTGGCATTTGATGAGTGAGGCAATAACTCTTGACCACACGGACGGATGGGGATGAATAGTGATTTTTATGCTAACGGCTTGGCTTTATATAATTATATGATAGTACTTTAATGTGTTTATATTAGCGTATTATTGGATGTGATGTTTTAAACTATTGTGTATGAATTCCTTTGTTGTAAACTGGCCTGAGTTTCTCGCTGGAGGTGAGAAGACCGGTATAGAAAAGTTCTAAATAAATAAATAAATATTCTCTAACCTTCACCGCAACACTTGTCGTTGAGCTCCTAACGACTGGCACTGCTCCTTCGCTTACGCTGGCTTTTTGCTACACGGCAGCGATACCAATTTCCCTTTAGAAAATTCCTTGTGAGAGCTACCTTACTTTCCAGATAACCCTTGTACAGGGCAAACTTCGCAAGTGGAGGGAAACGGACGCTCATCTCTAACCTGCACCACAACGCCAATCGATGAGCTCCTAACGACTGGCACTGCTCCTTCACCCTGAGAAAATTCCCCACGAGAGCTACGTGCCTTGTAACCTTACTTTCCGGATAACCCTCGCATATAGATATTTCATCTTGATCCCTTGTTAACAGCTTGTTTATTTTAACTTTTGTTATACTGTGGGTTGTATGCTGTGTGTGTGTGTGTTAAATGTGTTTATTTATTTAATACTTTTATATCCCGATCTTCTCACCTCCATGGAGGGACTCAGACCGGCTTACAGCAAGGATTCAATGCTACTAACACAAGTTAAAACATCATACAACAATACAAGATTGAAATACATATAGATAAAATGCATATATACTAGGGCTGGGCAATTCGCTTCGTTAATTCGTAATTCGTTAAAAAAATTGTTAATTTTTGAATTACAAAACGATTACAAAACTTATTTTTAAACCTAGAAGTGTTTTTAAATATCGAAACGGCAGGCGCCAAAAAATTTTGTATTTCCGTCCATTTCGGAAATACGTAAGATGGCCGCCTGGCGATGCTTGCTGGGAGCTCTCCTCTCTCGGTGCCGGCTGAGCAAGCGAGCGAGAGGGCGAGCGAGAGGGCGAGCGGCGAGCGAGAGGGCGAGCGGCGAGCGAGAGGGCGAGCGGCGAGCGAGAGGGTGAGCGGCGAGCAAGAGGGCGAGCGAGAGGGCGAGCGAGAGGGCGAGAGGGAGGTCTCCTTCTCTTTCTTTCCTTTTCTCTTCTTCCTCTCTCTCTCACCTTTCGCAGGGGGGTCCTGAGCTCTCTTCCAAAGAAGGCTCCCCTTTCTTTCCCTCCTGGTTGGAAAGGCAGCCCCCATTGTGCCCTTCTTTCTCAGCCATGGCAGAAGCAGATCAGCAGAGCCTTGGAAACGTCTCACTTGCTTCCTCTTCTCTCTCTCTCTCTCAATTCGAGGCAGGAAACCCCTCCATCCTGCAGCCTGGATGAGGTTTGGCACCACATTGGCTCAATGCTGTAGCATCCTGGGAGTTGTAGTTTGGCAGCCTGGGAAAAAGAGCCCCTCCTGGAAGGAACCCATCCTAGCGAGAGGGCGAGAGGGCGAGCGAGAGGGCGAGCGGCGAGCGAGCGGCGAGCGGCGAGCGAGAGGGCCCGCCAGAGTGAGTGCCTGCCTTCCCTCCTTAATAATAATTTCTCCTCCCTATTCTACTAAATTAATAATTAAATTAAAAAAATATTTAAAAAATATTGAAAAAAAAGGGCGCCATCTTTACAAAATGTTTTGTAAATATTAACGAAATTTCGTAAATACCGAACTTTTTTAAGGGAAAATTTTGTAATTATTTTAAATATCGAAACAAAAAAACCCCCCAAATACAAATCGATTTTAGAAACAAATTTTTGCGTTGTTACCCAGGCCTAATATATACCAAATCACCAAAGTAAAATCATGTTCAACTCAGTCCGCATATGTGGTCACTCACTTTGGTCTGTAACCAGTCTCAGCCATTATTCTGGGAATGCTTCGTTCCATAACCAGGATTTCACTAGCCTCCTGAGGGAGGGGGCAGATCTAATCTCGTTCGGGAGAGAGTTCCATAGCCGAGGGTCCACCACAGAGAAGGCCCTGTCTCTCGTTCCCACCAAACGCGTTTGTGAAGGTGGTGGGACTAAGAGCAGGGCCTCTCCGGAAGATCTTAGCGTCCTTGATGGTTCATAGGGAAGAATACGTTCGGACAGGTAAACTGGGATTTATAGGTTAAAATATAGGGATTTATAGGTTAAAACCAACACTTTGAATTGTGCTCAGAAGCTAATTGGCAGCAAGGGAGTTGTGCGCTCCCTGTACCCAGCTCCTGTCAGTAGCCTGGCTGCCGAGCGCTGGACTATTTGTGGCTTCCGGGCAGTTTTCAGAGGCAACCCCACGTAGAGAGCATTGCAGTAGTCTATACGGGATGTAACCAGAGCGTGGACCACTGTTTTGTCAAGTGTTTTGATATAGCCAATGGTATAATCAATAAAACATACCTGTAAACGTTCCTGTTCTTGCTGTCAAGGATCTTAACCTGCATCTATTATTACTTGAGTCTATTATTACTTGAACTACCCTGGCTCCATCTCATTAAAGGAGCTCCAGGTGACGTAATGGGTTCAACCCTTTTGCTGGCAGGGCTGAAGACCGACAGGTCGCAGGTTCGAATCCAGGGAGAGAATGGATGAGCTCCCTCTGTCCGCTCCAGCTCCCCATCCGGGGACATGAGAGAAGCCTCCCCCAAGGATGGTAAAACATCAAAACATCCGTGCATCCCCTGGGCAACGTCCTTGCAGATGGCCAATTCTCTCACACCAGAAGCAACTTGCCGTTTCTCAAGTCGCTCCTGACATGAAAAAAAAATCTCATTAAAAATGAAGGTTTATAGTTTCAAGGCATTCGACCTTTTGCTAGAAAAATACACCAAACTACAAATCCAAAGATTCCATAGGAAGCATCCATGGAACTTAACTTGGCATAACTGTGTAATATAGATACTAGGGCTGGGCGGTTTCGTTTCGTTAATTCGTAATTCGTTTATAATTCGTTAATTTTTTCAATTACAAAATGATAACGAACCATTCTGGAGCAATTATTAAAAAAAATGAATTTTCAAAAACGTTTTGTAAATGCTTCGTATTTCGATATTGTATTCGTTTCGTTATTGTTTTGAGGTCGTTTCGTTATTATTTCCGCATGTCTGGGCCAGTTTTATGGTTTAATTAGTGAAAAAAAATTATAATATCACACCAGCAGTCAACAACAGAGGGAGAGGGAAGCTTCAGAAGGTTTTGGAGGTTTTTTAGCGTATTTCACGGTCGCGTCCGCCATTAACGAATCGATTCGTAATTGTTTCGGAAATCGATTCGTTAATTTTTTTACCATTTACGAAATTTCGTAAATATCGAACTTTTTAGAAGGAAAATTTTGTAATTATTTTAAATATCGAAACAAAAAAAACCCCCAAATACAAATCGATTTTAGAAACAAATTTTTCCGTTGTTACCCAGGCCTAATAGATACATCTCCAGTCTTCTTGTTTGTTGTACTGCTACTGAATCAGTCTAAGGTTAATTTGCTAACATTTATGTAAGTTGCACTGAACTGTATGTAAATTCCCTTGAACTTGCCTCCTCAAATGATTCTATTGCATTCCTAGCATATGCTCCGATGCCGAACTACAGTGCCCTCTTTGCATGAATAAAGTGTTGGCGCTCCTTTGAGGAAATGAGTCCTTCCAATGAGTCAGATTATATTGGTTCCTATGCCCAGTATCTGCCTGGCCAGGTTCAACAAGTCAGGACAAACTTGCCATTAAAATGAATAATTTAGAGCACAACTCAAAACACAGCGACATGAAGAAAATGGTTGCAATTTCTCCTCGCTTCTTCTGTTAGGAAAAAGTACCCTACAATATAGCAGAGCATCCAAAAACCAAACAGGATACTTAGTTGAGCATTCAGCTCATTAGCGAGCAGAGTGTGATGTGCCTGTAAAGAATTTAGAGCTTAGGCAGGCAAAGATGCAGAGTCCAAATAAGAAATAACTGCATTTAGAGAACTGGGTCTGAGCTACTCTAACACCCATCTCTTCTAAGGTTTCAACTGATGAGGAGATATTGGAAATATAGATATTGATTTATATATAAATTGTATGTACTTTACAGGCACTGAAGTGTATAGAAAAATCAGGTTCTCTCTCTGTATTAGAAAGAATGCCGAAGGAGATCTGTGTCCAAGGCACGGGCAGGAGGAAGGAGAAGGGGGGCATGTTATCTATATATTCCAGAGAGAGAGACTGGTACGAAGTAAGGAGAACCTATATCTCCTTTCTCCTGACAACTCAAAGTAGGCCCCTTGATTGATGAATATAAGCTGCATGCTTGCTCTTTAGAAAGACACAGAGACATGCCTTTTGTATGTTGGAAGATAGAATTTGATATTCCTATGATGCTAAAATGACGTAGAGAATGATGTAAACATATGTAGAAACATGTTTCTTTATTTGCTTGCATTTGAAGGGTATAAAAGCCATAGTCAACGCCTATATTGGGACTCTGGTGCTTTTGGACACAACTTCTCACCAAAGTCCCAGCTGGAAATAAAACCTGTGCTTTTGAGACCTCCAGACCTCTCTTTGTCTCTTTTCCTCAAACCTTCTGCCTGCCATTTCACAACAAGAGGGAAAAAACACCAATCACTACATCTTTCTGAGACACAAGCAGAGAGAGATCTCAAAGCACACAGCACAATCTCAGATGTAAGAAAGAGAAGGCAAAGTAAAGACTTGCAGTGGAAAAGTATCCATTCTACACAACCAACCAGAATGAGAGCAGAAATGGAGAGGAGAGAAGAAATAGATACAAGGGTTGAATGAAAAGTAATGCCTCTACCTTCGCTACTTGGGTTTGGATGGGAATATTTTAATAAAACAAAGGCAGGAAAAATCCTTAGAACGTGCTCTTTAACTACCACTATTCACTTTTTCACACAATACCAGACAATTGGATACATTTCTGCCGACGATGAACAAGTTTTCAGAAGCCGTCACAGAAGAAGTCGACACTCTGTTTCTGCAACCAGCGTCTCCCAGTTCTCTCAATGTCTTCATCATAAGTATCATGATGTCCCTGAGATCTTCTTTCATTATCAGGAAGAGATGGAAGGCAGACGGTGCTCAATCTGGACTGTATGGAGGATGCTGTATGGTGGTAAGATCCAGTCTCTGAAGTTCTGCTGTGGTGGCATGTGGTCTGGCATTGTCATGCTGCAGGAAAACATTTCCCTTTTCCTTTTGAATCCTTGTTAGCTGTCTTTTCAAAGTTTGCAGCATTGTGATGTAATGTTCTGTTTTTATTGTTGTTCCACGTTCAAGGAAATCAACATGGATAACACCATCTACATCACAGAACACTGTTGCCATGATTTTTCCAGCTGAGGGCTGAGTCTTGAATTTCTTTCTCTGAGGCAAGTCTTTGTGTCGATATTCCATAGATTGACGCTTCATCTCCGGGTCATAAAGGTGTACGGGTACATTCCCAAGTGTCATACAGGAGACATGGGAGAAGGGAAATCCTTTGTTGGAACTCCATAATGAGCATACAGCCATGGTAGTTAAAGTGGTGTCAAGCTGCATTAATTCTACAGTATAGATATACCCTAGGTAGAAACACAAAATGCTCTAAATTCTGATTTTTTTTATTGATTTATCACATTTATTACATACTATTGCATTTTGTACATCAGCCTCTTTAACATGTTGTTTTGCTTTGACATTTCCCCCCCCCCCTTTTCTCTTTTTTCCTTTTTTTCACCACAGTGCTCCCGTCTCAAGCCACCATTTCATCTGTCCAAAATTTCATTTCTTCTTGTGACGGTAATTTTCCTTCCTTATTTTTTAATCCATTTACCACATGAGAGCTGGACCTTAGGGAAGGCTGAGCGAAGGAAGATCGATGCTTTTGAGCTGTGGTGTTGGAGGAAAGTGCTGAGAGTGCCTTGGACTGCGAGAAGATCCAACCAGTCCATCCTCCAGGAAATAAAGCCCGACTGCTCACTGGAGGGAAGGAGACGAGAGGGAAAGCGGAAGTCCTTTGGCCACATCATGAGGAGACAGGAAAGCCTAGAGAAGGGAATGATGCTGGGGAAAAGGGAAGGCAAAAGGAAGAGGGGCCGACCAAAGGCAAGATGGATGGATGGCATCCTTGAAGTGACTGGACTGACCTTGAAGGAGCTGGGGGTGGTGACGGCCGACAGGGAGTTTTGGCGTGGGCTGGTCCATGAGGTCACGAAGAGTCGGAGACAACTGAACGAATGAACAACAACCACAAATCTTCCCCATACAGCATCAAAATCGCTTTGTTTCCATGTACCTTTTTTGACCTTTAATATACATGTCAATTTATCATTTGTTGCTATTTTCCATGCTTCCTTATACCACTCCTCTATTTGTATATTCATTTCTTTTTTCCAATTCCTTGCTATGAGCAGTCCTGCTATAGTTAATAAGTTTGTTATCGCTTCTTTATCCTCCTTTTTCAATTGCTTGTTGTTATATAATGATAGTAAGGCTATACTAGGACTTTTATCTATTTTCATATTCATTATAGTTTCTATTTCTCTAAATACTTTCTCCCAAAAATTATTTACATATTTACATTGCCACCACATGTGTATATATGTATATAGGCCGGGGCATGGTACCGAGACAGCTTTGGTCGCCTTAGTGGATGATCTGCGCCGGGAGCTCGACAGGGGGAGTGTGTCCCTGTTGGTGCTGCTCGACCGCTCAGCGGCCTTCGATACCATCGACCACGGTATCCTTCTGGGACGCCTCGCGGGGATGGGTCTTGGAGGTACTGTTCTGCAGTGGCTCCGCTCATTCCTCTAAGGTCGGTCTCAGATGGTGTTACTGGGAGACTCCTGCTCAACCCCACAACCTTTGTCTTGTGGGGTTCCTCAGGGTTCAATACTGTCTCCCATGCTGTTTAACATCTACATGAAGCCGCTGGGCGAGATCATCCGGAGTTTCGGAGTGCGATGTCATCTGTACGCAGATGATGTCCAACTCTGTCACTCCTTCCCACCTACTACTAAGGAGGCTGTTCAGGTCCTGAACCGGTGCTTGGCCGCTGTGACGGTCTGGATGGGGGCGAACAAATTGAAATTGAATCCAGACAAGACAGAGGTACTCCTGGTTAGTCGCAAGGCCGAACAGGGTATAGGGTTACAGCCTGTGTTGGATGGGGTTGCACTCCCCCTGAAGACACAGGTTCGCAGATTGGGAGTGATCCTGGACTCATCGCTGAGCCTGGAACCCCAGGTTTCGGCGGTGACCAGGGGAGCATTCGCACAGTTAAAACTTGTGCGCCAACTGCGACCGTACCTTGGGAAGTCTGACTTGGCCACGGTAGTCCACGCTCTGGTTACATCCCGCCTTGACTACTGCAACGCTCTCTATGTGGGGTTGCCTTTGAAGACAGCCCGGAAGCTCCAATTAGTCCAACGGGCGGCAGCCATGATACTAACAGGAGCAGGGCACAGGGAGCATACAACTCCTCTGCTGTACCAGCTCCACTGGCTGCCGATCTGCTACCAGGCTCCATTCAAAGTGCTGGCGTTGGCCTTTAAAGCCCTAAACGGTTCTGGCCCAACTTATCTATCCGAACGTATCTCAGCCTATCAGCCCACCAGGACCCTAAGATCTTCTGGGGAGGCCCTGCTCTCTATCCCTCCGGCTTCACAGGTGCGGCTGGCGGGAACGAGAGACAGGGCCTTTTCTGTGGTGGCCCCTCGGCTTTGGAACACCCTCCCTATAGAGGTAAGATCAGCCCCCTCGCTGATGCTGTTTCGGAAAAGACTGAAGACATGGATGTTTGAACAAGCATTCGGATAATCCGACGAAATGAATCTTGATGATTAAGGATTGGTAACCATAGACGATGAATTTGGATTGCGACTCCAGTTACGAGATGCATTTGGATTGTTATTGGTGGCCCAATAATTTTGTATTGTTTATGTGTTTGTATGCTTTTAAATTGAATATTGTTGTTTTTAAGTGTTGTAAACCGCAATGAGTCGCCGATTTAGGCTGAGATATTAGCGGTATACAAGCGCATTAATAAATAAAAAAATAGAAAAATATGTTCCTGGTTCTTGACACCCTCTCCAACAATTTATTGAGTTATTTTTATTCATATATGCTATTCTTACCGGTGTCAAGTACCACTTCCATATTAACTTATAATAATTTTCTTTAACTCGTATCGATAAATTTTTTAAATGTCTTTGTCCCCATAATTGTTGCCACTCTATTTCACTTATTTTTATCCCTAAATCCTCTTCCCAAATCTCTTTAAGGGTGCACTTTTTTGTTTTTTCATCCTTCATTTCAATTAGTATCTTATAAATTTTGCTAATTATACCTCTCAAGTTTTCATGTTCTTCTGTATTATTTGTTTGAATTGATTGAGTTGGCTTCCACTTCTATTGTTTTTTTTTCCAGTTTATTAACCACTGTTCTAATTGTATACAATGAAACCATGACAATTTTATTTCTTTAAACTCTTCCAACATCATTTCCCTCTTCATTTCCACCTTCATCCAATCCCCTATCCTATCTAAGTTTATTTCCCTTACCTTTTTATCCATTACTTTTTAAAAAAAAATTGGGAACTTCTTTTCCATCACTATTGGGGTTATAATTGATCCCTCCTTTATTAACCTCCCCTTATATTTATTCCATACTTTCAATATGTTACTCAGCATTGGGTTTCTAATTTCCCTCATTTCTTTTCTAGTAAACTGTTTAAAAATATATATTCCAAGTTTCATCTTCCACTTTTCCTGAATCATTACTAAGCCAATCTATTCCCTCTTTTTTGACCATTCCTTCTATAATCAAACTTAATCTACTTGCTTCATAATATTTTTTTATATTAGGTAGTGCTAGCCCACCCTCCTTTTGCGATCTATACCATAACTGTTTATTTAGTCTGTTTCTTTTACTTCCATTACAGTACTTATTAATCATTTGTTGCCATCTAGTTAGTTCTTCTTCTGTGATTTGAAGTGGTAGCTTGTTGTTGTTCATTCGTTCAGTCGTCTCCGACTCTTCGTGACCTCATGGACCAGCCCACGCCAGAGCTCCCTGTCGGCCGTTACCACCCCCAGCTCCCTCAAGGTCAGTCCAGTCACTTCAAGGATGCCATCCATCCATCTTGCCCTTGGTCGGCCCCTCTTCCTTTTGCCTTCCACCTTCCCTCAGCATAATTGTCTTCTCTAGGCTTTCCTGTCTCCTCATGATGTGGCCAAAGTACTTCCACTTTGTCTCTAGTATCTTTCCCTCCAGTGAGCAGCCGGGCTTTATTTCCTGGAGGATGGACTGGTTGGATCTTCTCGCAGTCCAAGGCACTCTCAGAACTTTCCTCCAACACCACAGCTCAAAAGCATCTCTCTTCCTTCGCTCAGCCTTCCCGAAGGTCCAGCTCTCACATCCGTAGGTGACTACAGGGAATACCATGGCTTTGACTAGGCAATGGATCTTTGTTGCCAGTCTGATGTCTCTACTCTTTACTATTTTATCGAGACTGGACATTGCTCTCCTCCCAAGAAGTAAGCGTCTTCTGATTTCCTGGCCACAGTCTGCATCTGCAGTAATCTTTGCACCTAGAAATACAAACCCTGTCACGGCCTCCACGGTTTCTCCCTCTATTTTCCAGTTGTCAATCATTCTTGTTGCCATAATCTTGGTTTTTTTGACGTTTAGCTGCAACCCGGCTTTTGCGCTTTCTTCTTTCACCTTGATTAGAAGGCTCCTCAGCTCCTCCTCGCTTTCGGCCATCAGAGTGGTGTCATCTGCATATCTGAGGTTGTTAATGTTTCTTTCAGCCATTTTCACCCCAGCTTTGCATTCATCCAGCCCCGCACATCCTCGCATGATGTGTTCTGCATACAAGTTAAAGAGGTTGGGTGAGAGGATGCAGCCTTGCCGTACGCCTTTCCCAATCTTGAACCCGTCTCCTGTTCCGTGGTCAGTTCTGACTGTTGCTCCTTGGTCCTTGGACAGATTCCTCAGGAGAGAGACAAGGTGGCTTGGGATGCCCATCCCACCAAGAACTTGCCACAATTTATTATGATCCACACAGTCAAAGGCTTTAGAATAGTCAATGAAGCAGAAGTAGATGTTTTTCTGAAACTCCCTGCCTTTCTCCATTATCCAGCGGATATTGGCAATTTGGTCTCTCGTTCCTCTACCTTTTCTAAACCCAGCTTGAACATCTGGCAACTCTCGCTCCATGTATTGCTGGAGTCTTCCTTGCAGGATCTTGAGCATTACCTTACTGGCATGAGAAATAAGGGCCACTGTACGGAAGTTTGAGCAGTCTTTCGCATTTCCCTTTTTTGTGGTAGCATCCTAAATATAAAATTTATTTTTGGAAGTATTTTCATTTTTACTAATGCTATTCTTCCAAACCAGGATAATTCTGAATTTGATAGCATGCAAAGGAAATAGGCCTCAGACACCAAATGCCTAGAGACTGCTTGTTTGCAAGGATATTGAATGGCGTGCTGCCACTTTCCTCCTCTGTATCTCGCCAAGTTAATGCCAAGCCAAACCAAAATGCTTCCAAAGCGCATGAGAGCAAACATCTAAAGTGTATCAACGCCACTGCAAAAACCTGATTATACAAAGAAAACAACCAATGGAAGGTGAAATCTCAATACATACAAAAGCATGGTGGGATAATAGGAAGGTGTAAATATGAAATGTGACACCAACAAAGTAATCAATGCATTGCCAATGCAAATGCTCAAACAAACACGTAAAACAAAGAGGGTGAAACATGAAAAGGTCAAGAACAAAGTATACGCAGAGCTTCTGGATTCCACTCTTACTTACTTACTTACTTAGTTACTTACTTAGGCAATCCCTCATTGGCCGAGTAGGATAGTCTTCCAGGGGCAGTATTCTTGTGGGTCCGTAGGTGGCTGTGGAGCCCGATTCTTGCTCTGCATCTTCTTCCGCAGTGAGCTCATCGATTTCCAGGTGGAAGGCGGTTTCAGTCGGAGTTGGTTTGACGCGCCTTCCTCTTGGCACGTTTCTCTCTTTCGCCCTCCACTCGTGCCTCTTCAAATTCTACAGCACTGCTGGTCACAGCTGACCTCCAGCTGGAGCGCTCAAGGGCCAGGGCTTCCCAGTCCTCAGTGTCTATGCCAGAGTTTTTAAGGTTGGCTTTGAGGCCATCTTTCAATTTCTTTTCCTGTCCACCAACGTTCCGTTTTCCATTCTTGAGTCCAGAGTAGAGCAACTGCTTTGGGAGATGGTGGTCAGGTATCCGGACAACGTGGCCGGTCTAGCGGAGTTGATGGCGGAGGACCATTGCTTCAATGCTGGTGGTCTTTGCTTCTTCCAGCACGCTGACATTTGTCTGCCTGTCTTCCCAAGAGATTTGCAGGAGTTTCCGGAGGCAGCGCTGATGGAATCGTTCCAGGAGTTGCATGTGATGTCTGTAGACTCAGAGGCGGCCTTAGGTAATTTTCAACGGCACCCCCCCCCCCCTAACCAATCACTGACATATATTTTCTGTTCGTCGTGGGAGTTCTGTGTGCCAAGATTGGTTCAATTCCCTCATTGGTGGAGTTCAGAATGCTCTTTGATTGTAGGTGAACTATACATCCCAGTAACTACAACTCGCATATGTCAAGGTCTATTTTCCCTCAAGAGCACCTCAATAGCGCCCCTGGGAAAAATCAACTATACTGCAAATGCTTACTTTGCGTAATGGGTTGAGCCACCCCTGTGTAGACTGTCCACATTTCGCAGGTATATAGCAGGGTTGGGAGGACAATAGCTTTATAAACAAGCCCCTTGGTCTCCCTACGGATGTCCTGATCCTCGAACACTCTCTGCTTTATTCGGGAAAATGCTGCGCTTGCAGAACTCAGGCGGTGTTGTATTTCAGTGTCAATGTTGACTTTGGTGGAGAGGTGGCTGCCAAGGAGGCAAAAATGGTCCACATTTTCTAATGTTACACCATTAAGCTGTATCTCTGGCATTGGAAAGGGGTTTTATTACATCTTTATCATATTTATTTATTTATCGTATCATAAGCAAACCGAGGGTATGGTTGTAATGTCTTTTAAAAGAACACAAACCAAGTTAAAAAGTTGGCATGATACTACATGTCCTTTGAGGAATCGAAGCTGTCAGAGGCATCTGCCTAGGAGCCCTGGCCACTTGGCTCTTGGACATTCATTTGGACATAGGTATTTATTTATCGTGTCAGGAGCAACCAGACATTTGTATTACATTTTTAACAAAACAAACAAACAAACAAACAAACAAACAAACAGACAGACAGACAGAATGCAAAGTTTGCAAGCTTGGTAGTTGATTAAATGTCCTTTGACCAGTATCTGGCCACTTGGAGTGCCTCTGGTGTTGCTGTAAGAAGATCCTCCATTGTGCATGTGGCAGGGCGCAGACCTGGTCTGTGGTTTGCTCTTTTCCACATTTACATGTCGTAGACTCCACTTTGTGGCCCCATTTCTTAAGGTTGGCTGTGCATCTCGTGGTGCCAGAGCGCAGTCTGTTCAGCGCCTTCCAAGTCGCCCAGTCTTCTGTGTGCCCAGGGGGGAGTCTCTCATTCGGTATCAGCCATGGATTGAGGTTCTAGGTTTGAGCCTGCCACTTTTGGACTCTCGCTTGCTGAGGTGTTCCTCTGAGTATCTCTGTAGATCTTAGAAAACTATTTACAGATTTACGGCATTGGAGTGCAGGCTGATATCTGAACAGGGGATGGACCAGAGATGTCAATGCTTTGGTCCTTTCAGTATTGGCTGCTACTTTCCAGCAGATGTCAGGTGGTACAATACCGGCTAAACATGAAAATTTCTCCTGTAGTGTGGGGCGTAGACATCCTGTGATAATGCAGCATGTCTCATTAGGAGGTACATCCACTGTTTTAACATGGTGAGGTGTGTTGCACACTGGGCATGGACATTCAGCAGCAGAGTAGCAAAGCGCAAGGGCAGATGTCTTCATTGTATCTGGTTGTGATCCCCAGGTTGTGCCAATCAGCTTTCATATGATATTGTTTCTAGCAACCACTTTTTGCTTGATAGTCAAGCAGTTCTTCTTGTAGGTCAGATCACGGTCCAAGGGAAACTCCCAGGTATTTTGGTGTGTTGCAATGCTCCAGTGGGATTCCTTCCCAGGTCATCCTCAGAGCTCAAGATGCTTGTCTGTTCTTGAAAAGTACATGTCTGTGTTTTTGATGGATTGGGAATCAGCTGGTTTTCCCTGTAATAGGCAGTAAGAGCACCTAAAGCTTCAGGGAGTTTCTGTTCAACCATTTCAAAGCTCCCTGCTTGAGTGGTGATGGCATGATCATCAGCATAGATGAAACTCTCTGTCCCTTCTGGCAGTGACTGATCATTTGTGTCAATGTGAAACATTGATGGAGCAAGCATGCTCCCCGGAGGCAGGCTATTCTTCTGTTTTTGCCATCTGCTTCTCTAGCCCTGGAACTCAACAAAAAAGCTCCTGTTTTGTAGCAGATTTCCTATGAAGCAAGTGAGGTGGTAGTCCGTTGTGATATTATAAGTTTTTCTCAGGAGAAGGCGATGCTTTACAGTGTCATAAGCTGCTGAGAGGTCTATGAAGACAGCTCCTGGAATCTGCTGCCTTTCAAAACCATCTTCTATGTGCTGAGTCAGGTTACATCTTCCTCAGTATTGGACAGGAGAAAAGGTAACGGTTTCCCATTGACGTGAAGTCTAGTCGAGTCCAACTCTGGTGAGAAGTTCTCATCTCCATTTCTAAGCCAAATAGCCAGTGTTGTCCATAGACGTATCTAAGGTCATGTGGCCGGCATGACTGCATGGAGCGCTATTACCTTCCCACCGAAGCAGTACCTATTGATCTACTCACATCTGCATGTTTTCAAACTGCTAGGTTGGCAGGAGCTGGGGCTGACAGCAGGAGCTCACCCCATCCTGCGGATTCGAACCATCGACCTTCTGGTCATCAAGTTCTGCAGCTTTGTGGTTTGACCCGTTGCACTACCACAGCCCCCTATTGCAGTGGTTCTCAACCTTCCTAATGCCGCGACCCCTTAGTACAGGTCCTCATGTTGTGGTGATCCCCAACCATAATGTTATTTTTGTTGGTACTTCACAACTGTAATTTTGCTACTGTTATTATTCGTAATCTAAATATATTATATGCAGGATGTATTTTCAGTCACTGGAACAAATTTGGCACAAAAACCCAATACGCCCAAATTTGAATATTGGTGAGGTTGGGGGTGATTGATTTTGTCATTTGGTAATGCTGGAGGTGCTGGGATTTATAGTTCACCTAAAATCAAAGAGCCTTCTGAACTCCACCAATGATGGAACTGAATCAAAGTGGGCACAAAGAATTTCCATGACCAAGAGAAAATACTGGGAAGGTCTGGTGGTCATTGACCTTTCCTTTTTTTGGAGTTGTAGTTCACTTATACCCAGAGAACACTGTGGACTCAAGCAATGATGGATCTGGATCAAACTTGGCACAAATACTCAATATGCCCAAATGTGAACACTTGTAGAGTTTGGAGAAAATAGACCTTGCCATTTGGGAGTTGTAATTGTTGGGATTTATAGTTCACCCCCAATGAAATAGCATTCTGAACCCCACTGACGATAGAATTGGACCAAACTTTCCACACAGAACCCCCATGACCAACAGAAAATACTATGTTTTCTAATGGTCTTTGGCGACCCCTCTGACACCCCCTCGCGACCTCCACGGGGGTCCCGACCCCCAGGTTGAGAAACACTGCCCTATTGGACAGGATGAATATCCACAAAACCGATAAGTTGTTTTGTTTGGAAAAGGGAAAAACATGAGACAGTTAATAAATAAACCACAAAGCTGCAGAACTTGCTGACCAGAAGGTCAGTGGTTCGAATCCGCAGGATGGGGTGAGCTCCCGCTGTCAGCCCCAGCTCCTCCTCCTCCTCCTCATATGCCTTTGGTAACTTTTGCAGCACATGCTTTCCAGACATGCATATCTCGGTCTGCAGAATCTCTCATTTTTCCGCTCGGAAGAAAACAACTCTAAGAATAAACCTAGAGAGGAAGGAGAAGGATCAAAGCAATTGCTTACCGAAAACCGGTTGGGTGAGTGCCTCTAATTGTCATTTCTAATTAAATTTGTGAACATTCTGGCTGATGAATTTGATAATATCACGTTTCCTTTTTTCTCGACTTTATTAGCGTCTCAGGAGGCTCTAAGCAAATGTAAATCATGATGAATAAGTGATGAGAGATTACATTTAGAAGCAATGATACGAATGTTAATGGGGAAGAAAACAAGCCAAACAGATGGAAGAGCGCTCTCCTTGCGCCGGGATGGATGGAGCTGTCCATTTCCGGCCGGGATGTCTTTTTTCCCCACATCTGTTAATTCACGAGTCTCTTCCGTCCCATTTCCTCTCTAATCTAGCAAATTGGAGAGCGGGCAGGGATCCATTCACACAGAATGCATATTCTGTCTCCCATGCTCTTTAACATCTACATGAAACCGCTGGGAGAGGTCATCCGGAGTTTTGGAGTTCGGTATCACCTCTATGCAGATGACACACAACTCTACTACTCATTTCCAACTAATTCCAAGGAGGCCTCTTGGGTCCTGGACGAGTGCCTCTGCTCGTCACTTCTTTCCAGGATGAAGAGGAAGCCTTGGGGAGAATCACCCTCTGGGTTCGCTTACTTAACCCATTACAGATCCACCTCATTGTACTTTTGCCTACCCCACATTGGACTAGTTTCCTTACCAGAAGGTCATGGGGGACCTTGTCAGTTTGGGGGTGATCCAAGACTCATCACTGAGCCTGGAACCCTACATCTCGGCGGTGGTCGAGAGAGCTTTTGCACGCTAGCTGCGCCCGTATCTTGGAAAGTTGGATTTGGCCACGGTGGTCCATGCTCTTGTTACATCCTGAATAGACTACTGCAACACACTCTACGTGGGGCTGCCTTTGAAGACTGCCCAGAAGCTTCAACTAGTTCAACGATTGGCAGCCAGGTTGCTCACCGGAGCGACGTACAGGGAACATACAACTCCTTTGTTACGCCAACTCCACTGGCTACCGATGAGCTTCCGAGCACAATTCAAAGTGCTGGTTTTAACCTTTAAAGTAGGGCTGGTCAATTCGTTTCGTTAATTCGTAATTCGTTAAAAAATTCGTTAATTTTTGAATTACGAAACGATTACAAAACTTATTTTTAAACCTGGAAGTGTTTTTAAATATCAAAACGGCAGGCGCCAAAAAAATTTGCATTTCCGTCCATTTCGGAAATACGTAAGATGGCTGCCTGGCTTGCTGGGAGCTCTCCTCTCTCGGCGCCGGCTGAGCAAGCGAGAGGGCGAGCGAGAGGGCGAGTGGCAAGCGAGAGGGCGAGGGCGAGCGGCGAGCGAGAGGGCGAGTGAGAGGGCAAGCGGTGAGCGAGAGGGCGAGCGAGAGGGCGAGGGCGAGCGGCGAGCGAGAGGGTGAGCGAGAGGGCGAGCGGCGAGCGAGAGGGCGAGGGCGAGCGGCGAGCGAGAGGGAGAGTGAGAGGGCGAGCGGCGAGCGAGAGGGCGAGGGCGAGCGGCGAGCGAGAGGGCGAGTGAGAGGGCGAGCGGCGAGCGAGAGGGCGAGGGCGAGCGGCGAGCGAGAGGGCGAGTGAGAGGTCGAGGGCGAGCGGCGAGTGAGAGGGCGAGTGAGAGGGCAAGCGAGAGGGCGAGAGGGAGGTCTCCTTCTCTTTCTTTCATTGGCTCAATGCTGTAGCATCCTGGGAGTTGTAGTTTGGCAGCCTGGGAAAAAGAGCCCCTCCTGGAAGGAACCCATCCTAGCGAGAGGGCGAGAGGGCGAGCGAGAGGGCCTGCCAGAGTGAGTGCCTGCCTTCCCTCAATAATAATTTCTCCTCCCTATTCTACTAAATTAATAATTAAATTTAAAAAATATTTTAAAAATATTGGAAAAAAAGGGCGCCATCTTTACAAAATGTTTTGTAAATATTTACGAAATTTCGTAAATACCAAACTTTTTTTTTTGGAAAATTTTGTAATTATTTTAAATATCGAAACAAAAAAACACCCCAATTACAAATCGATTTTAGAAACAATTTTTTTGCGTTGTTACCCAGGCCTACTTTAAAGCCCTAAATGGTTCTGGCCCAGAACTTATTTATGCAACACTTTTGACACAAAGTCTATATAAATAAAAATGTAATGTTGGTTTGTGGGATTAACAGAACTCTAAAACCACTGGACGAATTGACACCAAATTTGGACAACATATACCTAACAACCCAATGTATGTCCTTCACTCAAAAAAATTGAGTTTGTCATTTGGGAATTGTAGTTGCTGAGATTTATAGTACACCTACAATCAAAGAGAATTCTGAACTCCACGAGTGATGGAATTGAATCAATCTTGGCAGATAGGACTCCCATGATCAACAGAAAACACTACAAGAGTTTGGTGGGCATTGATCTTGAGTTTGGGAGTTGTAGTTCACCTACCTCCAGAGAGCACTGTGGACTCAAACAGTGATGGATGTGGACCAAACTTGGCACAAATACTCAATATGCTCAAATATGAACACAGATGGAGTTTGGGGAAAATAGACGAGTTTTGGAGTTGTAGTTCCTGAGATTTATAGTTCACCTACAATCAAAGAGCATTCTGAACACAACCAATGACAAAATTGGGGCAAACTTCCCACACAGAACCCCCATGGCCAACAGAAAATACTCAAGGCCATCCAGTCCAACTCTCTTCACCAGGGCAAGAAAACGTAATCAAAGCCCTCTTGGCAAAGAGCCATCCAGCCATAGATAGAGATAGATAGATATGAGTCACACACACACACAGATATAGTATCATAGCTTTGAATTATATGTTGCATGTTCCAGGGTGGGCAAACCAGACACTCTCCACATCAACACTGACAAAGAAACAGCAAGAAATACTGTTTACCCACAAGCCTAAAGAAATTACATACATTAGAAACCAACACTTTCTCATTACTTTATTTTTCAGATCATCAGACTGGGCCACAGCAACGCGTGGCAGGGGACGGCTAGTAAATAAATAAAATCCGAAAAAGTAACTTCCCCCAGTTCTTCCCTTCCTTTGCTGTGACCTAATAGTAGGTATTGTCTAGTGAGGTTCTCCTCTTCTCAAAATGGCAACCTCAAAGAAGCAGAGCGGAGACAAGGGAAGGCCATTCCATTGCGATGGCAGCTGAAGGAGAGCTTTCCAAACTCTGTAAGGTTCGTGAATGGAGCCTGATTGGAGGCTGAACTCAGCAGTTTATTGAAATGCTTATTTAGGTCCTTTGCTGCCTGCCATACATCTGGCACATTGCTATGCGTGTAGAATAACTGCCTGAAATTGTCTGCCATTTTTGCAGGCAGAGAAGGTGGGCATCTCACCAAATATCTCCAGCAACTAAAGACCTTTCCTAGGAGTTCCTGTGACTCAAGCACTATATTTCTTTTTCCTCCCTGTTGTCATGGTCGAGAATTGGAGGGACATCTTAACTCAGTTTCTTCATAGGGTAAGAAATAGGCCAACTACTACTCAAGGGGAGTACGTAGCAATTAGAATCATAGAATCATAGAATCAAAGAGTTGGAAGAGACCTCAAGGGCCATCCAGTCCAACCCCATTCTGCCAAGAAGCAGGAATATTGCATTCAAATCACCCCTGACAAATGGCCATCCAGCCTCTGCTTAAAAGCTTCCAAAGAAGGAGCCTCCACCACACTCCGGGGCAGAGAATTCCACTGATGAACGGCTCTCACAGTCAGGAAGTTCTTCCTAATGTTCAGATGGAATCTCCTCTCTTGTAGTTTGAAGCCATTGTTCCGCGTCCTAGTCTCCAGGGAAGCAGAAAGGAAGCTTGCTCCCTCCTCCCTGTGGCTTCCTCTCACATATTTATACATGGCTATCATATCTCCTCTCAGCCTTCTCTTCTTCAGGCTAAACATGCCCAGTTCCCTAAGCCGCTCCTCATAGGGCTTGTTCTCCAGACCCTTGATCATTTTAGTCGCCCTCCTCTGGACACATTCCAGCTTGTCAATATCTCTCTTGAATTGTGGTGCCCAGAATTGGACACAATATTCCAGATGTTGTCTAACCAAAGCAGAATAGAGGGGTAGCATTACTTCCTTAGATCTAGACACTATGCTCCTCTTGATGCAGGCCAAAATCCCATTGGCTTTTTTTGCGGCCACATCACATTCCTGGCTCATGTTTAACTTGTTGTCCACGAGGACTCCAAGATCTTTTTCACACGTACTGCTCTCGAGCCAGGCATTGTCCCCCATTCTGTATCTTTGCATTTCATTTTTTCTGCCAAAGTGGAGTATCTTGCATTTGTCACTGTTGAACTTCATTTTGTTAATTGAAATGTGGATTGCAAACACGTCAAACCACCCGTTGTTAGAGTCTTGTACATTCCCTAGAGTTAGAGGCACAGAACCTCCGCCCATGAAAATGGAAAAAATGTGATAAAAGATATAATTTTATATTTTATATTCAAGCTGACTGGCACAACCTGGGGATCACAACCAGACACAGTGAAGACACCTGCCCTTGTGCTATGCTACTCTGCTGCTGAGTCTGCATGCCCAGTGGGGAACACATCTCACCACGCTAAAACAGTGGATGTGGCTCTTAATGAGACATGCCGCATTATCACGGGGTGTCTGTGCCCTACACCACTGGAGAAATTACACTGCTTAGCCGGTATCGCACCACCTGACATCCGCTAGGAAGTAGCAGCCAATAGTGAAAGGACCAAGGCAGAGACATCTCCAGCTCATCCCTTGTTTGGGTATCAGCCAGCAGGTCAATGACTTAAATCTAGATATAGTTTTCTAAGATCTACAGAGACCCTCGCTGGAACACCCCAGCAAGCGAGAGTCCAAAAGTGGCAGGCTCAAACCGAGAACCTCAACCAATGGCTGATACCAAATGAGAGACTCCTCCCTGGGCACACAGAGGACTGGGCGACTTGGAAGGCGCTGAACAGACTGCGCTCTGGCACCACGAGATGCAGAGCCAACCTCCAGAAATGGGGCCACAAAATGGAATCCACGACATGCTCTTTGATTGCAGGTGAACTAGAAATCCCAGCAACTACAACTCCCAAATGTCAAAATCAACCCCTCCCCAACCCCACCAGTATTCAAATTTGGACATATCGGTCCAGTGAATGAAAATACATCCTGCATATCAGATATTTACATTATGATCCATAACAGTAGCATTTATGAAGTAGCAACGAAAATAATTTTATGGTTGGGGGTCACCACAACATGCAGAATTGTATTAAGGGGTCACAGCATGAGGACGGTTGAGTACCACTGATTAAACCAAGAAGATTTAAGGGAGGGTAGATGTTTTTGGACAACTAAAAATAACACTTCTGAAAGTGCTGAATCTATCTATCTATCTATCTATCTATCTATCTATCTATCTATCTATCTATCTATCTATAAATGCTCTGTGCATAATGAGTACCTTAAAAACAAAAGAACCAATGAGAGAAATCACACCAAATTTGGCCACAAAATATCTCACTACACAAGGAGTAACCATCACTCAAAAATTATGATTTTGTCATTTGGGAGTTGTAGTTGCTGGGATTTATAGCTCACCTACAACCAAAGAGCATTCTGAACTCCACCAACGATGGAATTGAACCAAACTTGGCACACAGAACTCCCATGACCAACAGAAAATACTGGAAAGGTTTGGAGGGCATTGACCTTGAGTTTGGGTGTTGTAGTTCACCTATATCCAGAGAGCACCGTGAACTCAAACAATGATAGATCTGGACCAAATTTGGCATGAATACTCAATATGCCCAAATACAAACACAGATGGAGTTTGGGGGAAATAGACCTTGACATTTGGGAGTTGTAGTTACTGGGATTTATAGTTCACCTACAATCAAGGAGCATTCCAAACCCCACCAACGATGGAGTTGAACAAATCTTGGCAACAGAAAATACTGGAAGGGTTTGGTGGGCATTGACCTTGAGTTTGGGAGTTGTAGTTCACTTATATCCAGAGAGCACTGTGGACTCAAACAATGATGGATCTGGACCAAATTTGGCACGAATACTCAATATGCCCAAATATAAACACAGATGGAGTTTGGGGGAAATAGACCTTGACATTTGGGAGTTGTAGTTACTGGGATTTATAGTTCACCTACAATCAAGGAGCATTCCAAACCCCACCAACGATGGAGTTGAACAAATCTTGGCAACAGAAAATACTGGAAGGGTTTGGTGGGCATTGACCTTGAGTTTGGGAGTTGTAGTTCACCTATATCCAGAGAGCACTGTGGACTCAAACAATGATAGATCTGGACCAAATTTGGTATGAATATTCAATATGCCCAAATACAAACACAGATGGAGTTTGGGGGAAATAGACCTTGACATTTGGGAATTGTAGTTACTGGGATTTATAGTTCACTTACAATCAAGGAGCATTCCAAACCTCACCAACGATGGAATTGGGCCAAACATCCCACACAAAACCCCCATGACCAACAGGAAATACTGTGTTTCCTGGTGGTCTTTGGTGACCCTTCTGACACCCCCCTGGTGACCCCCCCCCCCCTCGGTGTATTGACTTCCCAGGTTGAGAAATGCTGTCTTAAGGCCATCCAGTCCAGCTCCCTTCACCAGGGCAACAAAACAAACCCCTCCTGACAAAGGGCCATCCAGCCATTCACACACACACCCATATGTATATGACAGATGCAGTATCAAAGATTTCAAAGGGACCCCTAAAGAAGGACAATGATATATTGCATGTTCCAGAGTAGCCAAACCAGACACTCTCCACATCAACACTGGCAAAGAAACAGCAGGAAATACTGTTTACCCTCAAGCATAAAGACATTACATATATTAGAAACCAACACATTCTCATTAGTTCATTTCCAGATCACCAGACTGGGCCACAGCAACGCGTGGCAGGAGACAGCTAGTTTATATATATGTTTGTGCACTGGCATATCTTTGTCCCTAAGAGTTCAAAGACATATCTAGGCACATCAGTTTAACAACTGAGAAACCTGATTGCCTTGCATGAATGCCGTTTCCCCAAAAGGTTATGACTCTTAACAGGTCATGATTTTACCAAGAGATTATGGGATTATTTTTCAAAAGGTTATGACTTCTAACAAGGTCACGCGTTTCCAAAAATCATAAAATCTCCAAAAGTTTATGGAGATTTCCGTTTTCCAAAATACAGGGTTAGTCAAAATGAATAGGCCAATAAGAAAATTAATTGTACCCGAATTGGCCTATTCATTTTGACTAACCCTGTACAATCGCATTAAAGAACCTGGAGATGACAAGGGAGGTGTTTTCTCTAGAAATCTCGAGGTCCTCCATCATCTCACTGGAAGACCAAAGCAAGACTTAGGACAAGACAACAAAGAAACAGACTCACTTGGTCTGATGTTTGGAGCCCTTCAGGTGTGCGTGATACTGTTCTATTGAGTTTAGAGTGACGTTGCAGATGTTGCAGGTATAGCTCCGCTTCAGGCCTGGGAAGAGAACGCAAGAGAATTAGCTGCTCAAGATTGATTACAGTTTGCCAGGCATAGAGCTGTCCATCAACTGTACTGCATTCACTATTTATTTGACTCATTTCCAAAGCGTGCATCCCACTTTTCCCCTTAAGAGGTAGATCTACGATGTCACAGATATTATTAGAGATGTCAAGTCAAATGTTATTTGCATCAAGCCATAGACCGGGGTTCCCAACCTGTGGTCCGTGGAGGTAGAGAAGGAAGGAAGGAGAGAAAGAAAGAAAAAAGAGAAGGAAGGAAGGAGAGAATAAAGGCTGGAACCAAAGAGCAAAGGAATGAAGGAAAGAGAGAGGCAGAGAAGGAAGAAAGAGAGAAAAAGAAGGGAAAGAAAAAGGTGGAAGGAAGGAAAGAGGGAGGTAAGGAAGGAGAGAAAGAAAGAAAGAAAGAAAGAAAGAAAGAAAGAGAAAAAGAGGGAGGGAGGGAGGGAGGGAGGGAGGGAGGGAAGAAGGAAGGAAGGAAGGAAGGAAGGAAGGAAGGAAGGAAGGAAGGAAGGAAGGAAGGAAGGAAGGAAGGCTGGAACCAAAGAATGAAGGAAAGAAAGAGGTAGAGAAGGAAGAAAAGAGAGAAAAAAGAAGGGGGGAAAAGGTGGAAGGAAGGAAAGAGGGAGGGAGGGAGGGAAGGAAAGAGAGGAGAAAGGCTGAAACCAAAGAGCAAAGGAATGAAGGAAAGAAAGAAGTAGTGAAGGAAGAAAGGAGAGAAGGAAATAAAAAAGAGAAGGGAGGGAGGGAGGAAAGAGAGAGGGAAGGAAGGAGAGAAGGAAAGGAGAGAAAGAGAGAGGGAAGGAAGGAAGGAAGGAAGGAAGGAAGGAAGGAAGGAAGGAAGGAAGGAAGGAAAGAGAAGGAAGGCTGGAACCAAAGAGCAAAGGAACGAAGGAGAGAAAGAGGTAGAGAAGGAAGAAAGAAGAGAAAGAGGGAGGGAAGGAAGGAAGGAGAGGAGGAGAGAAAGAGAGAGGGAAGGAAGGAAAGAAAGAGAAGGAAGGCTGGAACCAAAGAGCAAATGAATGAAGGAAAGAAAGAGGTAGAGAAGAAAGAAGGGAGAGAAAAAAGAAGGGAAAGAAAAGGAGGAAGGAAAGAAAGAGGGGGGTAAGAAAGGAGAGAAAGAAAGAAAGAAAGAAAGAAAGAAAGAAAGAAAGAAAGAAAGAAAGAAAGAAAGACAGACAGAAAGGGGGAGGGAAGGTTGGCCACAGCAATGCGTGACGGGTACAGCTAGTGCCTCAATAGAACAAACATATATTAAAGAGTAACCCCAAAGAACCCCACGTATGAAATGACACTCCTGGGTGGCATATGTTCTGTATCAGAAACTAGAGCTGATGTGGTCTATTCAGTGCAATTTTCTGAATCAGCATCCCAAATAATCAAACCGAATCTAAAGGTGACCACAAACTGATTCATAACCCTTTTGGTACTAATGTTGGAGACTCTGGTCAAAGTGGTCCCTGGTGAAAAAAAGGTTGGGAACCACTGTCACAGATCATTGCAATTCTAACAAGCAAGACATGCACCAGTAGACATAACCTACATAATACGAATATGAATACAAATACTAGATGAGAATGAATGTTGACATCGCAGATCTCTTTATAAAGGCTTCATTGCTATCAATGAGAAAGCACATTGTGTATATTTTTGTGTTGGAATCAATGGGATGTAAAACTGCGTGATTTGACCCGGATTGTGAGAGCTGTTCAGCAGTGGAACTCTCTGCCCCGGAGTGTGGTGGAGGCTCCTTCTTTGGAGGCTTTTAAGCAGAGGCTAGATGGCCTTCTGTTGGGGGTGCTTTGAATGCAATTTTCCTTCTTCTTAGCACAATGGGGTTGGACTGGATGGCCCATGAGGTCTCTTCCAAGTCTAGGATTCTATTAATCATTTTTAGGCCTGTTCCTGGGGTTATTTGGGGTGCTGATTCAGAAAATTGCATTGGATAGATCACATCAGCTCTAGATGATTAAATATGGATTTCTGTGAGCGAGCAGATGGTAACTCCTGGGTGACATATGTTCTATATCAGAAACTAGAGCTGATGAGGTCTATCCAGTGCAACTTTCTGAATCAGCACCCAAATAACCAAACCAAATCTAAAGGTGACCAAAAAACAGTTTCGTAACTGTTTTGGTACTCATGTTGGAGAGTGGTCACTGGTCAAAGTGGTCCCTGGTGAAGTGTTACGTCCCTGGTTAAAGTGGTCCTTGGTGAAAAAAAGTTGGGGACCACTGTCAAAGACCATTGCAATTCTAACAAGTAAGACATGCACCAGTAGACAAAACCTATGTAATACATATCTGTAGGTAGACCAAGGTGCTTGTCTATAAAGCCATTGTCCTCCCAACCCTGCTATATGCCTGCGAAATGTGGACTGTCTACAGACGTCACATGCAACTCCTGGAACGATTCCATCAGCACTGCTTCCAGAAAATCCTGCAAATCTCTTGGGAAGACAGGCGGACAAATGTCAGTGTGCTGGAAGAAGCAAAGACCACCAGCATCGAAGTGATGGTCCTCCACCATCAACTCCACTGGACCGGCCATGTTGTCCAGATGCCCGACCACCGTCTCCCAAAGCAGTTGCTCTACTCCGAACTCAAGAATGGAAAACAGAATGTTGGCGGACAGGAAAAGAGATTTAAAGATGGGCTTCTAGCTTAAAAACTGCATAGAAACTGAGAACTGGGAAGCCCTGGCCCTTGACCGCTCCAGCTGGAGCACAGCTGTGACCAGCAGTGCTGCAGAATTTGAAGAGGCACGAATGGAGGGTGAAAGAGAGAAACGTGCCAAGAGGAAGAAGGCACGTCAAGCCAACCCCAACCGAGACCGCCTCCCACTTGATAACCAATGCCTTCATTGTGGGAGAAGATGCAGATCAAGAATAGGGCTCCACAGCCACCTACGAACCCACCCCCAAAACACTGAACTCGGAGGACCATCATCCTCGGACTACGAGGGATCGCCTAAGTCCAAAAAATACAAATATGAATACAAATACTAGATAAAAATGAATGTTGACATCACCAACCTCTTCATTGCTATCAATGAGAAAGCACATTGGGTTGTTGTAGGTTTTTTCGGGCTATATGGCCATGTTCCAGAAGCATTCTCTCCTGACGCTTCACCTGCATCTATGGCAAGCATCCTCAGAGATAGTGAGGTCTGTTGGAACTAGGCAAAAGGGTTTTTATATATCTGTGGAATGACCAGGGTGGGACGACAACTCTACTCCGTTGTACGCATTGTGTATATTTTCGCATTGGAATCAATGGGATGTAAAACTGCGTGATTTGAGCTGGATTGTGCCCAAGACATACAATATTGTATTATTTTTTTCCCCCATTGCTTCAACAGATGGCTCTTCAGCCATTATCAGTTTTAACATATGTTAACAGCGAAATGCTTGAAATATGGTGACAATCTCAAGCAAATTCTGCAAATGCCTAAAAACCAGACGGAAGGGGGAGCAATATGGGTTAATGTTGAGCGTCACCTAAATGCCATTGTTTGCAGTCAGTGGTGCCTAATTGCAACGTGGAGGAGACAAGGATCTGTTTCGAGATGCTGCGTGTATTCATCTTGTTTCTCCACTGACATGGAAATGTTAGACTCCAGTCAATTGAGGTCAATCCCTTGATATTACTAGGAACTTGGAGGCCATAATTAATATGGAGCTGAATGAAGAATGCCTTAGGGCAGTGGTTCTCAACCTTTCTAATGCCGTGACCCCTAAATCCAGTTCCTCGTGTTGTGGTGACCCCCAACCATATTTCCATCACTACTTCATAACTGATTTAGTTTTAGAGAGATGGGCCAAAACTAACAAAATGAAGTTCAACAGTGACAAATGCAAGATACTCCACTTAGGCAGAAAAAATGAAATGCAAAGATACAGAATGGGGGACAATGCGTGGCTCGAGAGCAGTACGTGTGAAAAAGATCTTGGAGTCCTCGTGGACAACAAGTTAAACATGAGCCAACAATGTGATGTGGCGGCAAAAAAAGCCAATGGGATTTTGGCCTGCATCAAGAAGAGTGTAGTGTCTAGATCTAAGGAAGTAATGCTACCCCTCTATTCTGCTTTGGTTAGACCACATCTGGAATATTGTGCCCAATTCTGGGCACCACAATTCAAGAGAGATATTGACAAGCTGGAATGTGTCCAGAGGAGGGTGACTAAAATGATCAAGGGTCTGGAGAACAAGCCCTATGAGGAGCGGCTTAAGGAGCTGGACATGTTTAGCCTGAAGAAGAGAAGGCAGAGAGGAGATATGATAGCCATGTATAAATATGTGAGAGGAAGCCACAGGGAGGAGGAGGGAGCAAGCTTGTTTTCTGCTTCCTTGGAGACTAGGACGTGGAACAATGGCTTCAAACTACAAGAGAGGAGATTCCATCTGAACATTAGGAAGAACTTCCTGACTGTGAGAGCCGTTCAGCAGTGGAACTCTCTGCCCCGGAGTGTGGTGGAGGCTCCTTCTTTGGAAGCTTTTAAGCAGAGGCTGGATGGCCATCTGTCAGGGGTGATTTGAATGAAATATTCCTGCTTCTTGGCAGAATGGGGTTGGACTGGATGGCCCATGAGGTCTCTTCCGACTCTTTGATTCTATGATTCTATGATTCTATGATACTATTATGAATCATAATATAAATATCTGATATGCAGGATGTATTTTCATTACAAATTGGAACATAATTAATGCATAATTAATCAATGTTTCGGGGAGTATGGACAATGGATGATGGGATCTGCAGTACCTTCAACTGACTCAGCTCTGACTTCCACAGAACACTGAGACCCCCACAAATAACATACACCCAGAACCCCCATTACCAAAAGAAAATACTGGAGGGGGTTGGGAGGAATTGACAGTGATTGATGAGAGATGTAGAATATGACCAACATAAGATACTGGAAGGGTTTGGTGGGCATTGATCTTGAGTTTGGGAGTTGTAGTTCACCTACATCTGGAGAGCACTATGAACCCGAACAACTATGGGTCTGGACCAAATTTGGCACAAATGCTCAATATTCCCAAATTTGAACACTGGTGGAATTTGGAGAAAATAGACCCTGGTATTTGGGAGTTGCAGTTGTGTGGATTTATAGTTCCCCTTCGATCAAAAAGCCTTCTGAACTTCACCAGCACCCTGAGGATGACACATGGGGCCTGCACAAGGAGGCAGGGCCGCGACCCCTCGAGAATTGCCAAACGACCCCTCTGGGGGTTGCGACCCCCAGGTTGAGAACCACTGACTTAGGGCAACGTTTCTCAACCTTCCTAATGTCGCGACCCCTTAATACAGCTCCCTATGTTGTGGTGACCCCCACAATCATACAATTAATTTCGTGGCTACTTCATAACTCTAATTTTGCTACCGTTATAAATCGTAATGTAAATATCTGATATGCAGGATGCGCCCAAATTTGAATACCGGTGGGGTTGGTATTGTCATTTTGGAGTTGTAGTTGCCACGGTGGTCCACACTCTGGTTACATCCCGTATAGACTACTGCAACGCTCTCTACGTGGGGTTGCCTCTGAAGACTGCCCGGAAGCTGCAATTAGTCCAACGAGCGGCAGCCAGATTACTAACAGGAGCGGGGTACAGGGAGCATACTACTCCTCTGTTGCGCCAGCTCCACTGGCTGCCAATCAGCTTCTGAGCACAATTCAAAGTGCTGGTGTTGACCTATAAATCCCTAAATGGCTCCGGCCCAGCTTACTGTCCGAACAGATTCTCCCCTATGAACCATCAAGGTTGTTAAGATCTTCTGGAGGGGCCCTGCTCTCGGTCCCACCAGCCTCGCAAGTACATCTGGTTATTTGTCGTGTCAGGACAACCAGTCAAATTATATTACATTTCTAACAGCGAAAAGCAAACAAACAGACAAAATACAAAATTTGTGCATTTGGTAGTTGATTAAATGTCCTTTGACCAGTATTTGTCCCCTTGGAGTGCCTCTGGTGTTGCTGCAAGAAGGTCCTCCATGGTGCATGTGGCTGGGCTCAGGGTGCATTGCAGCAGGTGGTCAGTGGCCTGCTCTTCTCCACACTCGCATGTCGTGGACTCCACTTTGTGGCCCCATTTCTTGAGGTTGGCTCTGCATCTCGTGGTGCCAGAGCACAGTCTGTTCAGCGCCCTCCAAGTCACCCAGTCTTCTGTTTTCCATTCTTGAGGTTGGAATAGAGTAACTGCTTTGTGAGATGGTGGTCGAGCATCTGGACAATGTGGCTGGTCCAGCGGAGTTGATGGAGGAGGACCATTGCTTCAATGCTGGTGGTCTTTGCTTCTTCCAACATGCTGTCATTTGTCCGCTTGTCTTCCCAAGAGATTTGCAGGATTATTCAGAGGCAGCACAGATGGAATCATTCCAGGAGTTGCATGTGACATCTGTAGACAGTCCACGTTTCGCAGGCATAGAGCAGGGTTGGGAGGACAATAGCTTTATCAACAAGCCCCTTGGTATCCCTACGGATGTCCCGGTCCTCAAACACTCTCTGCTTCATTTGGGGAAAAAGCTGCACTCGCAGAGCTCAGGCGGTGTTATATTTCAATGTCAAATGTTGACATCTGTAGACAGTCCACGTCTTGCAGGTGTATAGCAGGGTTGGGAGGACAATAGCTTTATCAACAAGCCCCTTGGTATCCCTACGGATGTCCCGGTCCTCAAACACTCTCTGTTTCATTTGGAAAAATGCTGCACTCGCAGAGCTCAGGCGGTGTTATATTTCAATGTCAAATGTTGACATCTGTAGACAGTCCACGTCTTGCAGGTGTATAGCAGGGTTGGGAGGACAATAGCTTTATCAACAAGCCCCTTGGTATCCCTATGGATGTCCCGGTCCTCAAACACTCTCTGTTTCATTTGGAAAAATGCTGCACTCGCAGAGCTCAGGCGGTGTTATATTTCAATGTCAAATGTTGACATCTGTAGACAGTCCACGTCTTGCAGGTGTATAGCAGGGTTGGGAGGACAATAGCTTTATCAACAAGCCCCTTGGTATCCCTATGGATGTCCCGGTCCTCAAACACTCTCTGTTTCATTTGGAAAAATGCTGCACTCGCAGAGCTCAGGCGGTGTTATATTTCAATGTCAAATGTTGACATCTGTAGACAGTCCACGTCTTGCAGGTGTATAGCAGGGTTGGGAGGACAATAGCTTTATCAACAAGCCCCTTGGTATCCCTATGGATGTCCCGGTCCTCAAACACTCTCTGTTTCATTTGGAAAAATGCTGCACTCGCAGAGCTCAGGCGGTGTTATATTTCAATGTCAAATGTTGACATCTGTAGACAGTCCACGTCTTGCAGGTGTATAGCAGGGTTGGGAGGACAATAGCTTTATCAACAAGCCCCTTGGTATCCCTATGGATGTCCCGGTCCTCAAACACTCTCTGTTTCATTTGGAAAAATGCTGCACTCGCAGAGCTCAGGCGGTGTTATATTTCAATGTCAAATGTTGACATCTGTAGACAGTCCACGTCTTGCAGGTGTATAGCAGGGTTGGGAGGACAATAGCTTTATCAACAAGCCCCTTGGTATCCCTACGGATGTCCCGGTCCTCAAACACTCTCTGCTTCATTCTGAAAAATGCTGCACTCGCAGAGCTCAGGCGGTGTTGTATTTCGGTGTTGATGTTGACTTTGGTGGAGAGGTGGCTGCCAAAGGAGCAACAATGGTCCACATTTTCTAATGTTACACCATTAAGCTGTACCTCTGGCATTGGAAAGGGGTTGGCTGGTTCTTCTATACACTATAACTCTATTCTCAATTCGCTTCTGACACAATAAATAAAATCAGGGTACAAAACACCAACTGCCTTTCTGGCCTTGTAAGGATTATTCAACCTGCCATTTAGGACAGCAGATGAGTGTCAAACCGAGCAGGACTAATTGCTTCTCTTGTTCAAACAGGAGCGTCCATTATTTTCTGTACATTACCTCCCGGAACGCAGCTGTTAATCAACCTGAACAAATGGAAGCCTTCAACAGCACCGAGTTTCGGCATCCTCCTCCTCTCCCCACCCTACAACCGGAGAGATGGGGAAAGAATTGCCTTTCGTTCTGCTTTTGATAAGCATTTAGCAGTAGATAACAGAGATTGGGAAGAATTACCTTTCATGTTGATTTTGATAAGAATAGATCACTATTAAGAACATTTCATATTTTCAAAATGGTGCAGGTTGAGCATCCCTTCTCCAAATGATTTAGCTGAGAAGGGTTCTGGATTTTGGAATTTTCCTTCCCTGTTGTTGGAATAGTAAAGGTTTCTCCTTGACATTAAGTCTAGTCGTTTCCGACTCTGCGGGATGGTGCTCATCTCTATTTCTAAGCCGAAGAGCCGGCGTTGTCCGTAGACACCTCCAAGGTCATGTGGCTACTGGCAGGACTGTATGGAGTGCCGTTACCTTCCCACCAAGATGGTATCTATTGATCTACTGACATTTGCATGTTTTTAAACTGCTACGTTGGCAGGAGCAGGGGCTAGCAGCGGGAGCTCACCCCACTCCCCTGGATTCGAACCTGCATGCAACTAGTTAAACTAAAAGGAACAAATTATTTCCACTTTGAGTCTTTTTGTTTTCTTGACTAACACCCTAAAGGCATGGAGAGAAACGCAGTGTTGCTGCTAAAAGAGTCTTTGGACGCACTGATTCTTTCTGACACTAAAGATCTCAAGCTTAGTGTTTACATCTCACTTGTGTTTTTGCTCTTTTCCGTCTTCTTTTTTTGTCTTTCTCATAACCAAATGATCTGGGACAAAAAAAATAAAATAGAGCACTCGCTCAGATGACGGAATTTTTTATTCTGGAAAGCAGGCCGCTCCCGACAGAACGACAACAATAACACTGCTTGGTCCTTATATAAGATGTTTTTGCTGTAGGCCTTCCAAAATGCCTCCAGCATGGATCCCAGAGAGACTATGTGGCCCACTCAAGTACCAAGGGCTAGATCAGAAAACTCAAGCCTAGGCATACCCATACGATAGTATAGGTTAAAGAGCTCCAAAGGTCAATCGAATCCAGCAATTATCAAAGCATGCTCCGCAGAGTCCTCGGGGGTTTGATTGTGCTTTTCTGCATGGCAGAAGTAGGGTTGGACTGGATGGCCTCTGGAGTCTTCATAGAATCATAGAATCCTAGAGTTGGAAGAGACCTCCTGGGCCATCCAGTCCAACCCCATTCTGCCAAGAAGCAGGAATATTGCATTCAAATCACCCCTGACAGATGGCCATCCAGCCTCTGTTTAAAAGCTTCCAAAGAAGAAGCCTCCACCACACTCCGGGGCAGAGAGTTCCACTGCTGAACGGCTCTCACAGTCAGGAAGTTCTTCCTCGTGTTCAGATGGAATCTCCTCTCTTGTAGTTTGAAGCCATTGTTCCATGGAGTCCTAGTCTCCAAGGAAGCAGAAAACAAGCTTGCTCTCTCCTTGCTGTGGCTTCCTCTCACATATTTATACATGGCTATCATATCTCCTCTCAGCCTTCTCTTCTTCAGGCTAAACATGCCCAGGTCCTTAAGCCGCTCCTCATAGGGCTTGTTCTCTAGACCCTTGATCATTTTAGTCGCCCTCCTCTGGACACATTCCAGCTTGTCAACGTCTCCTTTCAATTGTGGTGCCCAGAATTGGACACAATATTCCATGTAAAGTGGTCTAACCAAAACGGCAATAATGGCAAAGAGATTAAATAACTTTATATATAATTATATTAATAAAGATCAATGTGGATTTATTCCTGGTAGACAAATGTCAAACCCAGTGGGAAGAGTACTAAATGTGATTCATTCAATTAAGAAAAAGAATATTAAAGCAGGGATATTGGCCCTAGACATATTTAAAGCATTTGATTGTGTCTCATGGCTGGCATTAAAAAAAATATTAGAAAAATTTGGTTTAGGAGAGAGATTTAGAGGACTGATTGAGAGACTATATTCAACCAACTATGCAACTATACAAGTAAACGATGGCCTTACTGGGAAAATAAGATTGACTCGAGGAACAAGACAAGGATGCCCTCTCTCTCCTACCCTGTTCGCAATAGTCATAGAAATGCTAGCAAATATGATACGAGAGGATAAACATATAAAGGGGATAGGGAAGGAGGGAAGATACAAGATATGTTTATTTGCAGATGATACACTACTAACCTTCAGAAATCCATTAGAACAGATAAAAAGAATAGAAGCACATTTAACAGAGTTTGGAGAAATTACAGGCCTTAAAGTTAATTGGGATAAATCGGAAATCTTATTATTTAACCACACTAAAGATGAGGAAGTAAAATTAAGAGAAGGGAGATTGGGCAGATTAAAAATAAAGAACTCAATAAAGTATCTAGGAATTAATATTTCTAAAGAAATTGATAAATTAGAAGAGGAGAATCTAATCAAATTAAGGAAAAATGTGAAGGATACTCTGGCTAAATTTGCTAAGCTCAAATTGTCATGGTTTGGTAGAATAGCTCTAATAAAGATGAAAATTTTACCTAAAATAAACTTTTTGTTTAGGATGCTACCTATTAAAATCTCAGCCGGAGAAATTACAAAGTGGCAGAATATGATAAACACCTTCTGCAACGAGAACAAAAGAGTTAGAATTAACAAAGCAAAATGGTATAAACTACAAAAGAAGGGAGGTCTGGGGATACCAAACTTAAAACTATACTATATAGCAAACCAGTTAAGGTATATTGTTGAAGGGATTATGGGTCAAAAGGATTTAGAATGGTTAGAAGAAGAGAGTGAAGATATAGATATGAAACTAGAATATATTTTCTTTATAGGGAAAACTAGGAATCTAGACAAGAAATGGTATAACAAAATAGACAACCCTTTTCTAAAAAACATACTGGGAATATGGTCTAAATATGAAGAAAAATTAATACCATCTATATCCCCATTAACACCGGTGTTGATTACAAATAATTTCCCCATAAATCTCAAAAAGGAGTTGGAAAGTGAATTTAAGGAAAAAGGAATAACGAAATTAAAAGATTGGGAATCAAAGATGAAAAATATAGATGAGATAAAGGTCCAGTTATTAGGAGGGAACATTGGATGGTACAAAGTTCTACAACTTGAAAGATGGTTAAGGGAAATAAGAAAGAAATATAAAGGAGAGAGAGAACTTACCAAATTTGAAGAACAGTTTTCCTCTCCCCAAGAAATGGGGAGAGAAAAAACATTTGTCTGCCTCACACGAGGCAGGGAGGAGTTCTGGAGGAACCCTCCAGAACATCCGGGGGCGTGGCCTGATAGCACAGGCCAGGCCCTCCCAGGCTCATTCCACGCCTGGAAGTTGGGGAGAGAGGTTGCAGAGAAGAGCGAAGACAAGAAGTCTGAAGAGGTTCAGCAAAGAAGAGAAGAAAAGAGGTTAAGGGGATAAGAAGAGCATCTACAGGTCTGTACAGGGGTCCTGGGGGAGGGAGGCTTCACCCACCCACCCCCCTCCCGGACAAAGGCTGGGCCCTTCAGGGCCCTTCACAGAGGCCTTGGTTATGGCAAACAAGGGCACATGTGGCCAGGGGCCTGGAGCTGGGCGGCTTGGCAGGCGGCTAGCCGGCCATCAACATTCCCTGGCGCATGGTCACCGTGGCCTAGGATTGGGCCCGGCCTTGAGCTACCTGAGGGTTCTGGCAATAGGGTTCGTGTTGAATTGGCATCCGTCACTGCCGGGGCCCGCAGCGTCAATTTTGGTCGCCGTCCGGGCCGTTGATGGAGGCCATTGTGGGAGATGGGGCGGCTGCCATTTTAGGATAGGCCCAATTTCGTTTGCCACATGGGGCAAAATGAAAGTGAAAGGTATTTCAATTACTTTATTTTGGGCCGGATGCGTGTTATATGTAGTGGGTATGATGTTAAATATACAACGTTACACAGGTAATAGGGGAGTTATACCCTTGGCTACAGAGGTTGCTGACCTAAGGTCGATAGTTCTTATTCGGGAGCGGAGCGAGCTCCCGATGTTAGCCACAGCTCCCAAAAATAATAATAATAATAATAATAATAAAAAATAATGGGTCAGGGAGAGAGCTCCTGCTGTTAGATCCAGCTTCTGATACCAACATATATATATATATATATATATATATATATATATATAATTTTAAATAGGATCAGAGAGGGAGCTCCTGCTGTTTGATCCAGCTTCTGATAGCAAAAAAAAAAAAACAAAAAAACAAAAAACAAAAAACAAAAAAAAATGGAGCAGGGAGAGAGCTCCTGCTGCTAGATCCAGCTTCTGATACACCCCAAATAATATTATTATTTTAAATAGGATCAGAGGGGGAGCTCCTGCTGTTTGATCCAGCTTCTGATAGCAAAAAAAAAAACAACAAAAAATTGGAGCAGGGAGAGAGCTCCTGCTGCTAGATCCAGCTTCTGATACACCCCAAATAATATTATTATTTTAAATAGGATCAGAGGGGGAGCTCCTGCTGTTTGATCCAGCTTCTGATACCAAAAAAGGTATATATGTATGTGTGTATATATATATATATATATATATATATATATATATATGTATATATATATATGTATATGTTTGTAGGTATGTATCCATGTATATGGATATCTATGTGTATGTGTATATATATGTATATAAAATAAAAACCAACACTTAAAGCAGCAATAAATGCAAATGTGAGTAGATCAATAGGCCCCAACGGTAGGCTCTGGCTACTTGGGTGCGGAAGAGCTCCTGATGTCAGCTCCAACTTGTGATAGCCTCACAGCGAGACTCAAGGCATAGGTATATAAAATAAAAATCAACACTTAAGTAGTAATAAATGCAAATGTGGTTAGATCAACAGACTCAACGGTAGGCTCGGTCTACTTGAGTGCGGGAGAGCTCCCGATGTCAGCCCCAACTTGTGATAGCCTCACAGTGAGACTCAATGCATAGGTATATAGAATGGAAACCAACACTTAAACATCAATAAATGCAAATGTGAGTAGATCAATAGGCCCCGACGGTAGGCTCTGGCTGCTTGGGTGCGGGAGAGCTCCTGATGTCAGCCCCAACTTGTGATAGCCTCACAGTGGGACTCAAGACATATGTATATAAAATAAAAATCAACACTTAAGTAGTAATAAATGCAAATGTGATTAGATCAATAGGCCCAACGGTAGGCTCGGTCTATTTGAGTGCGGGAGAGCTCCTGATGTCAGCCCCAACTTGTGATAGCCTCACAGTGAGACTCAATGCATAGGTATATAGAATGAAAACCAACACTTAAACATCAATAAATGCAAATGTGAGTAGATCAATAGGCCCCAACGGTAGGCTCTGGCTGCTTGGGTGCGGGAGAGCTCCTGATGTCAGCCCCAACTTGCGATAGCATCACAGTGAGACTCAATGCATATGTATATAAAATAAAAATCAACACTTAAGCAGCAATAAATGCAATTGTGAGTAGATCCATAGGCCCCAACGGTAGACTCTGTTTACTTGGGTGCGGGCGAGCTCTGAGGTCAGCCTCAACTTGTGATAGCCTCACAGTGAGACTCAATGCAAATAAGAATTGATCAGTAGGCCCAACTGTAGGCTCTGACTACTTGGGTACAGGGTGAGCTTCTGGGGTCAGCCCCAACTTGTGATAACCTCACAGCGAGACTCAATGCAAATGTGAGTTGATCAATATGCCCCGGCCTAGCCTGGGCTTCCCTTACGAAGGCACTAGAGAGCTCCGCCTTTAGGCAAAGCGGACGCTGGTAAATAGCATATTAGTTGCTTGAACAGTGGTTTATTCCATGGGGAACTTAAGGTGAGCCTTAGGTCACTTAAGTTATAACTATACAACAGTCGGTGAGGCATAGATTTAAGCCTTTCTGCATTGCCCTATATATATATATATATATATATATATATATATATACATAGTGATAAAGTCATTGTCAACTTGTTTTACTGGCGCTTTATACTTATTGACACAGTCACTGGTAATTTTGCTTTCAGGATGACGCCGAGGAAGAATGTGGGCGGCCCTAAAGGAAAGGGAATCATCATCGGAGGAGGAGGACGTTTCAGCCGAAGAATTGAATGCTCTTATGGCTAGGATGGACAAATTTGAGAGGGAGAGGGGGCTTTCAACGAGGGAGGCTGGGCCGCGCCCTGCGCGGCAGGCTAGCAGGAAGATAATTTTTAAAAATCTGCTCTCCCGCATGTCTGTTCTAGAGGCCGCCCGAGCAGCTGCGACACAAGAAGTTGATCACAACAGCCAACCGGAGCCCAATCAGAGGGAACAAGATCCTCCGGCCCCGACACCGCAAACGGTATAATATAATATATGGGGCATATGTCAACTACACTGGTCAGGCGTGGCTTGTTTACGATAGCCGCTTTCGTTCTGAGGCTGCCACGATGCCTAACAAGCGATGGGACCTCATCGACAGTCAATTGTGGATGGAGGTAATGAATACAACCAGAGCAGTTTCTGGTGAGAAGGCCGATAGCGGCCATACTATACAGAACACTAAAGAGAGTCAGCCCTTTAGGCAGGGAGGCCCAGCACAACAGCCGCAAAGGCAAAAGGCTATGTGCTGGAATACGCGGCCCAGGGAGCTTGCGCCCGCGAGGACTGTAAATATCAGCACGCCTGTGCAATATGCCAGGGTAACCACGCAACCAATAGTTGTTACAAGGGAAAACCCACAAGAAGTGGGCCAAGAGGTGCCCAGTTCAATAGAAGGAACCCTGGACAAGTTACTGTTCCAAAAGGGCCCCAGCCCAATCAAGGCGGGTCCGCTTAGTTGCTGGCTGGAAAGTTAGCCTTACAGAGCTGCAGCAAATTACTGGCTGGCGGCTTTAGCACACATCAGTTTATGAGCAGGTGTTATATCATGCAGCGGCGTTGACTGCATTGCATTGGGACGGTTTGTGTTCCCTTTGTTGTTTGTTACCAGGAGTGGGTGTTTCTCCTGATGTGTTGGTTATCCACCGTTGGTCATGGCCCAGGGTGCACGTCGTTTGGTCTGCTATCATACCTCGTCGCAAGTACGGAGGCGACGTGGGAAGGCTTCAGAAAGCCAGAAAACGAGTGACTCGGGCCATGTGATTGTTCTGAGCCACGGGCGGACATTCTAAGGATTTGTTGGTCATGGCCCAGGGTGCACGTCGTTTGGTCTGCTATCATACCTCGTCGCAAGTACAGAGGCGACGTGGGAAGGCTTCAGAAAGCCACAAAACGAGTGACTCGGGCCATGTGATTGTTCTGATCCACGGGCGGACATTCGAAGGATTTGTTGGTCATGGCCCAGGGTGCACGTCGTTTGTCCGCTATCATACCTCGTCGCAAGTGCAGAGGCGACATGGGAAGGCTTGAGAAAGCCAGGATACGAGTGACTCGGGCCATGTGATTGTTCGGATCCATCAGAGGGGTCGTTACATTGAGCACCCAAACATCACTCGTGACGACGAGAGGTTGTATCGGGGTTTTTGGAGTACGTCTTTCGGAATTGGGCAACCAACGATTTCGGTTAGATTTACAGGAAGGTATTTTAGGGGTGTTAGAGGAATTGGTGGGGGATGGGGGCGAAATGGACATTTGCCCCCAATCCGTGGCGTAAATAGATAGGGAAATTCCTTTAGTCGGTGTGCACCTAGGGCACCCCTTAAGGGGTGAAAGGCCCTTAAGTTAAACACTCACCTACAGTTTAAAGGGGTGAGGTGTTGTTAATGGCCTTTAATGGGAAGGAGTCTCGATACAAGAGCTCTGGAAGAGACTCCTCATTCCTTTCCCTTGATGGTGATACGGTTTGATTACCGAAACCCAGGTGCTTCGCCCGGAAATTGTTATTATCGGGTAGTGATACTACCTGGGTTAGGTGACACCAGTTCCTTACACCCTTGAGTTAAGTTAAGAACTTAAATAGGTAACGTTAAATAAAAGTTGCCCAATTTGAATCCAACGCATTGGTGTTGTGTCTTTTATTCTCGTGTGTTTCTTCGTGGGTTGGCAGACAACAGTTTTCCTCTCCCCAAGAAATGGGGAGAGAAAAAACATTTGTCTGCCTCACACGAGGCAGGGAGGAGTTCTGGAGGAACCCTCCAGAACATCCGGGGGCGTGGCCTGATAGCACAGGCCAGGCCCTCCCAGGCTCATTCCACGCCTGGAAGTTGGCCCACCACTCCCGCCCATTAACAGTATATCGTGCGGTTGCCTGCGGAACCGGGTAGGAATTTTTTCCTCTTCTTGTTTTTATAGGGGGGGTTTTTTGCCTACCCTATACTGTTTAGGGGCACCTAGGGCACCCCTTAAGGGGTGAAAGGCCCTTAAGTTAAACACTCACCTACAGTTTAAAGGGGTGAGGTGTTGTTAATGGCCTTTAATGGGAAGGAGTCTCGATACAAGAGCTCTGGAAGAGACTCCTCATTCCTTTCCCTTGATGGTGATACGGTTTGATTACCGAAACCCAGGTGCTTCGCCCGGAAATTGTTATTATCGGGTAGTGATACTACCTGGGTTAGGTGACACCAGTTCCTTACACCCTTGAGTTAAGTTAAGAACTTAAATAGGTAACGTTAAATAAAAGTTGCCCAATTTGAATCCAACGCATTGGTGTTGTGTCTTTTATTCTCGTGTGTTTCTTCGTGGGTTGGCAGACAAATGATTAACCAAAGGGGAAGTAAGGAAGGAAAAGAAAGAACAAAAGGTATAACAAGTGATATCTACAAAATGCTGCTGGAAGGAGTCCAGGAGGAGGACCACCTTAAAAGAATGTGGGAGTTAGACTGTAATAAAGTAATAGACCCACAAAACTGGAAAGGAATGTGGAATATGCGTATTTTAAAAAATATGTCAATAAGAATAAAAGAGAACTATTATAAAGTGGTGTGGAGGTGGTACCTCACACCAATCAGATTAAATCAAATTGACAAGAAACATTCTAAGCAGTGCTGGAGGGGCTGTCAAGAAACTGGCACATATATACACATGTGGTGGTCTTGCAAATATGTTCAAAAATTTTGGGAAAATGTATTTCAAGAAATAAGAAAAATCACCCAAATAGAGATAACAGGAACACCGGAGATAGCATTGCTGTCATTTATTGACAATGTTAAAATACCAAAAGAACTAAAAGAATTAATTGCCAATCTGGTCACAGCAGCAAGATTATTAATAGCTAAAAAATGGAAAGAAGGAGGGGAGTGTCAATTGGAAGAGTGGTATAGGGAGATCTGGGACATCGCAATAAATGATAAACTGACAGGAAACATTAAGGTTAAAAGAGGATTATCAAAAAAAGATGATTTTGGGAAGATTTGGGGGAAATTGATAGAATATGTATATATAGAAGGTAAGGGGACCAAACCTGTAATAGAAACAACTGATTTTTGGGAATAAATATTGTAATTGGCTGGTCGGGGGTGAAGGGTCAGCACTGGGTGATTGGATGTATTGAAAAAAAATGTCCTTTGAAAAATAAAAAAATAAAATGTTAAAAAAAAAAAAACAAAGCGGAATAGAGCATGGGGAGCATGACTTCCCTGGATCTAGACACTATGCTCCTATTGATGCAGGCCAAAATCCCATTGGCTTTTTTTCGCCACATCACATTCCTGGCTCATGTTTAACTTGTTGTCCACGAGGACTCCAAGATCTTTTTCACACGTACTGCTCTCGAGCCAGGCATCCCCCATTCTGTATCTTTGCATTTCGTTTTTCCTGCCAAAGTGGAGTATCTTGCATTTGTCACTGTTGAACTTCATTTTGTTAGTTTTGGCCCATCTCTCTAATCTGTCAAGATCGTTTTGAGTTCTTCTCCTGTCCTCTGGAGTATTGGCTATCCCTCCCAATTTGGTGTCATCTGCAAACTTGATGGTCCTGCCTTCTGATCCTTCATCTAAGTCATTAATAAAGATGTTGAACAGGACCGGACCGGGCCCAGGACGGAACCCTGCGGATGGCACTCCACTGGTCACTTCTTTCCAGGATGAAGAGGAAGCATTGGTGAGCACCCTCTGGGTTCGTCCATTTAACCAATTACAGATCCACCTCACCGTAGTTTTGCCTAGCCCACATTGGACTTCCATTGAAAAACTGTTAAGTTTATGTCGGTTAAAATTGTTCTTCATTTTAAATATCATATTGGGTTGTTGTATATTTTTTCAGGCTATATGGCCATTTTATTTATCATGTCAGTATCAACCAGACAACTGTATTACATTTTTAACAGATTTTTAACAAACAGACAAAACAGAGTTTGCAAGCTTGGTAGTTGATTAAATGTCCTTAGCCCAGTATCTGGCCCCTTGGAGTGCCTCTGGTGTTGCCTCAAGGAGGTCCTCCATTGTGCATGTGGCAGGGCTCAGGGTGCATTGCAGCAGGTGTGTCACCTTTGGTTCAATTCCATCATTGGTGGAGTTCAGAATGCTCTTTGATTGTAGGTGAACTATAAATCCCAAGAACTACAACTCCCAAATGAGTGAAGGACATACATTGGGTTGTTAGGTATATGCTGTCCAAATTTGGTGTCAATTTACCCACTGGTTTTTGAGTTCTGTTAATCCCACAAACGATTTTTACATTTTTATTTATATAGATTACTAGCTGACCCTGCCAGGCGTTGCTGTGGCCCAGTTTGGTGATCTGGAAACTAAAGTAATGAGAAAGTGTTGGTTTCTAATATATGTAATTTCTTTATTCTTGTGGGTAAACAGTATTTCTTGCTGTTTCTTTGTCAGTGTTGATGTGGAGAGTGTCTGGTTTGCCCACCCTGGAACATGCAACATATCATTGTCCTTCTTTAAGGGTCCCTTTCAAATCTATGATTCTGTATCTGTGTGTGTGTGCATCATATCTATCTATCTATCTATCTATCTATCTATCTATCTATCTTGATGGCTGGATGGCTCTTTGTCAGGAGGACTTTGATTACGTTTTCTTGCCCTGATGAAGGGAGTTGGATTGGATGGCCTTAAGTATTTTTTATTGGTCATGGGGGCCCTGTGTGGGAAGTTTGCCCCGATTCTGTCGTTCATGGGGTTCAGAATGCTCTTTGATTATATGTGAACTGTGAATCCCAGTGACTACAACTCCCAAATGTCAAGGTGTATTTCCCCCAACACCATCTGTGTTCATATTTGGGCGTATTGAGTGCTTGTGCCAAGTTTGGTCCAGATCCATCATCGCTTCAGTCCACAGTGCTCTCTGGATATAGGTGAACTACAACTCCCTAACTCAAGGTCAATTTCCACCAAACCCTTCTAGTGTTTTCTGTTGGTCATGGGAGTCCTGTGTGTCACCTTTGGTTCAATTCCATCATTGGTGGAGTTGAGAATGCTCTTTGATTGTAGGTAAACTATAAATCCCAGCAACTACAACTCCCAAATGACAAAATCAATTTGTTTGAGTGAAGGACATACATTGGGTTGTTAAGTGTCTTGTTTCCAAATTTGGTGTCAATTCATCCAATGGTTTTTGAGTTCTGTTAATCCCACAAACAAACATTACATTTTTATTTGTCTAGACTAGCTGTACCTGCCACGCTTTGCTGTGGCCAACCTTCCCTCTTTCTCTCCTTCTTTCCCTCCTTCCTTCCTTCCCATCTTCCTTCTCTTCTTACTTCTTTCTCTATCTCTTTCCTTCCTTCCCCCTTATTCTTTCTCTTCTGTCTCTCTTTTCTTCCTTCTCTCTTTCCTTCCCTCCCTCTTTCTTTCTCTACATCTTCCCCCTTCTTTTGCTCCCTCTTTCCTTCCTTCTTTCCCTTTTACTTTCCTTCTCTCCTTCCTTCCTTCTCTAACTTTCCTTCCTTCTATCTTTGCTTTCATGCTTCCTTCTCCCTTTCCTTCTTTCCTTCCTTCCTTCCTTCCTTCCTTCCTTCCTTCCTTCCTTCCTTCCTTCCTTCCTTCCTTCTTTCTTTCTTTCTTTCTTTCTTTCTTCCTCTTCCTTCCCTCTTTCTTCCCTTTTTTCTGTATTGTCTTTAGCTTTTCGTCATTTAGCTTTTGGGGGCTTTTAAAGTCCCTTCTGCTGTGTTTTTCAGTGGTTTTCATGAGTGATGGTCACTTGTTGGCCTGATAGGTGTCTTGTGTCCAAATTTGGTGTCAATTCCCCCAGTGGTTTTGGAGTTCTGTTAATCCCACAAACGAACATTACATTTTTATTTATATAGATTATTATTACTACTACATATTTGAAGTAGAACTCTTCTACATCACCATACTTCAAATGAGTTTGTGGTCTTCCTATCCCTCTCCAGCTTTCACAGCCATAATTAGAAATGGGGAGTATGATCGTATGTATGGGCCATCCTAATCTTACACAAAAACCTGAATCTTGTTCAACCTTGAACAGCAAAGCTATAGATCAGAACCTGGAGTGGGTTCATGGTGCCACCAACATGAAGGATTGAACGAATATTCAAAAACATGTCGGAAATGATCCAAAACCATGTTTTCAGGAATATTGAGAACCCCTGATGCATGCATTGTAGATCAAACGAACAAAGCCTGATATGAGTCATTTTTCATTTCATGCTAGAATGGGAAGGGTAGATAGTAGGCCTGGGTAACAACGCAAAAATTTGTTTCTAAAATCGATTTGTAATTGGGGTGTTTTTTTGTTTCGATATTTAAAATAATTACAAAATTTTCCCTTAAAAAAGTTTGGTATTTACGAAATTTCGTAAATATTTACAAAACATTTTGTAAAGATGGCGCCCTTTTTTTTCAATATTTTTTCAATATTTTTTAATTTAATTATTAATTTAGTAGAATAGGGAAGAATTATTATTAAGGAGGGAAGGCAGGCACTCACTCTGGCAGGCCCTCTCGCTCGCCGCTCGCCCTCTCGCTCGCCCTCTCACTCGCCGCTCGCCCTCTCGCTCGCCGCTCGCCCTCTCGCTCGCCCTCTCGCTTGCCGCTCGCCCTCTCGCTCGCCCTCTCACTCGCCGCTCGCCCTCTCGCTCGCCGCTCGCCCTCTCGCTTGCCCTCTTGCTCGCCCTCTCGCTCGCCCTCTCGCTCGCCCTCTCGCTCGCCCTCTCGCTTGCCGCTCACCCTCTCGCTCGCCGCTCGCCCTCTCGCTCGCTGCTCGCCCTCTCGCTCGCCGCTCGCCCTCTCGCTCGCCACTCGCCTTCTCGCTCGCCCCTCACCCTCTCGCTCGCCGCTCGCCGCTCGCCCTCTCCTCCTCCTCCTCCTCCTCCTCTTTCAGGCTCTGCCTCTGACTGGCTAAGAGAGGAGAGAGAGGAGAGCTCCCAGCAAGCATCTCCAGGCGGCCATCTTACGTATTTCCGAAATGGACGGAAATACAAAATTTTTTGGCGCCTGCCGTTTTGATATTTAAAAACACTTCCGGGTTTAAAAATAAGTTTTGTAATCGTTTTGTAAATGCTAAAATTAACGAATATTTCACGAATTACAAAATTAACGAACGAAACCGCCCAGGCCTAGTAGATAGCAAAAGGAGGAAACCATCAAAAGTGGTATCATAAGGAACGTGTTCCTAGACTAATCAGATTTGTCCCCCAAATTCAGAAGTCAAAGGATGGAGGTCAACAGAGCACCATCTAACACAGTGGTTCTCAACCTTGCTAATGCCGCGACCCCTTAGTACAGTTCCTCACGTTGTGGTGACCCTCAACCATCACATTTTCATTGCTACTTCGTAACTGTAATTTTGCTACTATTATGAATTGTCATGTAAATATCTGATATGCAGGATGTATTTTCAAATCCCAAATACCCAATATGCCCAAATTTGAATACTGGTGGGGTTGGGGCGATTGATTTTGTCATTTGGGAGCTGTAGTGGCTGGGATTTATAGTTCACCTACAATCAAAGAGCATTCTGAACACCACCAATGATGAAATTGAACCAAACTTCCCACACAGAAACCCCATGACCAAGAGAAAATACTGGGAAGATCTGGTGGACATTGACCTTGAATTTTTGGAGTTGTAGTTCACCTACATCCAGAGATTGTCTTTGTAGATCTGCGGTGCTGAGAGCTGGGACTTTCCTGGACTCCACACAGGGGAAGTGGTTACAGTTGTGGTCCTCACTTGAGCTGGAGGCCCTTCATAGACTCAAACAATGATGGATCTGGACCAAACTTGGCACGGATACTCAATATGCTGAAATGTGAATGCTGGAGGAGTTTGAGAAAAATAGTCATTAACATTTGGGAGCTGTAGTGGCTGGGATTTATAGTTCAGCTACAATCAAAGAGCATTCTGAACACCACCAATGATGACATTAAACCAAACTTCCCACACAGAAACCCCATGACCAAGAGAAAATACTGGGAGGATCTGGTGGACAATGACCTTGAATTTTTGGAGTTGTAGTTCACCTACATCCAAAGAGCACTGTGGACTCAAGCAATGATGGATCTGGACCAAACTTGGCACAGATACTCAATATGCTGAAATGTGAACGCTGGAGGAGTTTGAGAAAAATAGACCTTAACATTTGGGAGCTGTAGTGGCTGGGATTTATAGTTCAGCTACAACCAAAGAACATTCTGAACTCCACCAATGATGGATTTGAACCAAACTTGGCACACAGAACTCCCATGGCCAATGGAAAACACTGGAAGGGTTTGGTGGACATTAACCTTGAATTTTTGGAGTTGTAGTTCACCTACATCCAGAGAGCACTGTGGACTCAAACAATGATGGATCTGGACCAAACTTGGCACGGATACTCAATATGCTGAAATGTGAATGCTTGAGGAGTTTGAGAAAAATAGACCCTAACATTTGGGAGTTGTAGTTGCTGGGATTTATAGTTCACCAACAATGAAATAACATTCTGAACCCCACCAACAAACTTCCCACACAGAACCCATGACCAACAGAAAATACTATGTTTTCTGATGGTCTTTGGTGACCCCTCTGACACCCCCTCGCGACCCCCACATGGGTCCCGACCCCCAGGTTGAGAAAAACTGATGTAACAGCAATGGCTGGTCAATGGGGCACCAAATCCATGTTTTGGTAGCTGTCCGAGGTCCTGAATCTCTCTAGATAGCTCTTTTTAAAAGCCTGGATTAATAGATGGTGTGGATTCTCCACCGAAATGGGACCCACCAGCTGTCCCTGGCATATGCCAACATGCAGTCCCATTCAATGTGCCAAATTTCTAATGCCACGTGAACGCAGCCCAAAGCTTTAGCGGAATGATTCATCGGAAGCCATTTTAATCAATGAAAGCACATTTTAATTAGTGGAACTGGAAGTTCAGAGAACATTGTTTCTCTCTCTCTCTCTTTTTGGTACATTACTCTTCTTTGGAATGAAATACAACGTATTAAACACAGGCCTTGCCTTCTGTGAGCAAGCTCTCGCTCGGCTTTGTTTATTGGATTTTTTGTTGCTTTGCCCCTTGGATCGTGCGCAGGGCAAAATCATTGTTTTGGCAGCATGTGCATTGTTTTATTTAACAATATATATTGTGCCAATGAGTTACAAGGCAAGTGATTCATCAAGGAAAAATCCTTCAATCTGTAAACAAACGTACGAACACCAAATGCCAACTTTTGAATATTCAGGGGACGTCGTCCTGAAGCAACGTCCTTGGAAAGGAAAAGGAACAGGTACGAAATGTCTCAGGCTCTAAAGAGATCATTTAAATACACATACATTATAAAAATTAATAGATGTTTTAATTCCTGGGTTGTTGTGTGTTTTCCGGGCTGTCTGGCCATGTTCCAGAAGCATTCTCTCCTGACATTTCGCCTGCATCTCTGGCAAGCATCCTCAGAGGTTGTGACGTCTGCTGGAAACTAGGAAAATGGGGTTTATATTAGGCTTGGGCAATCCATGGTTCTAAATGGTTCTAAAGTACTTACAAAACTAAAGTTCTGGTGGTGAAAATTTCAGAACTCTAACAAAATTCTCAAAATTTCATAATAAATGGCAGTTCCTAATTGGTTCTGTCATTAAAATCACCAATAATGAAATAATAATTAAATTTTGAAAGTTTTGTTAGAGTTCCGAAATTTTCACCACCAGAACTTTAGTTTTGTAAGTACTTTAGAACCATTTAGAACCATGGATTGCCCAAGTCTAGTTTATATATCTATGGAATGACAGGGTGGGAGACCTGGGCATTCCACAGATCTTTTGCTAGACCTGGAAACCGCCAGGCCACGAAAACTAATCAAGGTGACCAATTGCAACATTCACACCTGCCTCAAGCAGACAAGAGTTCTTTTTCCAACCCTGGATCTTTAGCCTTCCCTGCCAAAGAGGTTCTTAAGGCCATCGGAAATATATGTTTTCTGATGGTCTTTAGCGACCCCTCTGAAACCCCCCTTGCGATCCCCTCCAGGGGTCCCTACCCTAGGCTGAGTAACACTGGTGTAGATGCACCCTTGGTGTCAGCAGCTTATGATACCGTAAACCACCGCCTCCTCCTGAGAGAAATGTATAATATCACAAAGGACGACCATCTCACCCGCCTCATAGGAAACCTGCTACAAAACAGGAGCTTTTTTGTTGAGTTCCAGGGCCAGAGAAGCAGATGGCAGAAACAGAAGAACGGCCTGCCTCAGGGGAGCGTGCTTGCTCTATCCATGTTCAAAATCTACACAAATGACCAGCCACTGCCAGAAGGGATGGAGAGCGTCACCTATGCTGATGATCGTGCCATTACCGCTCAAGCAGGGAGATTTGAGATGGTTGAACAGAAGCTCTCCGAAGCTTTAGGTGCTCTTACTGCCTATTACAGGGAAAACCAGCTGATCCCTAATCCATCTAAAACACAGACATGTGCCTTTCACCTTAAGAACAGACAAGCATCCCGAGCTCTGAGGATTATTACCTGGGAAGGAATCCCACTGGAGCATTGCAGCGCACCCAAAAACCTGGGAGGAGTCACTCTGGACCATGCCCTGACCTACAAGAAGCACTGCCTGAACATCAAGCAGAAAGTGGGTGCTAGAAACAATATCTTATGAAAGCTGACTGGCACAACCTGGGGATCACAACCAGACACAGTGAAGACATCTGCCCTTGCGCTATGCTACTCTGCTGCTGAGTATGCATGCCCAGTGTGGAATACATCTCACCACGCTAAAACAGTGGATGTGGCTCTTAATGAGACATGCCACATCATGACAGGGTGTCTGCAGCCTACACCACTGGAGAAATTACACTGCTTAGACGGTATTGCACCACCTGACATCCGCCAGGAAGTAGCAGCCAAGAGTGAAAGGACCAAGGCAGAGACATCTCCAGCTCATCCCCTGTTTGGGTATCAGCCAGCACGTCAACAACTTAAATTTGGAAATAGTTTTCTAAGGTCTATAGAGACACTCGCTGGAACACCTCAGCAAGCGAGAGTCCAAAAGTGGCAGGCTCAAACCCAGAACCTCAACCAATGGCTGATACCAAATAAGAGACTCCCCCCTGGGCACACAGAAAACTGGGCAACTTGGAAGTTGCTGAACAGACTGTGTTCTGGCACCACGAGATGCAGAGCTAACCTCAAGAAATGGGGCCACAAAGTGGAATCCACGACATGCGAGTGTGGAGGAGAGCAAACCAGAGACCACCTGCTGCAATGCACCCTGAGCCCTGCCACATGCACCATGGAGGACCTCCTTACGGCAACACCAGAGGCACTCCAAGGGGCCAGAGACTGGTCAAAGGACATTTAATCAACTACCAAGCTGCAAATTCTGTGTTCTGTCTGTTTGTTTGTTTTTGCTTAAAATGTAATACAAATGTCTGGTTGCTGATGACATGATAAATAAAATACCCTTGGCATGTTGGATAAACACAAATAGGGGTCAGCTCTTTTGGCCCTAAAATATGGGAATTTCAGATACGAAATGGAAGAGCAAGCAAAACAGAAACGCACACAAAACATGTCAACTAAGCCCTGTGCCCTTACTCATTGACAGATTGTACTCTTTTGAATTAGGAGGAAAAAGAACCCAAGAAAGTGGTGAAAAATGGTTTGTTTCAAAGTCTAAATGGGATTCCGTCTACGGTAAAGGTTGGCCAAGGCTGGCTTGGTAATTATTTTTTTCAATGGATTATTTTTCTTTATGTCAGCAAACGAACCGTCTTTGCAGAAAGCAATGTGTTACTCGCTAATAAAATTGTGGCTGCGGACTCATTGGAAATTCTCTTTTGCCTGCTCCGAGGTTGGAAGCAGAAGAAAGAAAGAAAGAAAGAAAGAAAGAAAGAAAGAAACAAAGAAAGAGTGTAGCAGCGTAGGGTTTCAATTATGGGATGGGTAGAGGTTTCATTACTATATTATCTATTCCATTAATTTTTTAAGGAATATATTTGGTGAAGAATTGCAAAAGCCGGGTTATGCGTTCCTAACTCTTGAAGCAGTGCCAGATTTAGCAGAAAATCTTCATTTCCCAAAAGCCAGAAACTCCTTGAAGGCACACAACAACAACAACAACAACAACAAGAACCCTGGCATAACTGGTAACTGTTGGCATCTCACATTAGTGACCCTGTGGCACTCCAGAACAGGAACACCAATGTCCTTAAACCTCACACCTACTCGGTATAATTCTCAAGCAGTTTATTGAGGAATACATGTAAACAAAGCAGTCAAAATGGTAAAAACAGTATCATCCAAAGATAAAATTTAGTCCATGAGCTTCAAGGCACAACGGGAAAACACAAGATCACAAGGTATAAAATCCATAGAACAAAGCAGCATGAAAATCCAATACACCAATGGTTCTCAACCTTCCGAATGGCGTGATCCCTTAATACAGGTCCTCATGTTGTGGTGACCCCCAACCATCACATTATTTTCATTGCTACTTCACAACTATAATTTTGCTCCTGTTATGAATCTTAATGTAAATATCTGATATGAAGGATGTATTTTCATTCACTGGACCAAATTTGGCACAAGCACCCGATACACCCATATTTGAATACTGGTGGAGTTAAGGGGGTGGGATTGATTTTGTCATTTGGGAGTTGTAGCTGCTGGGATGTATTGTTGTTCATTCGTTCAGTCGTCTCCGACTCTTCATGACCTCATGGACCAGCCCACGCCAGAGCTCCCTGTCGGCCGTCGCCACCACCAGCTCTTTCAAGGTCAGTCCAGTCACTTCAAGGATGCCATCCATCCATCTTGCCCTTGGTCGGCCCCTCTTCCTTTTACCTTCCACTTTCCCCAGCATCATTGTCTTCTCTAGGCTTTGCTGTCTCCTCATGATGTGGCCAAAGGACTTCCACTTTGTCTCTGGTCTCCTTCCCTCCAGTGAGCAGCCGGGCTTTCTTTCCTGGAGGATGGACTGGTTGGATCTTCTCGCAGTCCAAGGCACTCTCAGCACTTTCCTCCAGCACCACAGCTCAGAAGCATCGATCTTCCTTCGCTCCTTCGCTCAGCCTTCCCTAAGGTCCAGCTCTCACATCCGTAGGTGACTACAGGGAATACCATGGCTTGGACTAGGCAATGGATCTTGGTTGCCAGTCTGATGTCTCTGCTCTTTACTATTTTATCGAGACTGGACATTGCTCTCCTCCCAAGAAGGAAGCGTCTTCTGATTTCCTGGCCACAGTCTGCATTTGCAGTAATCTTTGCACCTAGAAGATGTATAGTCAACCTATAATCAAAGAGCATCCTGAACTCCACCAACAATGGAATTGAACCAAATTTGGCACACAGAACTCCCATGACAAACAGAAAATACTGGAAGGGTTTTGGTTTTGGAGTTGTAGTTCACCTACACCCAGAGAGCACTGTGGACTCAAACAATAATGGATCTATGTATTGGAACATGAAACTAGGAACATCTGGAAACAAGACTGTCCTGTAATTCCAGCGTTAACAAGACTGAGATATCTCTTTCCCTTGAATCAATATAAAGCTTTTCCTGACCCCAGAATCGAAAGGAAAGCATTTCTCTTGCCCTTACAACCAGATAAGGATTTCTTATCTCTCTTTTCCTGCAGAGGAATTGACTTTCGTTGTACCTGAGAACTTTGTTTACAAAAGTCTTGCTTTCTGTCTTTACTCTCATAAATTCTGCACCTGACAAATCACCCTCAGAAGACAGTTGTTTCTCAGAGAAAGGCTGTTGAGGGCCTCTCCCAGGTATGTGACCTTGTGAATCTGCAGGAGTAACACTGCATTCATGAGACACCTCGGGCCTCTCGCCTGGGCTTAACCCTCATCCCCAGTGCCAACAGACCCAGGAACAGAAAAACCTTCAACCCCATTACCATCATGAACATCAGACACTGTCACAGGCTGAACTACAACAGACCCAACATGCATTGGTTGCATTCACTCTTACCCAAATAAATAGTTCTTGCAACTGCTCATCTTCAAATGGAGCATGTTCCTTGCGTTCAAGAGACCAACTGTTTTTTAAAACATATCGTTCTCTGAGGTTCGTCTTAAGATGGCCTTTGGGGCTTGTGTATATTCTCAGAATCAGGGCATTGCTTTGAACGATCCCTCCTGGGCATCTCTAAGGAGCAACTATTCCAAAGCAGAACGCAAAACAGTTCCTATGTTGAAGGTTTTGATGGGAAACATGACATCTCTACTCGTCTCTCTGCAGATTTCAAAAGTAAAGATTTCTGTCCCGTTGCATTTAATAATGTAACACGACCTTTAAATGTTCAGTCTGTTGCTGCACTTTCCCTACTATTTCTCCTTTCCGCTCGCGCACACACAAAAGGATTAAATCAAAATACTAAAAGAGCAGAACTTAATTTTACAGTTCTGCTTCAGCAAACCTGTTTTGTCATGGAATCTTTTCTTCCCTGAGAGGACGGTCCTTCAAATAACCTAGACCTGAGCCATATAGGACTTCAGAGATCAGTGTTTCTCAACCTTCTTAATGCCGTGACCCCTTAATACAGTTCCTCATGTCGTGGTGACCCCCCAACCATAGAATTATTTTCATTGCTACTTCATAACTGTAATTTTCCTACTGGTATGAATTGTAATGTAAATATCTGATATGCAGGATGTATTTTCATTCACTGGACCAACCTGGGCACAAATACCCAATATGCCCAAATTTGAATACTAGTGAGGTTGGGAGGCGATTCATATTGTCATTTGGGAGTTGTAGTTTGCTAAGATTTATACTTAACCTACAATCAAACAGCATTCTGTATTCCACCAATGATGGAATTGAACTAAACTTGACACACAGAACTCCCATGACCAACAGAAAATACTGGAAGGGTTTTATGGGCATTGACCTTGCATTTGGGTGTTGTGGTTCACAGCACTGTGGACTCAAACAATGATGGATCTGAACCAAATATTCATTATGCCCAAATGTGAACACTGCTTGGGAAAAAAGACCTTGACATTTGGGAGTTGCAGTTCCTGGGATTTATAGTTCATGTACAATTAAAGAGAATTCTGAACCCCACCAATGACAGAATTGAGCCAAACTTCCGACACAGAAACTCTATGATCAACAGAAAATACTGTGTTTTCTGATGGTCTTTGACGACCCCTTTGAAACCCCCATGTGATCCTCCCAAGGGTCCCAACCCCCAGGTCTGTTTTCCCCAAGTGCTCATATTTGGGCATATGGAGTATGCGTGCCAAGTTTGGTTCAGATCCATCATTGTTTGAGTCCACAGTACTCTCTGGATGTAGGTGAACTACAACTCCAAAGAGCATTAGTCTTCCAAACTTGACCAACAGTTTGGTTGGAGAGGTCTAAAATTCCATCTGTGCAATGTGGGAGGGAATGGAGTCGAGAGTAATCGTTTCTGATCTGGGATTTTTCAGACCGCAACTACAACTCCCAAATGTCAAGGTCTGTTTTCCCCAAGTGCTCATATTTGGGCATATGGAGTATGCGTGCCAAGCTTGGTTCAGATCGATCATTGTTTGGGTCCGCAGTGCTCTCTGGATGTAGGTGAACTACAACTCCAAAGAGCATTAGTTTGGTTGGAGAGGTCTAAAATTCCATCTGTACAATGTGGGATGGAATGGAGTCGAGAGTAATTGTTTCTGGTCTGGGATTTTTCGGACCGCAACTACAACTCCCAAATGTCAAGGTCTGTTTTCTCCAAGTGCTCATATTTGGGCATATGGAGTATGCGTGCCAAGTTTGCTTCAGATCCATCATTGTTTGAGTTCACAGTGCTCTCTGGATGTAGGTGAACTACAATTCCAAAGAGCATTCGTTTGGTTGGAGAGGTCTAAAATTCCATCTGTGCAACGTGAGAGGGAATGGAGTCGAGAGTAATTGTTTCTGGTCTGGGATGTTTCAGACCGCAACTACAATTCCCAAATGTCAAGATCTGTTTTCCCTGAGTGCTCATATTTGGGCATATTGAGTATGCGTGCCAAGTTTGGTTCAGATCCATCATTGTTTGAGTCCACAGTACTCTCTGGATGTAGGTGAACTACAACTCCAAAGAGCATTAGTCTTCCAAACTTGACCAACAGTTTGGTTGGAGAGGTCTAAAATTCCATCTGTGCAATGTGGGAGGGAATGGAGTCGAGAGTAATTGTTTCTGATCTGGGATTTTTCAGACCGCAACTACAACTCCCAAATGTCAAGGTCTGTTTTCCCCAAGTGCTCATATTTGGGCATATGGTGTATTCATGCCAAGTCTGGTTCAGATCCATTATTGTTTGAGTCCGCAGTGCTCTCTGGATGTAGATGAACTACAACTCCAAAGAGCATTAGTCTTCCAAACTTGACCAACAGTTTGGTTGGAGAGGTCTAAAATTCCATCTGTGCAATGTGGGAAGGAATGCAGTCGAGAGTAATTGTTTCTGGTCTGGGATTTTTCAGACCGCAACTACAACTCCCAAATGTCAAGGTGTGTTTTCCCCAAGTGCTCATATTTGGGCATATTGAATATGCATGCCAAGTTTGGTTCAGATCCATCATTGTTTGGGTCTGCAGTGCTCTCTGGATGTAGAGGAACTACAACTCCAAAGAGCATTAGTCTTCCAAACTTGACCAACAGTTTGGTTGGAGAGGTCTAAAATTCCATCTGTGCAATGTGGGAAGGAATGGAGTTGAGAGTAATTGTTTCTGGTCTGGGATTTTTCAGCCATGTCCCAAGTTTAAATCTCTGCTTGCAGAATGGATGCTCTCACTTTTGCCCTTTGAAAGCCAGTGTTTTGTCATTTTTCTCCATTGTGATGCATCTCCTTTGAAATCCAGCACTGCAGCTGAGCTGGCACCGGTCCCACTGGTTTTGGGGAGATTTATTTGCGACCGATATTTGCCGGATCCTCGGGTTGCATCTCCTATTTATTGATCACACTAGGCATTGGAGTTATAAGTTCTTTTAATGAGGCGCACTTTTCATTGTGGAGCATTTAGCCGCACTTTCTTCCTAGCTCTTCATCCATGGCTTGACGGGTGTCTTTTCTATAAATAGAAGAGCAAACTAATTGGCGGATCTAACCGTCCTTATTGTGAGCTGCTGGTTTAGCCAGAGCTGGTAGGGAGGAGGGAAAAAAATACTGGAACATTATGGGATATTACAATATAAATCCTGCGGCGACATTACAAAAATCCCCCACATGGTCTGGGATGCATTTCAAATGACTAATTCAGCAGGGGCCAAGCAATCCAATGCATCACGATTGAGAACGAAAGTGTACCACCGAGACTATCAACGCACCGGGCGCATGGCAGCTTGGAGCACATGCAAGAAAAATAAATAGAAAAGACTCAGACTCATTACGCTCCTGCCGTTTGTTTATGACCTGTGTGGCTGGGCTGTTGTAAATTTTTCAGGCTGTCTGGCCATGTTCCTGAAGCATTCTCTCCTGACATTTCACCTGCCTCTATGGCAGGCATCCCCAGAGGTTGAGAGGTCTGTTGGAAACTAGGAAAATGGGGTTTATATATCTGTGGAATGATGTCCAGGGTGGGAGAAAGAACTCTTGTCTGTTGGAGGTAAGTATGAATGTTTCAATTGGCCACTTTAATTAGCATTTAATGGCCTAGCAGTTTTCAAGGTGTGGCTTCTTACTGCCTGGGGGAATACTTTGTTGAGAGGTGATTAGCTGGTTAAACTGCTGCATTGCGGAAATTGCTGACTGAAAGGTCAGTGGTTCAAATCCACGGAGCAGGATGAGCTCCCGCTGTTAGGTCCAGATTCTGCCAACCCAGAAGTTTGAAAACATACAAATGTGAGAAGATCAATAGGTACCGCTCTGGTGGGAAGGTAATGGTGCTCCATGCAGTCATGCCAGTGGCCACATGACCTTGGAGGCGTCTATGGACAATGCCAGCTCTTTGGCTTAGAAATGGGGATGAGCACCAGAGTCCCAGAGTTGGACACAACTAGACTTAATGTCAACGGGAAACCTTTCCCTTTACTAAGACTAAAGGAGGAAGGGAAAAGAAGGTAAAGGTAAAAGTTTCCCCTTGACATAAAGTCTAGTTGTGTCCAACTCTGGGCATGGTGCTCATCTCCATTTCTAAGCCAAAGAGTCAGCGTTGTCCACAGATGCCTCTAAAGTCATGTGGCCAGCATGACTGCATGGAGTCCTGTCACTTTCCCACTGGAGCGGTACCTATTGATCTACTCACATTTGCATGTTTTTGAACTGCTAGGTTGGCAGAAGCTGGGTATAACAGCGGGAGCTCACCCCACTCCCCGGATTTGAACCGCCAACATTTTGGTCAGCAAGTTCTGCAGCTCAGTGGTTTAACCCGCTGCGCCACCAGGTGCTCCAGAGACAAACTAGGACATTTAAAAACAGCTGGAAAAAAGTGGAATGATATGTGATTCTGTGGGACAGTCCCTTCCAACTCGGGATGGTTGGAGGGTATGGAATCCCATGCAACATACAGTCTTCCATGCACGAAGTCTGTTTCTTTGCTGGAGCAAACCGGAACATGCAGTGCAGCCAGTTGCAATGTGTTCCTCCCCGGATGAAGCCAACCTATCCTAACTGGGTCAGAAGGAAGTAACCATCCCTTGCTCATCACGACAAGCCAGCTTCGTGTTCTCCTGCCGAGAGATTAGCTTGACTATTAATAATCATCCCTGCAAAACGGAGGATCAAACCCAGGTGGAGGCAATTTGAATATTTAAAGCGTTTTACGGCGTTTGAAGGCAATAAGAATGGAAATCTTGCTCTAACCCCATTCCCCCCCCCCCCCCCACTTGCCAACAGCCAGAGAATCGTAATGATAAATCACAGGCGGATGAAAGCGAAAGAGGAGAAGGACCCAAAAAAAGAGAGAGCGAGAGTACATAGATTTGGCCTAATTTTTTAACATACTTTTACTTAAGTTATGAACTTCATGTTGCACTCCAGAACAGGAAACAGCCCTTCTGACTATAAACACAGCACAAGTTAAGTGAAGGAACAATCCTTTTTATTAGCAAAAAAAGCCAGTAGAAATAAATGCTTGTAAAGATAGGTACTTGTGGGTTTTTTCGGGCTATAGGGCCATGTTCTAGAGGCATTTCTCCTGACGTTTCACCTGCATCTATGGCAAGCATCCTCAGAGGTAGTGAGGTCTGTTGGAACTGGGAAAAAGGGTTTATATATCTGTGGAATGGCTGGGGTGGGGCAAAGAGCTCTTCTCTGCTGGAGCTAGGTGTGAATGTTTCAACTGACCACCTTCATTAGCATTTGAAGGCCTGGCTGAGCTTGGGAAAATCTTTTGTTGAGAGGTGTTAAGATGTGCCTGGTTGTTTCCTCTCTGCTGTTTTGCTGTTGTAATTTTAGAGTTTTTTAATACTGGTAGCCAGATTTTGTTCATTTTCATGGTCTCTTCCTTTCTGTTGAAATTGTCCACATGCTTCTTGTGTATTTCAATGGCTTCTCTGGGTAATCTGACATGGTGGTTGTTGGTGTGGTCCAGCATTTCTGTGTTCTCAAATAATATGCTGTGTCCAGGCTGGTTCCTCAGGTGCTCTGCTATGGCTGACTTCTCTGGTTGAAGGAGTCTGCAGTGCCTTTCATGTTCCTGGATTCGTGTGTTGGGCAATGCTGCGTTTGGTGGTCCCTCTGTAGACTTGTCCACAGCTGCATGGTATACGGTAGACTTCTGCAGAAGTGAGAGGATCCCTCTTGTCTTTTGCTGAACGGAGCATTTGTTGGATTTTCTTGGTGGGTTTGTAGATTGTTTATATGTTGCGTTTCCTCCTCAGCTTCCCTCTGCGGTCAGTGGTTCCCTTGATGTCTGGCAAGAACACTTTTCCTTTGGGTGGATCTTCATCTTTACTCTCGAGGCTTGTTCTTGGTCTTGCAGCTCTTCTGATGTCTGAGGTGGAGTCTCCATTGGCCTGGAGAGCCCAGCTTGTAAAGATAGATAAGATTCCAAAAAGCAATAAGGCATTCAAAGGCAGCAAGATGAAACAGTGTCCAAAAGCAATGTTCAAGCATGAAGATACAATCCATGGCACTGATTATCCAGACAGGAATCAACCAAGAAGCAAGAACAGACCAGACGCTGCTAGTCAACTTGAAAGGCTAGGAAAAACCATGAAGACGAGACCACTTGAACAGGAATCCCATGAGGCTTGTGCTTGGTTTCCAAACAATGCCTGATCTGACAAGATTTTCTAAAGGCAAACCTTAAATCCCAAAAACTGGTTTCTCTTTCCTCCAGTCTTTAACCTTAACTGACAAATTCTTTCTGATCTATGTAAACATTGGGCCTCTTGTCGATTCTGGCTAATCTCCAGCCACCAACTCTGCTTATCTGGTTTGTTGTAGGTTTTTTCGGGCTATATGGCCATGGTCTAGAGGCATTCTCTCCTGACATTTCGCCTGCATCTATGGCAAGCATCCCCAGAGGTAGTGAGGTCTGTTGGAACTAGAAAGAAGGGTTTATATATCTGTGGAATGACCAGGGTGAAACAAAGGACTCTTGTCTGTTGGAGCTAGGTGTGAATGTTTCAACTGACCACCTTGATTAGCATATAATGGCCTGGCAGTGCCTGGAGCAATCTTTTGTTGAGAGGTAATTAGATGTCCTTGTTTGTTTCCTCTCTGTTGTTGTGCTGTTGTAATTTTAGAGTTTTTTTAATGCTGGTAGCCAGATTTTGTTCATTTTCATGGTTTCCTGCTTTATTTTGAAATTGTCCACATGCTTGTGTATTTCAATGGCTTCTCTGTGTAGCCTGACATGGTGGTTGTGAGAGTGGTCCAGCATTTCTGTGTTCTCAAATAAAATGCTGTGTCCAGGTTGGTTCCTCAGGTGCTCTGCTATGGCTGACTTCTCTGGTTGAAGGAGTCTGCAGGGCCTTTCATGTTCCTTGACTCGTATCTGGGCAATGCTGCTGTGTTTGGTGGTCCCTCTGGAGACTTCTTGTCCACAGCTGCATGGTACACGGTAGACTCCTGCAGAAGTGAGAGGATCCCTCTTGTCCTTTGCTGAACAGAGCATTGGTTGGATTTTCTTGGTGGGTCTGGAGATAGTTTGTATGTTGTGTTTCCTCATCAGCTTCCCTATGCGGTCAGTGGTTCCCTTGATGTGGTTCCGTTGAAGAGTCTGCTTATCTGACTCCTCATTACCTTTACCAGGTGTCAGACTGTTTTCCAAACTAGAATCTGGAGAGCTCACAGGCGGAGGGAGTCAACCTTCCTGGGCATGTTTAGCCTGAAGAAGAGAAGGCTGAGAGGAGATATGATAGCCATGTATAAATATGTGAGAGGAAGCCACAGGGAGGAGGGAGCAAGCTTGTTTTCTGCTTCCTTGGAGACTAGGACGCAATGGAACAATGGCTTCAAACTACAAGAGAGGAGATTCCATCTGAACATGAGGAAGAACTTCCTGACTGTGAGAGCCGTTCAGCAGTGGAACTCTCTGCCCCGGAGTGTGGTGGAGGCTCCTTCTTTGGAAGCTTTTAAGCAGAGGCTGGATGGCCATTTGTCAGGGGTGATATGAATGCAATATTCCTGCTTCTTGGCAGAATGGGGTTGGACTGGATGGCCCATGAGGTCTCTTCCAACTCTTTGATTCTATGATTCTATGAATTTGGAGAGCTCACAGACGGAGGGAGTAAGCCTTCCTCCCAAGGCCTGACCATAACATTCTCATGAGAATCTGCCCTTTGCACCGAAGCCTCTCTGTCAGTGTATGCATCAAACTTATTGACCAAAGTGTCTCCATCTTGCACCTCAGAGTCAGTCCCAGCATCCCCCACGTCAGAAGCAACAGGGGACTGATTTCCTTCCTCATTACCCACATCAGACACAGAAACATCAGGAGACTGAAACACAATCACAAGTTCAATCACAGGCCCAGGTTCAATCACAGGCTGAGTCCCAACACTTCACAACGTTTGTAACTATCGTCTTCTATGGAGGTGGAGTTCACTTTATCCAAAATGCTTGGGATTTTGGTTTGATGGGTATTTTTTGGGAGGGGTTGGAATGGACTTAATGAAAGATCCAGGAGATGGGACTCGACCTAAGCACCAAAATCATGGATGCTAAATATACCTTTTGATCCATTTAGACCAGCGATTCTCAAACTTCCTAAAGCCCCTTAAAATAACCTAGACCTGAGCTATATTGGTTTTCATAGAGCAATATTTCTCAACCTTCCTAATGCCGTGACCCCTTCTGCATTTGTGATGACCTCCAACCAGAACATTATTTGCATTGCTACTTCATAACTGTAATTTTGCTACTGTTATGAATCGTCATGTGAATATCTGATATGCAGGATGTATCTTCATTCACTGGACCAAATGGGCCATAAATACCCAATGCACCCAATTTTGAATACTGGTAGTGTGTGGGAGGGATTGATTTTGTCATTTGGGAGTTGTAGTTGCTGGGATTTATAGTTCACCTACAACCAAAGAGCATTCTGAACTCCACCAATGATGGAATTGAATCAAATTTGGCAAACAGAACTCCCATGGCCGACAGAAAATACTGGAAGGGTTTGGTGGGCATTGACCTTGAGTTTGGGCGTTGTAGTTCACCTACACCCAGAGAGTACTGCGGACTCAAACAAGGATGAATCTGGACCAAACTTGGCATGAATACTGAATATGCCCATATGTGAATACTGGTGGAGTTTGGGGGAAAGTAAACCTTGTCATTTGGGAATTGTAGTTGCTGGGATTTATAGTTCACCTATAACCAAAGAGCATTCTGAACTCCACCAACAATGGAATTGAACCAAACTTGGCACACAGAACTGCCATGACCGACAGAAAATACTGGAAGGGTTTGGTGGACACTGACCTTGAGTTTTTGAGTTGTAGTACATCTACATCCAGAGAGCACTGAGGACTCAAACAAGGACAGATTTGGGATGTTATTGTAATTTGGTAATTTCTGCGCCTGAGCAGACAACTTTGGAACCTTCTATTGCATTTATTTTGCTTTTGATCACTGCAAAACTTTTTTTTTTGCCTACCTCTGTCAAAATCCACATGCATTTCGAGGTTGGATGTAAAATGAAGTTTGGAACCACTTTGCCTGCCATGGCTGAATGCAATGGAATCATGGAAGTTGTAGTTTTGCAAGATCTTATGCCTTATCTATTAAAAAGAGCTGGCGCTTTCCCAAACTACAAACCTCAGGGTTCCACAGCCTTGAGCCATGGCAGTTAAAGTAATCTCAAACTGCATTAATTCTATAGTATAGATGCACTTTAGCAACTCTTCTCTTTTTAGTTGAGACCAGCAACATTATTGGAAAACTGATACACATGGGATGTTTTCGTGGTGGCTGCTGCCTTTTAAAGCTATTTTGGTTTTTTTCCCCCAGTGCTTTAAAAACAGCCATAATTCAGGGTTTGGTTTTCATGTGAAACATTATTTAATGGCTCTTTTATTGTTCTTGGGTGTTGTGATGTTGCCGGAGCTGCGTGTTCTGTTTTAATTCACACTGTAAATTGCCTTGGGTCCCGCACTGCCAGGCAGCCGGGAGCTGTTTTTATAACTGTTTTAATAACCACCATTATTAATTTTGACTACTTACAAGTATGTTTTTGTGAAACATTGAAAACACAGAATATACAAGGAGTCAACTAAGGAAAAAAACAGTACTAAGGGTGTTTTATTAGACAGGGGGTGAAAGGGAAAGAAGAGTAATCCATCCATAATATTTGAAATAGATTGTTTTGATTCAGCAAAGGAAAGGTCAATCGCCATGAATAAAGAATATTACTTTTGATAGTTGTCAGAAATATTAAAAAATTAACTAGGTATTTTTAATTACAAAAATGTGAGCCAAGCACTGCAAGGGTTAAATGGATACAATGGCTCAGCAAAAGCTGTAGTTCAATATAAACAGGTGTGTCTGTAGCTTAGTCTGTGAGAGGTCTGTATGGGAGAAGGCCTCAGTGTGTTAGTAGGCCTCAGTATGAGTAGGCCTCTGTGTTAGTTCACCTCAGTGGGAGAAAGGCCTCAGTCTGAGAAAGCCCTCAGTGTCCGATTTGAGAGAGGCCTCAGTATGAGAAGGCTCCAGTGTTAGAGAAGCCTCAGTGAGAGAAAGGCCTCAGTCTGAGAGAGGTCTCAGTGTGAGAGGCCTTAGTATGAGAAGGACCCAGTGTTAGAGAAGCCTCAGTGAGAAAAAGGCCTTAGTCTGAGAGAAACCTCAGTGTGAGAAGGTCCCAGTGTTAGAGAAGCCTCAGTGAGAGAAAGGCCTCAGTATGAGAAGGTCCCAGTGTTAGAGAAGCCTCAGTCTGAGAGGCCTCAGTCTGAGAGAGAAAGGCCTCAATCTGACAGGCCTCAGTATGAGAAGGTCCCAGTGTTAGAAAAGCCTCAATGAGAGAAAGGCCTCAGTCTGAGATAGGCCTCAGTGTGAGAAACCCAGTGTTAGAGAAGCCTCCGTGAGAGAAAGGCCTCAGTATTTATTTATTTATTTATTTTGAGCGCTTCTACCCCGCCCTTATCAACCCCCTAGGGGGGGACTCAGGGCAGCTTACAAAAGGCACAATTGGATGCCTAACAGTTCACAAAATATAATACAGTATGAGAAAGTCCCAGAGTTAGAGAAGCCTCAGTGAGAGAAAGGCCTCAGTCTGAGAGAGGCCTCAGTATGAGAAGGCTCTAGTGTTAGAGAAGCCTAAGTGAGAGAAAGGCCTCAGTCTGAGAGAGGCCTCAGTATGAGAAGGCTCTAGTGTTAGAGAAGCCTCAGTGAGAGAAAGGCCTCAGTCTGAGAGAGGCCTCAGTATGAGAAGGCTCTAGTGTTAGAGAAGCCTAAGTGAGAGAAAGGCCTCAGTCTGAGAGGCTTCAGTATGAGAAGGTCCCAGTGTTAGTAGGCCTCAGTGTGAGGATGGCCTGGTGTGAGAAGCTTCAATGAGAGAAGCCCAGGTTGATGGCCTCATGTGTAAAGCTCCAGTGTGAAGGTTGCTGTGTGTAAAAAGCTATTGTGTGAAGCTCCTGTGTACGTTCAGTGTGAGAGGAAGCTCAGTGAGAGTGAAGCTGTTCATCTGCATTAGAAAGAAGCCCAGCATGAAAGCAATCAAGGAAATTTAAAGAAAAGCAAACTTCATGGTTCGCTTTTCGCAGACTCGCTATTTTGTGGGGAAGGAAGAGGGGGAAGAGGAGGAGGAGGAGGAGGAGGAGCCAGGCGCGCAAGGAGGAGCCAGCGGGAAGTGTAGTGTGCAAGGGGAGAGGGAGGGAGGAAAGGAGGACGAAAGAGGAACGTCGCTACTTTGTGGATTTTCACTTATTGCGGATGGTCCTGGAACATAACATCCGCGATAAGTGAGGGAACACTCTATTTGTGTTATGGAAATCTTGTTTTTGTAAATAGTGCAACCGTATTATTTTACTACAAAGAAAACCCTCCAAAGGAAGAGATAACATTGGTCTGTGTGTTTTTGTTCTTTTTTCACTTTTGGCTACTGATGCTGGGTCATGCTGCTGCTAATAAGTTACTCTGCTAGTTGTTTATGAGGAGGGTCTTCTGTTAATAAGCCCACTCGCTCAACAATATTAATATTTAGTAATAAATATGTGCCGATACTGGACTAACTTCTAGCACATACTTATTCTAGTTAGTAATAAGTATGTGCTGGTATTGGTCCAACTTCTAAGTACATATTTATTACCAAAATATCAATATTTATTACTAAATATTATATCTTCTGGTTGTAGAAGAATGTAATTCAAATTATTGCTTTCTTTCCCCTTCTTCTGATATATTCAGACACATTGATGAGGCAGTTGAATACAGCTGCCGAAGATTGAAAGTCGCTTGTCTCTTTTCTAATGTCTTGTTTCATTATCTTCCTATTTGCTCTTTTTTTTTCTTTACTTTGCATCTTTTCTTTATTGTTTTGCAGCTGAGATACTATTCGTGTCTGGCTTTCTGTGCATTTGTAAATGAAAAAATTGGAAGCACAATAGACTGCATTCAAACCACCTTCTTTTCGAGATGAACCTGGGGTTCAACATGGGGTTGCCCTTGAAGACTGCCCGGAAGCTTCAGATGGTCCAGCGCTCGGCAGCCAGGTTGCTAACGGGAGTGGCACTCAGGGAGCATACCACTCCTCTGTTGCGCCAGCTCCACTGGCTGCCAATCTGCTACCGGGCACAATTCAAGGTGCTGGCGTTAGCCTATAAAGCCCTAAACGGTTCCGGCCCCGTTTACCTCTCCGAACGCATCTCCACCTATGAACGGACTAGGACATTAAGATCGTCTGGGGAGGCCCTGCTCTTGGTCCCGCCTGCGTCACAGGCACGTCTGGCAGGGACGAGGGACATGGCCTTCTCGGTGATGGCCCCTCGGCTATGGAATGCCTTACCTGTAGACATCAGACAGGCCCCTTCGTTGTTGGCATTTTGGAGAAAGGTTAAGACTTGGCTTTATGAACAAGCGTTTGGCTAAACAGTACAACTGAACACAGAAAGACGATAAAATTGAACATAGGAATGGCACAAGGATTATGAGAACGGATCTGATTTCATTGAGGCGTTATGATATGATTTGATAATAATTGTTGTTGATTTTGTCTGCTGTATATGATGTGTTTTAATTGCTTATGACATTGTTGTGATAACCTGTATCGTGTAAACCGCATTGAGTCACCTGATTGGGCTGAAAAATGCGGTATAGAAATAAAGCAAATAAATAAATAAATAAACCTAGATCCCAGTCGGAGTAGTATGAAAAGATAGCTATGTGTTTTGCGTGCTTCTAATTGACAATCCTTGAGGAGAATCGTTTTTAATGAGGCATCCCTCCATTGGCTCCAGAACTATGGATAAATATGAAAAAAAATGGCTGATTAACTTACTTATGCAATCCCTAGTAGTCCGAGGATGATGGTCCTCCAAGTGTAGTGTCCTGGCGATGGGTCCGTAGGTGACTGTGGAGCCCTATTCGTGATCTGCATCTTCTCCCGCAGTGAGGGCATTGCTTTCCAGGTGGAAGGCAGTCCCGGTTGGGGTTGGCTTGATGCCAGGGCCGTAGCCAGAAAAAAATTTCGGGAGGGGTTGAAATTTTCGGGGGGGGGGGGGTGTTGAAAATTTCGCGGGGGGGGGGGGGTTTGAAACCTGCCTCCTAGCTCACGCTGAAGCAAAGAGCACAGCAGGGGGCAGAGCAGCCTTCCATAACCTGCAGCTCCGCCCTTGTCAACCACCTCCACCAAGTCTGGCCTCCTTAATGAGAGCATTCAACATCCCCCCCCCCCCCAACTTGGTTGCTTCACTACTGTTCTGTTGCACGCTGGGCCTGTAAATAATTGTCTTTAGAACAGGATGTGCAACCTTTGCCCAGCGGGAAGCCAGGGGGGGCTAAAGAGAAGTTCTCAGTGGTTTCCACCACAAACAGTCTTTAGACACAGCATATTATTTGAGAACACAGAAATGCTGGACCACACCAACAACCACCATGTCAGACTACACAGAGAAGCCATTGAAATCCACAAGAAGCATGTGGACAATTTCAACAGAAAGGAAGAGACCATGAAAATGAACAAAAGCTGGCTACCAGTATTAAAAAAACTCTAAAATTACAACAGCAAAACAGCAGAGAGGAAACAACCAGGCACAGAGAGGAAACAACCAGGCACCTCCCAGCAAGAGATTTTCCCAGGCTCAGGCAGGCCTTCAAATGCTAATGAAGGTGATCAGCTGAAACATTCACACCTAACTGCAGCAGGGAAGAGCTCCTTGCCCCACCCCAGCCATTCCACAGATATATAAACCCATTTTCCTAATTCCAACAGACCTCACTACCTCTGAGGATGCTTGCCATAGATGCAGGCGAAACGTCAGGAGAAATGCCTCTAGAACATGGCTCTATAGCCCGAAAAACCCACAAGAACCTAGTGATTCCAGCCATGAAAGCCTTCGAAAATACAGTCTTTAGATGGCTTGAGAAGTACAACAAAGTCTTTTATTAATGAACAATCAAACAGAAACTTCTCTTTTCTTCAGTAAAGTGAAGCAAATGATTCCAAGCTTTTAGGCAACTGGTGAATTCCTAATCTTGCCCACGAAGGACAGGCAACTGTCTTCAATAACTTCTTCTTTAAAGGAAAATCCTCTTTCTAACTTCTCCCAGGCTGACTGTAATCTAACCCTGACTGATGTGGGCTCTGCTACCGGGTCGAACTGCATCTCGAATGCCGAGTGGACCTACCAGCAAGGCAGTAGATGTTCTCCAGCTGGAGTTCTTTGGTCTTTAGGGCTGTTTTCCTGGAAATTCTTTGGAGACTCTTAAGACCTTTCTCCCCTGGAAGGTCTTAAGGGTTGAAGCTTTTGTACCGGGGAAGCTTGCACACATCCTATACATAAGCTTTCCTTGCTGAGACTAAGTAAAAATGGCTCCCTTCCCTTCCTGATTGCCCTGAGCAAGGGGCGAAACCAAAACTTAACAATGATGGACAGGTGACTTACCCTATGACTGCAACCAAAGGAAGCCACCCATCTGCAGAGTCCCTGAAACCTAGGACTGCAAGCAAACATTTAATACAAAGCAAATAAAGTTGGAGCTCCTGGTACAGCTGTACCAGAACAACTACATCGGCTATTGCTCATCTCATAGACTTAGCAGCATGGGGATTGGGTTAACCAGTTAAAATTCATGAGTAAACCAGGTTTTTTTAAAAAAATCTGAAACATTTGGACCCCTAAACCCCCCCCCCCCTCGCTACGGGCCTGCTTGATGCGCCTTCCTCTTGGCACATTTCTCTCTTTCTCCCTCCATTCGTGCCTCTTCAAATTCTGCAGCACTGCTGGTCACAGCTGACCTCCAGCTGGAGCGCTCAAGGGCCAGGGCTTCCCAGTTCTCAGTGTCTATGCCAGAGTTTTTAAGCTTGGCTTTGAGCAGATGCCCTCGCTGCGGGAGACAATGCAGATCAAGAATAGGGCTCCATAGTCACCTACGGACCCACCCTGGAGGATGATCCTACTCGGACAATGAGGGATCGCCTAAGTAAGTAAGTAAGTTAATGCTCTTTCTCCATTTCCAAGCCTAGGAGGCTGCATTGTCTGTAGACACTTCTGGTCGAGTGGCCGGCATGGCTGCTTGAAGCTTCTTTTTGCATTTTCCCACCGAAGCGGTACCTATTGATCTACAGTGTTCCCTCGCTACTTCGCGGTTCACTTATTGCGGACTCCCTATATCGCGGGGAGCAGCAAGTGAACACTGTATAGCTGCTCCCCGTTCCTTTCCTCACCGGGCTGGGTGCCCTTGGCAGGGAGAAAGGGATCCTCCAGGGCAAGGAGCAGTGGAGGTGGCGAAGAGGAGGAGGCCACCACCAAAAAGGGCCTTGGTGGCGGTGTCTTCCCCCTCAGCCCTCCACTGCTCCATGCTCCTTCCTTGCCAGGCTTGGGTGCACAGCCTGGTGAAGAAGGGGCCTCCGAGGCAGGGAGCAGTGGAGGTGGCGAGTAGGAGGCCACTGCAAAGTAGGGACACACCACGCACTTGGGTGGGCGGCGTGTCCCTACTTCGTGGATTTTCACTGATCGCTGGTGGTCCTGGAACAGAACAACCACGATAAGTGAGGGATTACTTTACTCACATTTGAATGTTTTTGAACTGCTAGGTTGGCAGGAGCTAGAGCTAACAGTGGGAGCTCACCCTGTCTTGCAGATTTGAACTGCCCGCCTTCCAGTCGCCAGTTCAGCAGCACAAGGATTTAACCCATTGCACCACCACGGCCCCTATTGCCAACCATTCCATAAATGTTGAGGTTGTTAGGCTGTTGAAGACCAATGAAGACTCCATCTGTCCTTAGACTGCTGCTGGAGGGTAGGCACGGAAGAGGGCCAGAACTGTTTTGTTAATATGGTTGATCCCTGTTGGCAGGAGCTAGAGCTAACAGTGGGAGCTCACCCTGTCTCGCAGATTTGAACTGCCAGCCTTCCGGTCAGCAGTTCAGCAGCACAAGGATTTAACCCATTGCACCACCACGTCCCCTATTGCCAACCATTCCATAAATGTTGAGGTTGTTAGGCTGTTGAAGACCAATGAAGACTCCTTAGTTTATAGAAGACCTGCTGCTGGAGAGTAGGCACGGAAGAGGGCCAGAACTGTTTTGTTAATATGGTTGATCCCTGTTGGCAGGAGCTAGAGCTAACAGTGGGAGCTCACCCTGTCTCGCAGATTTGAACTGCCAGCCTTCCGGTCAGCAGTTCAGCAGCACAAGGATTTAACCCATTGCACCACCACGGCCCCTATTGCCAACCATTCCATAAATGTTGAGGTTGTTAGGCTGTTGAAGACCAATGAAGACTCCTTAGTTTATAGAAGACCTGCTGCTGGAGGGTAGGCACGGAAGAGGGCCAGAACTGTTTTGTTAATATGGTTGATCCCTGTTGGCAGGAGCTAGAGCTAACAGTGGGAGCTCACCCTGTCTCGCAGATTTGAACTGCCAGCCTTCCGGTCAGCAGTTCAGCAGCACAAAGATTTAACCCATTGCACCACCACGGCCCCTATTGCCAACCATTCCATAAATGTTGAGGCTGTTAGGCTGTTGAAGACCAATGAAGACTCCATCTGTCCTTAGACTGCTGCTGGAGGGTAGGCACGGAAGAGGGCCAGAACTGTTTTGTTAATATGGTTGATCCCTGTTGGCAGGAGCTAGAGCTAACAGTGGGAGCTCACCCTGTCTCGCAGATTTGAACTGCCAGCCTTCCGGTCAGCAGTTCAGCAGCACAAGGATTTAACCCATTGCACCACCACGGCCCCTATTGCCAACCATTCCATAAATGTTGAGGTTGTTAGGCTGTTGAAGACCAATGAAGACTCCATCTGTCCTTAGACTGCTGCTGGAGGGTAGGCACGGAAGAGGGCCAGAACTGTTTTGTTAATATGGTTGATCCCTGTTGGCAGGAGCTAGAGCTAACAGTGGGAGCTCACCCTGTCTCGCAGATTTGAACTGCCAGCCTTCCGGTCAGCAGTTCAGCAGCACAAGGATTTAACCCATTGCACCACCACGTCCCCTATTGCCAACCATTCCATAAATGTTGAGGTTGTTAGGCTGTTGAAGACCAATGAAGACTCCATCTGTCCTTAGACTGCTGCTGGAGGGTAGGCACGGAAGAGGGCCAGAACTGTTTTGTTAATATGGTTGATCCCTGTTGGCAGGAGCTAGAGCTAACAGTGGGAGCTCACCCTGTCTCGCAGATTTGAACTGCCAGCCTTCCGGTCAGCAGTTCAGCAGCACAAGGATTTAACCCATTGCACCACCACGTCCCCTATTGCCAACCATTCCATAAATGTTGAGGTTGTTAGGCTGTTGAAGACCAATGAAGACTCCTTAGTTTATAGAAGACCTGCTGCTGGAGAGTAGGCACGGAAGAGGGCCAGAACTGTTTTGTTAATATGGTTGATCCCTGTTGGCAGGAGCTAGAGCTAACAGTGGGAGCTCACCCTGTCTCGCAGATTTGAACTGCCAGCCTTCCGGTCAGCAGTTCAGCAGCACAAGGATTTAACCCATTGCACCACCACGGCCCCTATTGCCAACCATTCCATAAATGTTGAGGTTGTTAGGCTGTTGAAGACCAATGAAGACTCCTTAGTTTATAGAAGACCTGCTGCTGGAGGGTAGGCACGGAAGAGGGCCAGAACTGTTTTGTTAATATGGTTGATCCCTGTTGGCAGGAGCTAGAGCTAACAGTGGGAGCTCACCCTGTCTCGCAGATTTGAACTGCCAGCCTTCCGGTCAGCAGTTCAGCAGCACAAAGATTTAACCCATTGCACCACCACGGCCCCTATTGCCAACCATTCCATAAATGTTGAGGCTGTTAGGCTGTTGAAGACCAATGAAGACTCCATCTGTCCTTAGACTGCTGCTGGAGGGTAGGCACGGAAGAGGGCCAGAACTGTTTTGTTAATATGGTTGATCCCTGTTGGCAGGAGCTAGAGCTAACAGTGGGAGCTCACCCTGTCTCGCAGATTTGAACTGCCAGCCTTCCGGTCAGCAGTTCAGCAGCACAAGGATTTAACCCATTGCACCACCACGTCCCCTATTGCCAACCATTCCATAAATGTTGAGGTTGTTAGGCTGTTGAAGACCAATGAAGACTCCATCTGTCCTTAGACTGCTGCTGGAGGGTAGGCACGGAAGAGGGCCAGAACTGTTTTGTTAATATGGTTGATCCCTGTTGGCAGGAGCTAGAGCTAACAGTGGGAGCTCACCCTGTCTCGCAGATTTGAACTGCCAGCCTTCCGGTCAGCAGTTCAGCAGCACAAAGATTTAACCCATTGCACCACCACGGCCCCTATTGCCAACCATTCCATAAATGTTGAGGCTGTTAGGCTGTTGAAGACCAATGAAGACTCCATCTGTCCTTAGACTGCTGCTGGAGGGTAGGCACGGAAGAGGGCCAGAACTGTTTTGTTAATATGGTTGATCCCTGTTGGCAGGAGCTAGAGCTAACAGTGGGAGCTCACCCTGTCTCGCAGATTTGAACTGCCAGCCTTCCGGTCAGCAGTTCAGCAGCACAAGGATTTAACCCATTGCACCACCACGTCCCCTATTGCCAACCATTCCATAAATGTTGAGGTTGTTAGGCTGTTGAAGACCAATGAAGACTCCATCTGTCCTTAGACTGCTGCTGGAGGGTAGGCACGGAAGAGGGCCAGAACTGTTTTGTTAATATGGTTGATCCCTGTTGGCAGGAGCTAGAGCTAACAGTGGGAGCTCACCCTGTCTCGCAGATTTGAACTGCCAGCCTTCCGGTCAGCAGTTCAGCAGCACAAGGATTTAACCCATTGCACCACCACGGCCCCTATTGCCAACCATTCCATAAATGTTGAGGCTGTTAGGCTGTTGAAGACCAATGAAGACTCCATCTGTCCTTAGACTGCTGCTGGAGGGTAGGCACGGAAGAGGGCCAGAACTGTTTTGTTAATATGGTTGATCCCTGTTGGCAGGAGCTAGAGCTAACAGTGGGAGCTCACCCTGTCTCGCAGATTTGAACTGCCAGCCTTCCGGTCAGCAGTTCAGCAGCACAAGGATTTAACCCATTGCACCACCACGGCCCCTATTGCCAACCATTCCATAAATGTTGAGGTTGTTAGGCTGTTGAAGACCAATGAAGACTCCTTAGTTTATAGAAGACCTGCTGCTGGAGGGTAGGCACGGAAGAGGGCCAGAACTGTTTTGTTAATATGGTTGATCCCTGTTGGCAGGAGCTAGAGCTAACAGTGGGAGCTCACCCTGTCTCGCAGATTTGAACTGCCAGCCTTCCGGTCAGCAGTTCAGCAGCACAAAGATTTAACCCATTGCACCACCACGGCCCCTATTGCCAACCATTCCATAAATGTTGAGGCTGTTAGGCTGTTGAAGACCAATGAAGACTCCATCTGTCCTTAGACTGCTGCTGGAGGGTAGGCACGGAAGAGGGCCAGAACTGTTTTGTTAATATGGTTGATCCCTGTTGGCAGGAGCTAGAGCTAACAGTGGGAGCTCACCCTGTCTCGCAGATTTGAACTGCCAGCCTTCCGGTCAGCAGTTCAGCAGCACAAGGATTTAACCCATTGCACCACCACGTCCCCTATTGCCAACCATTCCATAAATGTTGAGGTTGTTAGGCTGTTGAAGACCAATGAAGACTCCATCTGTCCTTAGACTGCTGCTGGAGGGTAGGCACGGAAGAGGGCCAGAACTGTTTTGTTAATATGGTTGATCCCTGTTGGCAGGAGCTAGAGCTAACAGTGGGAGCTCACCCTGTCTCGCAGATTTGAACTGCCAGCCTTCCGGTCAGCAGTTCAGCAGCACAAGGATTTAACCCATTGCACCACCACGGCCCCTATTGCCAACCATTCCATAAATGTTGAGGTTGTTAGGCTGTTGAAGACCAATGAAGACTCCATCGGTCCTTAGACTGCTGCTGGAGGGTAGGCACGGAAGAGGGCCAGAACTGTTTTGTTAATATGGTTGATCCCTGCCGACTTCATCTTTGGCTTTTCCCTGTGGCCTCGGCAATGATGACAGGCTGTCAAGGTACACGACTCCACTTCGATGTTTACAACGGCCGATAAGGAGAGGCAATGGACCACAAATCAACATTACCGGGGGAGGAATTGACATTGCCTCCACTCCCAGCTTTGGAGTCAAAGGAGAGCAGTTCTGATCCCCAGCAAAGGAAAATCAATTATGCTCAGCTTATAAAAGGTGGCAGTAATGACACGGGGCACAAGGAAATCAATAGAAAGCTGCAATTGATAGACATCGGGGAATGACTTTGGTGCCCACAGCAAGATGCAGCAACAACCTGTTGTTGCAAGAATGAAAGCCAGAGAAGCTCCTTTACCTTAAATACTACATATATTTGTGTATAAGTTTTTTTAAAAAAACTCCATCTGTGTTCACATTTCGGCATATGGAACATTCGTGCCAAGTTTGGTCCTGAACCATCATTGTTTGAGTCCACAGTGCCCTCTGGATGTAGGTGAACTACAATTCCCAAACTCAAGGTCAATGCCCATCAAACCCTTCTAGTATTTTCTGTTGGTCATGGGAGCCCTGTGTGCCAAGATTGGTTCAATTCCATTGTTGGTGGAGTTCAGAATGATCTTTGATTGCAGGTGAAGTATAAATCCCAGCAACTACAACTCCCAAATGACAATTTTTTTTTTTTAGTAATGGTCACTCCTTGGGTTAGCAAGTGTCTTGTGGCCAAATTTGGCGGCAATTCGTCCAGTGGTTTTTGAATTATGATGTCACTCAAAAGGAACAGAGCATTATAGATAGATAGATAGATAGATAGATAGATAGATAGATAGATAGATGGATGGATGGATGGATGGATGGATGGATGGATGGATGGATGGATGGAAGGATGGATGGATAGATGGATGGATAGATGGTTGGATAGATAGATAGGTGGATGGATAGATGGATGGATAGATGATGGATGGATAGATGATGGATGGATAGATAGATGGGTGGACAGATAGATGGGTGGATGGATGGATGGATGGATAGATGGATAGATAGATGGATGGATAGATGGATGGATAGATGGATGGATAGATGGATGGATAGATGGATAGATAGATGGATAGATAGATGGATAGATAGATGGATGGATGGATGGATGGATGGATGGATGGATGGATGGATGGATGGATGGCTGGCTGGCTGGCTGGCTGGCTGGCTGGCTGGCTGGCTGGCTGGATGGATGGCTGGATGGATAGATGGATAGATGGATAGATGGATAGATGGATGGATAGATGGATGGGTGGGTGGATGGATGGATAGATGTATAGATGTATAGATGTATAGATAGATGGATGGATGGATGGATGGATGGATGGATGGATGGATGGATGGATGGATAGATGGCTGGCTGGATGGCTGGCTGGCTGGATGGATGGATGGATGGATGGATGGATGGATGGCTGGCTGGCTGGATGGCTGGCTGGATGGATAGATAGATAGATGGATAGATGGATGGATGCATGGATGGATGGATGGATGGATAGATAGATAGATGGATAGATGATTGACAGATAGATAGATAGATAGATAGATAGATAGATAGATAGATAGATGATGGATGGATGGATAGATGGATAGATAGATAGATGGATGGATAGATAGATAGATAGATAGATAGATAGATAGATAGATAGATGATAGATAGATAGATAGATAGATGGATGGATGGATGGATGGATGGAAGGATGGATGGATAGATAGATAGATTATTATTATTATTATTATTATTATTATTATTGCCACCATGGATCACAAAATGAACACTGAGACGTTAGGATAGGACCTGGCTCCTGCTATTGCTGGATTTCCACCCCTTTCCTCCTCCCTTTTCCCTAAGAATCTGGCTTCTTAGATGGTAAGCCCGAAGGTAAGGCCTGCCTTCTTTCAACTGATTTGTAAGACACTGTGTGAGCCTTTAGAGCTACACAGTGGGGTACAAAAGGCTTCAGAGACACAAAGACAGAAACAATAAGTCTGGGAAATGTGATTGCTTCTGAAATAACCAACTTTATTCTGAAGCCCACCTGAGGAAGCACGGCTAGAGATGCCAAACTCAATCTTGTCTCGGTTCTCATTTTTCCATCATCAAATCCTGAGCTGTGAAAAGTTTAGTTTTGGGACACCAACCTCCACTTTTTGCGCGTGCTTTATCCAAAGGGACACCTTTTCGAATGCATTTCCCCACTGGCTGAAAATTGTTCAAGAGTATTGCTCAAGGGTCCTTATTTTCTGTAAGCGTTTCTTGTTTTGCAAATTATATCACAAGCTCAGGGAGGTCTGGATTCGAAACCACAAATTCCACTCAGTTCTGAAGTGTGGGTTGATTTTATATTCATAGTCCTTGGGTTTCTTGTTTTGTTTTGCAAAGCAGAGAGAGGAAAGAACAAAAAACCCAGCACGGATACAAAGCGTTATTCTCACAGATACAAAGCGTGGTTCTCAACCTTCCTAATGCTGTGACCACTTAATGCAGTTCCTCACGTTGTGGTGACCCCCAACCATAACATTATTGTATTGTCGAATGCTTTCATGGCCAGAATCACTGGGTTGTTGTAGTTTTTCCGGGCTATATAGTCATGTTCTAGAAGCATTCTCTCCTGACGTTTCGCCTGCATCTATGGCAAGCATCCTCAGAGGTAGTGAGGTCTGTTGGAACTAGGAAAATGGGTTTATATATCTGTGGAAGGACCAGGGTGGGACAAAGGACTCTTGTCTGCTGGAGCTAGATGTGAATGTTTCAACTGACTACCTTGATTAGGCACTGCCAGGCAATCAAATGCTAATCAAAGTGGTCAGTTGAAACATTCACATCTAGCTCCAGCACACAAAAGTCCTTTGTCCCACCGTCGTCTTTCCACAGATATATAAACCCATTTTCCTAGTTCCAACAGACCTCACTACCTCTGAGGATGCTTGCCATAGATGCAGGCGAAACGTCAGGAGAAAATGCCTCTAGAACATGGCCATATAGCTCAGAAAACCTACAACAACCCATAACATTATTTTCGTTGCTACTTCATAACTGTCACTTTGCTACTGTTACAAATCGGATGTGAGAGCTGGACCTTAGGGAAGGCTGAGCCAAGGAAGATCGATGCTTTTGAGCTGTGGTGTTGGAGGAAAGTGCTGAGAGTGCCTTGGACTGCGAGAAGATCCAACCAGTCCATCCTCCAGGAAATAAAGTCCAACTGCTCATTGGAGGGAAGGATAGTAGTGGTAAAGATGAAGTCCTCTGGCCACATCATGAGAAGAAAGGAAAGCTTGGAGAAGACAATGATGCTGGGGAAAATGGAAGGAAAAAGGAAGAGGGGCCGACCAAGGGCAAAATGGATGGATGGCATCCTTGAAGGGACTGGCTTGACTCTGAAGGAGCTGGGGGTGGTGACGACCGACAGGGAGCTCTGGCGTGGGCTGGTCCATGAAGTCACAAAGAGTCGGAAATGACTGAACGAATGAACAACAACAATGAATCGTAACGTAAATATCTGATATGAAGGATGGATTTTCATTCACTGGACCACATTTGGCACAAATACCCAATATTCTCACATTTGAATCCTGGTGGGGTTGGGAGGGGGGTTGATTTTGTCATTTGGGAGTTGCAATTACTGGGATTTATAGTTCACCTACAATCAAAGAGCATTCTGAATCTACCAACGATGGAATTGAACCAAACTTGGAACACAGAACTTCCATGACCAACAGAAAATACTGAAAGGGTTTGGTGGGCATTGACCTTAACTTTTGGAGTTGTAGTTCACCTACATCCAGAGAGCACTGTGGACTCAAACAAAGATGGATCTGGACCACACTTGGCACGAATACTCCATAAACCCAAATATGAAAACTGGTGGAGTTTGGAGAAATCAAACCTTGACATTTGGGAGTTGTAGTTCCTGGGATTTACAGTTCACCTCTAATCAAAGAGCATTCTGAACTCCACCAACGATGGAATTGAACCAATCTTGGAACACAGAACTCCCATGACCAACAGAAAGTACTGAAAGGGTTTGGTGGGCATTGACCTTAACTTTTGGAGTTGTAGTTCACTTCATCCACAGACCACTGTGGACTCAAACAATGATAGATCTGGACCAAACTTGGCACGAATACTCCATAAACCCAAATATGAAAACTGGTGAAGTTTGGAGAAATCAAACCTTGACATTTGGGAATTGTAGTTCCTGGGATTTATAGTTCACCTCTAATCAAAGAGCATTCTGAACCGCACCAACGATGGAATTGAACCAAACTTGGAACACAGAACTCCCATGACCAACAGAAAGTACTGAAAGGGTTTGGTGGGCATTGACCTTGAGTTTTGGAGTTGTAGTTCACTTACATCCAGAGAGCACAGTGGACTCAAACAATGATAGATCTGGACCAAACTTGGCATGGATACTCAATATGCCCAAACGTAAAAACTGGTGGAGTTTGGAGAAATCAAACCTTGACATTTGGGAATTGTAGTTGCTGGGATTTATAGTTCACCTACTATCAAAAGGAATTCTGAACCCCACCAATATTGTGAGGAAAACTGGTGGAGTTTGTGCAAAACAGACCTTGACATTTGTTAGCTCTAGTTGCTGGGATTTATAGTTTACCTACTATCAAAAAGAATTCTGAACCCCACCAATGATGGAATTGGGCCCAACTTCCCACACAGATCCCCCATGCCTTGAACGGACTTGTTGGCATGAGCCTCCCTCCAGCCTCGCACGCTCTCCCTCACCTGCACATTCTTACCACGCTGCCATGTGCCGAGCACACCTGCTCTCCCCTCCCCTTAGCTGAGAGACCAGCCAATCACAGTGGAGAAGGACTTTTGGTGGGAGGATTTGCTGTCTATTTCCAAAAAAGCAAATCAATCCCCCCCCCAGGGGTCCCGACCCCTGAGTTGAGAAACACTGCGCCAGGCATGTAGCCGGGGGGGGCCCCGAAATTTTCATGGTGGTTCGCGAAAAGGCCTTATTGGTGCATTATTTAAACTGTTATGTTTATTCATTAGGCCTGGGTAACAACGCAAAAATTTGTTTCTAAAATCGATTTGTAATTGGGGTTTTTTTTTGTTTCGATATTTAAAATAATTACAAAATTTTCCAAAAAAAAAGTTCGGTATTTACGAAATTTCGTAAATATTTACAAAACATTTTGTAAAGATGGCGCCCTTTTTTTTTCAATATTTTAAAATATTTTTTAAATTTAATTATTAATTTAGTAGAATAGGGAGGAGAAATTAAAATTATTATTAAGGAGGGAAGGCAGGCACTCACTCTGGCGGGCCCTCTCGCTCGCCGCTCGCTCGCCGCTCGCTCGCCCCTCTCGCTCGCCATTCGCTCGCCCCTCTCGCTCACCGCTCGCTCGCCCCTCGCTCACCCCTCTCGCTCGCCCCTCTCGCTCGCCGTTCGCTCGCCCCTCTCACTCGCCGCTCACTCGCCCCTCTCGCTCGCCGCTCGCTCGCCCCTCTCGCTCGCCCTCTCGTTCGCTTGCTCAGCCAGCGCCGAGAGAGGAGAGCTCCCAGCAAGCATCGGCAGGCGGCCATCTTACGTATTTCCGAAATGGACGGAAATACAAAATTTTTTGGCGCCTGCCGTTTCGATATTTAAAAACATTTCCAGGTTAAAAAAAAGTTTTGTAATCGTTTCGTAATTCAAAAAATAACGAATTTTTTAACGAATTACGAATTAACGAAACGAATTGACCAGCCCTATTATTCATATCATGATCTGATCACCATACTCAATATATCCCATATGCATGGGGGTATTGGGGTAATAATACAAAAGGTTTGCTAGGCTAGACCCTCTTTCACTCAGACTCAGCCCCCCCCCCCCCCGAAACTCAGCCCCCCCCGAAACCTCCCCTGAAAAAAATTCAGCCCCCCCAAAACGAAATCCTGGCTACGGGCCTGCACTGCGCTATGCCTTTAAAATACTTCTCAAATTGTTAAACGACCTTAAATGAGTTAAGTAAAAAAGAGGCACTGAAATAGGACATTGTGAATCATCCCGTTGATATTAAATTTATAAGAAGTGGATGAGTTAATACCCCGTTCCATATTAAACAGCCTCTAAGAAGCTGGCGCTTTTAGGGAGGGGATGAAATTAGAAGGCTTTTGAGAACACCTGGCACTAATAAGCCAAATGACTTTGTAGTTATTAACTAATAATACACTTCTATCACTCTACTCACTGCTATTGGAATCTATCAAAAGCCACAGAAGTATAAATACTAGGCAAAGAGGGTTTGTGGGGGAGGACTCGGGCCCGCAGTAGGGAATTAAATATATGACTCTTACGGTATATTTATTTCTCAAGCTCCTGTTGCCAACATTAATCACCGAGGAAGAAAAAACGTGATAGTTGTTGGCTTGTGCGCCAGCTGCGCCCGTACCTTGGGAAGTCTGACTTGGCCACGGTAGTCCACGTTCTGGTTACATCCCGCATAGATTACTGCAACGCAATCTACGTGGGGTTGCCTTTGTTGCCCATTGTTGCCCATTTTTCCTACTTCCAACAGACCTCACTACCTCTGAGGATGCTTGCCAGAGATGCAGGTGAAACGTCAGGAGAGAATGCCTCTAGAACAGTGTTTCTCAACCTGGGGGTCGGGACCCCTGTGGGGGTCGCGAGGGGGTGTCAGAGGGGTCGCCAAAGACCATCAGAAAACATAGTATTTTTCTGTTGGTCATGGGGGTTCTGTGTGGAAAGTTTGGTCCAATTCTATCATTGGTTGAAAATACTATTTCATTGTGGGTGAACTATAAATCCCAACAACTACAACTCCCAAATGGCAAGGTCTATTTTCTCCAAACTCTACCAGTGTTCACATTTGGGCATATTGAGTATTTGTGCCAAGTTTGATCCAGATCCATCATTGCTCAAGTCCACAGTGTTCTCTGGATGTAGGTGAACTACAACTCCAAAAACTCAAGGTCAATGTCCACCAGACCTTCCCAGTATTTTTTCTTGATCATGGGAATTCTGTGTGCCATGTCTGATTCAATTCCATCATTGATGGAGTTCAGAAGGCTCCTTGATTTAAGGTGAACTATAAATCCCAGCAACTCCAGCATTACCAAATGACAAAATCAATCACCCCCAACCTCACCAGTATTCAAATTTTGGGCGTATTGGGTATTTGTGCCAAATTTGGTCCAGGGACTCAAAATACATCCTGCATATCAGATATTTACATAACAATTCATAACAATAGCAAAATTACAGTTATGAAGTAGCAACGAAAATAATGTTTGGGGGCCACCACAACATGAGGCCCTGTACTAAGGGGTTGCGGCATTAGGAAGGTTGAGAACCACTGCTCTAGAACATAGCCTGGAAAACCTACAACAACCCAGTGATTCCGGCCATGAAAGACAGCCCAGAAGCTTCAAATGGTCCAGCATGTGGCAGCCAGGTTGCTAACAGGAGCGACGCTCAGGGAGCACACAACTCCTCTGTTGCGCCAGCTCCACTGGCTGCCAGTTTGCTACCGGGCTCAATTCAAAGTGCTGGCTCTAGCCAATAAAGCCTTAAACGGTTCCGGCCCAGCCTACCTATCCGAATGCATCTCTTCCTACGAACCCTCCAAGAAGTTAAGATCATCTGAGGAGGCCCTGCTCTCAATCCCGTCTGACGAGGGACAGGGCCTTCTCTGTGGTGGCCCCTCAGTTGTGGAACTCCCTGCGTAGGGATATTAGATCAGCCCCCTCCCTCCTGACTTTTCGGAAGAGAGTGAAAACCTGGCTCTTGGAGCAAGCCTTCGGAACCCCGGAATAGATAGTCAAGCTTGAGATGGAATCACCTCAGGGGTGATTTGAATGCAATATTCCTGCTTCTTGGAAGGGGGTTGGACTGGATGGCCCATGAGGTCTCTTCCAACTCTTTGATTCTATGATTCTATGAATGACCCAGGAACGGCCAAGACGATGAAATGGACGAGGATTGGAACGAGAGGATAGAGCTCTTTTTAAATTGTTATTGCACTGTCTTTTTTTTTTTGTTTAAATGCACTTAATTGTCTTTGCTTTTGAATGTATGTATTGATGGCATCGAATTGTGCCGATATGTAGACCGCCCTGAGTCGCCTGCGGGCTGATATGGGCGGGATATAAATGATGTAAATAAATAAATAAATACTCCAAAAGACAGCCAGTAGTTTAAATGAGCATTTTAAGGTGTATCTACACCAGTGGGTCCCAACCCGTGGACCCTGACCCACTGGTGGGCCACGAGACCTAACATAATGTCTGCAAGAGGGAAAGAAGGAAGGAAGGAGATGCCAGCCCTTTATTTATTTATTTATTTGGAGCTTTTCTAACCCGGTCTTCTCGACCTCCGAGGAGGGACTCAGGCCAGCTAACAACAGAGAATCAATATACAAATAAGCTAAACATGATAACATCATAGTACATTAATACATTAAAACACATTAAAATACAGATCAAGAATGACAAAAAGCCAATGGGATTTTGGCCTGCATCAAGCAGAGCATAGTGTCTAGATCTAAGGAAGTCATGCTCCCCATGCTCTATTCTGCTTTGGTTAGATCACACCTGGAATATTGTGTCCAATTCTGGGCACCACAATTCAAGAGAGAGATTGACTCTAAGCTGGAATGTGTCCAGAGGAGGGCGACTAAAATGATCCAGGGTCTGGAGAACAAGCCCTATGAGGAGCGGCTTAGGGAACTGGGCATGTTTAGCCTGAAGAAGAGAAGGCTGAGAGGAGATATGATAGCCATGTATAAATAGGTGAGAGGAAGCCACAGGGAGGAGGGAGCCAGCTTGTTTTCTGCTTCCTTGGAGACTAGGACGCGGAACAATGGCTTCAAACTACAAGAGAGGAGATTCCACCTGAACATGAGGAAGAACTTCCTGACTGTGAGAGCCGTTCAGCAGTGGAACTCTCTGCCCCGGAGTGTGGTGGAGGCTCCTTCTTTGGAGGCTTTTAAAGAGAGGCTGGATGGCCATCTGTCAGGGGTGATTTGAATGCAATATTCCTGCTTCTTGGCAGAATGGGGTTGGACTGGATGGCCCATCAGGTCTCTTCCAACTCTTTGATTCTATGATTCTATGAATTCGTCAAGGTAAATCGCAAATTCACCACCATCCGCCTTGTGGCCAACAGTTATTGATTCCATTATCAATCTGAGAATGTGAAGTTCCAGAGCCAAGATTTTACCATCTTTCTGAAAGTCAGGAGGGAGGGGGCAGATCTGATCTCTATCGGGAGAGAGTTCCACAGCCGAGGGGCCACCACCGAGAAGGCCCTGTCCCTCATCCCCACCAGACGCGATTGTGAAGGTGGTGGGACCGAGAGCAGGGCCCCCCTAGAAGATCTTAACAACCTTGATGGTTTGTAGGGGAGAATCCGTTCGGACAGGTAAACTGGGCCGGAGTCGTTTAGGGATTTATAGGTCAACACCAACACTTTGAATTGTGCTCGGAAGCCAACTGGCAGCCAGTGGAGCTGGCACAACAGAGGAGTAGTATGCTCCCTGTCCCCTGCTCCTGTTAGTAATCTGGCTGCCGCACGTTGGACTAGTTGTAGCTTCCAGGCAGTTTTCAGAGGCAACCCCATGTAGAGAGCATTGCAGTAGTCTATACGGGATGTAACCAGAGCATGGACCACCGTGGCAACTACAACTCCAAAATGACAAAATCAATCTCCAATCTCTACAGGCCAATGGAGATTTTACCTGGTGGGTATGTTCTCTGATCTGAAACTTTGGGCTGTTAGTATAATGCTTGCCAGGCATGGACCCTCCACATCCCCAGCCCTAGTCTAAACTTGACTTCATTTGTATTGTTTGAATGGGTTCTTGGCCTGCTGAAACATACAAAAGGTGGGTCGTATTTCTTTGGCACATCCCTAATATTTGTTTCCAAACTGTAGGTCCCTTCTTTGCTCAACCGTTAAATAAAAACATGTTATAGACGCACAGGAACCTCTCCGCGCTACTTTTGTTGTAAAGTAGTGGAGCTCTGGAAGGTTTTTCCACCCGGGGACTCGGTTGTGTGTGAACTGATATCATTAGGTAATTAAACTGACAAAATCCCCAAACGTATGCTTTGTGAAGAGATGACAATCTCCGAAGGGCAATCGCCTGATCAAACCCGAAGAGGATATTTCATACAAAATGAAACAGAATTGGGCCTGTAAACACCAGTCGAAGAGCAGCGGCCCATTAGGGAAAACGGGAGCAACGCAAAATCAAAAATGCTCTTGTATCGCTCAGGGACAGGACGTGGCAAAGCTTTGAAGCTTGTCAGCAGGTGGAAAAGGCTGTCGGTGGGTAAGGAACGAGGGTGTTCTCGTTGCTGTTTAGATCTCCTGGCTACTGGAGCAAGAGACTGTGAAGGAATTGCCTTGGCAGGTTTGAAAACCTTTGGGAAAGACTCAAAAGAGAGATATTTGCACTGGGCTGTAATCGGAAAGACAAGGGCGTACATTGCCGAACCACCTGGAAGCTGTCTTGTGAGCCAGTAATGCATGTGATTTCGTTCTGGGCTCTGGGCTGTAACCATGTGCTTCTTGTTATCGTCGATGTCAAATGAGCATGGCAAGGAGTGTGTTTGAAGAGGAATTTCACAAACTCATTTTCCGGTTTTCAGCTCTCCAAAAAACAGACTTATGATCACACTCGACCAGGCATAGGCAAACTTCAGCCCTCCGGGTGTTTTGGACTTCAACTCCTAATAAATAATAATAATAATTTATTTATCGTGTCATCCGCAACCAGAACAATGTGTTACATTTCTAACAGAACAAAACAAACAAACAGATAAAAAAGGCACAAATTTTGCAAACTTAGTAGTTGATAAGATGTCCTTTGACCAGTCTCTGGCCACGTGGAGTGCCTTTGGTGTTGCCACAAGAAGGTCCTCCCTTGTGCATGTGGCAGGGCTCAGGTTGCATTGCAGCAGGTGGTCAGTGGTTTGCTCTTCTCCGCACTCGCATGTCGTGGATTCAACTTTGTAGCCCCATTTCTTGAGGTTGGCTCTGCATCTCGTGGTGCCAGAACGCAGTCTGTTCAGTGCCCTCCAAGTCGCCCTGTCCTCCGTGTGCCCAGGGGGAGTCTCTCATTTGGTATCAGCCGTGGATTGAGGTGCTGGGTTTGAGCCTGCCACTTTTGAACTCTCGCTTGCTGAGGTGTTCCAGCGAGTGTCTCTGTAGATCTTAGAAAACTATTTCTTGATTTAAGTCGTTGACGTGCTGGCTGATACCCAAACAGGGGATGAGCTGGAGATGTTTTTGCCTTGGTCCTTTCACTATTGGCTGCTACTTCCCGGCAGATGTCAGGTGGTGCAATACCAGCTAAGCAGTGTAATTTCTCCAGTGGTGTAGGGCGCAGGCACCCCGTGATAATGCGGCATGTCTCATTAAGAGCCACATCCACTGTTTTAGCATGGTGAGATGTGTTCCACACTGGGCATGCGTACTCAGCAGCAGAGTAGCATAGCGCAAAGGCAGATGTCTTCACTGTATCTGGTTGTGATCCCCAAGTTGTGCCAGTCAGCTTTTGTATGATATTGTTTCTAGCGCCCACTTTTTGCTTGATATTCAGGCAGTGCTTCTTGTAGGTCAGAGAACGGTCCAGAGTGACTCCCAGGTATTTGGGTGTGTTGCAATGCTCCAGTGGGATTCCTTCCCAGGTAGTAATCCTCAGAGCTTGGGATGCTTGTCTGTTCTTAAGGTTTAATAATAAACCTTTATTTGTACCCCGCTACCATCTCCCGAAGGACTCGGTGCGGCTTACAAGAGGCCGATCCCAAATACAATAGTAAAAACAATAACAACAACAACAGCAAAATAACTCAAAAAACAAAGCAATGACATTAACAACACACAATGACGCAATGAAAATCAATGGCAGGGCCAAATGTAATAATTCAAGTTAAAAAGTGCTGACCAGGTGAAGTGTTTGGAGGGGAATGGGCATGCAGATAACCTAGATGTCTGATAAAGTGCATTTAGGGACACATTTAGGGACACCGGGAGGAGTGGGTTAAAGCACTGAGTTGCTGAGCTTGTTGATCGAAAGGACGCAGGTTCGATTCCGGGGAGCGGCGTGAGCTTCCACTGTCAGCCCTAGCTTCTGCCAACCTAGCAGTTCGAAAACATGCAAATGTGAGTAGCTCCAGCGGAAAGGTAACGGCGCTCCATGCAGTCATGCCGGCCACATGACCTTGGAGGTGTCTACGGACAATGCTGGCTCTTCGGCTTAGAAATGGAGATGAGCACCACACCCCAGAGTCAGACATGACTGGACTTAATGTCAAGGGACTACCTTTACCTTTACCTGGGGACATATTGCTGGGAGTTTCCTTATTCTGGGAAGGCACACTGGAACAGCCACGTTTTCAAGCTCCTCCTAAAGACTGCTAGCAACAGGGCCTGCCTGATGTCCTTAGGGAGAGAGTTCCAGAGTCAAGGGGCCACCACCAAGAAAGCCCTGTCCCTCATCGCCACCAATCGCGCTTGCGATGCAGGTGGGATCGTAAGTGGGGCCTCTCCAGATGAACGAAGAGATCGTGTGGGTTTGTACACAGAGATGCCGTCACGCAGGTAGACGGGTCCCAAACCATTTAGGGCTTTGTAGGTAAGCACCTGCACCTTGAATTGGGACCGGAAAATGGAGCTCCTTAAACAGGAGGGTTGACCTCTCCCTGTAAGGAGTGCCAGTTAACAACCTGACTGCCGACCGTTGGACCAATTGAAATTTCCGGGCCGTTTTCAAGGGCGGCCCCATGTAGTCCAATCTGGAGGTGACTAAGGCATGGACCACCCTGGCCAGATCTGCCTTCACAAGGTACGGTCGCAGTTGGCGCACGAATCTCAATTGTGCAAAGGCCCTCCCGGCCACCGCCGATGCCTGAGCTTCAAGCCAAAGTCCAAACTGCGGACCTGTGACTTCAGGGGGAGTGCAACCCTGTCCAACACAGGTTGGCACCCTATATCCCGATCTGGTTTACGATCGATCAGGAGGACCTCAGTCTTGTCGGGATTGATCTTCAGCTTGTTCCCCCTCATCCAGACAGCCATAGCGGTCAGACTCTCGTCCAGCACCCGAGGGGCTTCCTTGGAGTTTGGTGGAAAAGAGTAGTAGAGTTGTGTGTCATCTGCATAGAGATGGCAACCAACTCCAAAACTCCGTATGACCTCACCCAGCGGTTTCATGTAGATGTTAAAAAGCATGGGAGACAGAATGGAACCTTGCGGGACTGTTAGGTAGGCTGTTAGGAATTGTTGGAGTTGAAGTCCCAAACACCCGGAGAGCCAAAGTTTGCCCAACGCACAAGCTAGACTTATGACCTTGCAATTGCATTGTATTCATATGTGCACTCACAACATCATTACTATCAATGCAGATGGCTATCATGCCAGTGCTCAGTCTCCTTCTCCAGGCTAAACATGCCCATATTCTTAACCCGTGCTTCATTGAGATACATAGTTTTCAGAATTGTGACCCTTTTGCTCGCCATTCTCTGGAGCCTTTCCATCTTGCCCATGTTAGGGAAAACTACCCTAAAAGATAAAGCAGAGCATCCAAAAACAAACAGGATACAGAAGTTGAGCATCAGCTCACTAGCGAGCAGAGTTTTTGGAGCTCAGCCTGTGACTGTGTTTCAGGATCAGGGTGCTTTGGATGTGGGGAGTGATGTCAATGGGTTTCAAGATGGCAATGGTCTGATCAATGATATTGATGCAGAGAATGACCAGGAGATCCCTGTTCAAAGTGTAGTTTCCCTTGAGAATTTTCCCGAGGTGAGTTGGGATGATGGTGTGCTCCCTGAATTGCTACCAGCGAGTTCCCATGATTTGCAGCTTGAAAACAGTTCAGCACCAGGTGCAGAAATTAATGAGCAAATAGATAGACGGGAGGAGATTAATCAAAACAGAAAAGCCAAACAGTGGCTTCGGCGTTCTGCCAGGCTCTGCCAGAAAAAGATAAGAGATTCTAAGGCAAAGCAAAACCAATTTCTGAGAGCTTGGGATATAGCTAACAAGGTGATAAAAGTCCCAAGTACAGGATATGTAGTCAGATGAAGCATCGTTTGGAATCAGGTCAAGATCTTGTCCTTCTTTCATGGAAGCCTTGCTTGGAAGATTTATGTTTAAGTGCCTTTTGTTTCATGGTTCTGTTTCTTGGATTCTATGATTTTATATTTATGGCTTGGATTCATGTTTCCTGGTTTCTTGGATTTTATTTGAAAAGTTTTGACTTTGTTTTCATGGACTTTGCTGGACTGTATTCCCTGGACTACTTTCTTCCTGCTTATCTTCTTACTTAATTGGATTTACCTATTTCTTTAAAGTGCTTTTTTACTTTACTGCTTTTTAATTATCTTCAATAAAAGGATTGCTTTTCCTACTCAACCATGTGGTGTTTAAAGTCAGAGGGTTTTTCTTGCTCTGGAGTGCATCAAGAGTGTGATGTCATGTGTGAGGTCGCTGTAAAGAATTCAGAGTAGGATGCAAGCATACAGAGTCCAATCTTTAAAAATCACAAAAGGTGTATTTGCAATAATAAGAAATAACTTTTTTTCTTAATAATCAAGAACTGGGCCTGAGCTACTCTAACACCCATGTCTTCTAAGGTTTCAAGAGAGGGACTGGCACAACCTGGGTTGTAAATTGGCACGTTCGGAGATGTAAATAGACACGTCACCCATAGAGATGTCTATCATTACACATGGGCAGTTTCAGTAACCTGTGATGAATAGAAGTGGGTCAGGGGAAAGCTGACTGGCACAACCTGGGGCTCACAACCAGACACAGTAAAGACATCTGCCCTTGCACTATGCTACTCTGCTGCTGAATATGCATGCCCAGTGTGGAACACATCTCACCACGCTAAAACAGTGGATGTGGCTCTTAATGAGACATGCTGCATTACCACGAGGTGTCTGCGCCCTACACCACTGGAGAAATTACACTGTCTAGCAGGTATTGCACCACCTGACATCCGCCGGGAAGTAGCAGCCAATAGTGAAAGGACCAAGGCAGAGACATCTCCAGCCCATCCTTTGTTTGGGTATCAGCCAGCACACCAACGACTTAAATCAATAAATAGTTTTCTAAGATCTACAGAGACACTCGCTGGAACACTCCAAGAGTGGCAGGCTCAAACCCAGCACCTCAATCCAATGAGAGACTCCCCCCTGGACACACAGAAGACTGGGCGACTTGGAAGGCGCTGAACAGACTGCGCTCTGGCACCACGAGATGCAGAACCAACCTTAAAAAATGGGGCCACAAAGTGGAATCCACGACATGCGAGCGTGGAGAAGAGCAAATCACTGACCACCTGCTGCAATGCAACCTGAGCCCTGCCACATGCACAAGGGAGGACCTCCTTGCGGCAACACCAGAGGCACTCCAAATGGCCAGATACTGGTCAAAGGACATTTAATCAACTACCAAGTTTGCAAACTTTGTGGTTTTTTATCTGTTTGTTTGTTTTGTTCTGTTAGAAATGTAATACAAATGTCTGGTTGCTGATGACACGATAAATAAATAAGAGAGGGGGGAAACTCAATCACGACATCTCTCCTGACCAGGGGTGGCTCATCCATTACGCAAAGTAAGCGGTCGCAGAACACTTTTGCCAGGGGTGCAGAGGCGCCTCTGTAAATGCCCCTCGACCACCACTTGAGGAGCGCCCCCTCAGTCACAACAGCCTTAGCAGTCCGGGGGGAGCCTCGGCTTTCTTGCCTCACTGCCGGGCGATCCTCTTACCAAAGGGGTCGGGCCCTTGAGCCTTGCCTAGCCCTTCTTGTTCCTGCTCCACCCGGCCACCAGGTGCGTGAGCTGAGCTGGCGCTCAATTGTTTTCCGCGTTCGATCCCTTCCCCATGACCGGCTCCCTTTCCCGATCCCCCAACGCTCCACCCGCCTCCTCTCCTCTCCCCAATCCGCGGGTGGGCAAAGGGGCGGAGCCGCCGTGTCTGACCTGCTTCAGGTCCGGAGGCATGTCTGAAGACCCCAGCATGTGCACCAAAAGTCACCTCTTCTCCTGACTTTCTCTTCAGCCATTGGGACCAAGAGAGAGAGAGAGAGAGAGAGAGAGAGAGAGAGAGAGAGAGCCCCTCCGGCTGGAGGTATCTCACACCTCCGCTCCCTCCTTTCTTTTTGGGCCTACCTTCAGGAAAGGTGGGCATCTCCACCTCTCTCTCTCTCTCTCTCTGTCTCTCTCTCTCGGTCCCAATGGCTGAGGAGAAAGTCAGGAGAAGAGGTGACTTTTGGTGCACATGCCGGGGTCTTCAGGCACGCCTTCGGACCCGAAGCGGGCCAGGCAAGGGAGCAAGTGCGGCAAGTGTAGTTACTGGGATGTATAGTTCACCTACAATCAAAGAGCATTCTGAACTCCACCAATGATGGAATTGAACCAAATATGGCACACAGAACTCCCATGATGAACAGAAAATATATATCAATGATTGGTTGGGGGGGTGGGGGTGCCAAAATACTATTTGCTTACCGTTGTGTGCTTCTGACACACAAGGAGAGAGAGATCTCAAAGTACACAGCACATACACTCCATACTGAAGTGTAAGAAGGCAGAAAACAGATTCAAAAAGTTTGCAGTAGAAAAGTATCCATTCTAAACATATCTCAATAAAAACCCAAAGATACTCAGTTCATTGGCTATTTTGAATTGTTCATCATCTTGGATGCTCCATCCTTTTAGCTCATTGGTTGCCCTCACCTGGCCATGGTCTACTTGGACCCTGCTTAGTCCACCTTGCATTTCTCCGCCGTTCAAAAGCATTGACAACATCATCATAGTAGTCATTCTTCTCTGATGTCATCGACTCAACAGGCATGAGTCACACGCAGCATTAAAAAAGATTAAGCAGCTGTGTGTGAGCAATTAAAGCCAAGGACAGAGAAGGCAGGGAAGGAAATGGTGGGAAGGCAAAGAGGAAAAAAGCGCCCTGAAGCCAACAGAATGTATTTTTGGCGCGTGCTAAACATTCCCGTGAATGTGGGATAATTTTAAGCACTCATCAACCCAAAATAAGGGAAGCGGCTCAAGCGTAGTTATTTCTGTTTAGAACAGGGACAGGCAAAATATAGCGGGAAGTGTCAAAAATTTCACAAAGCAGACAGAAATAGGACATGAGCTGAGTTCTGACTTTGAAAAACAGATAATTGTGCCATTAAATGATGGTGACATTCGTAGTAAACCCAATTCCTGCTTTGTATCAATATGCCTGCAAGACCTAGACTGGGCGGAATACGTCACTGCAAAATGCAGCTTGTGGACAAGTTCTGACTCCTCAAACTACCTGAAATGTTATTTTGAGCAAGTGCCTAGATCAGGGGCCCTCAAACTTTTTAAACCGGGGGCCAGTTCACTGTCCCTCAGACCGATGGAGGGCTGGACTATAGTTTTTTTTTTTAATCAATTAAAAAATTCCTATGCCCATTGCAGATATCTGATTTTGGTGTGTGGGAGGGCCCTTAGAGGGAGGGGGTTCTTTCTAGCCCTCTTTAAGGTAGTAATTCCAGGAGCAGAGAATGGGAAATCTTCCTATTTCTCGTCTGAACAAAATCTGGCTACCAGTATTAAGAAAACTCTAAAATTATATCTGTAAATAAAGAACAACACTCAAACACAGGGGAACTCCAGACAAGAAACAATCAGGGCCAGCTAATCACCTCTCCACAAAGGATTCTCCCTAAAAACTGTCAGGCTATGAAATGGCAACCAAGGTGGCCAACTGAAACATTCATATCTACCTCCAACAGACAAGAGTTCTTTCTCCCACCCTGGATCTTCCACAATTTTCCTAGTTAAAGGTGTTCCTCTGACATGAAGTCCAGCCGTGTCTGACTCTGGGGTGTGGGGCTCATCTGCATTTCTAAGTCAAAGAGCCGGCATTGTCCGTAGACACCAAGGTTATGTGGCCAGCATGACTGCATGGAGCGCCAGGGCAACCTCCCTTGGCTGGCTCATGCTGTCCATCGGGCCTGATGGATAGCGTGAGCCTGCCAAGGGAGGAGCAGGCCCGTGTGGCCTACTTGAAGCCGTTGGGAGAGATCATCCGGAGTTTCGGGGTGCGGTGTTATCTGTACGCAGATGACGTCCAACTCTGTCACTCCTTCCCACTACTACTAAGGAGGCTGTTCAGGTCCTGAACCGTTGCTTGGCCGCTGTGTCGGACTGGATGAGGGCTAACAAATTGAAATTGAATCCAGATAAGACAGAGGCACTCCTGGTCAGTCGAAAGGCTGAACAGGGTATAGGGTTACAGCCTGTGTTAGACGGGGTCCCACTCCCCCTGAAGACGCAGGTTCGCAGCTTGGGTGTGATCCTGGACTCTTCGCTAAGCTTGGAACCCCAAGTTTCGGCAGTGTCCAGGGGAGCATTTGCACAACTCAAACTTGTGCGCCAGTTGCGCCTGTACCTTGGGAAGTCAGATCTGGCCACGGTAGTCCACGCTCTGGTTACATCCCGGATTGATTACTGCAACGCGCTCTACGTGGGGCTGCCCTTGAAGACTGCCCGGAAGCTCCAGATGGTCCAGCGTTCGGCGGCCAGTTTACTAACGGGAGCGGCTCTCAGGGAGCACACCACTCCTCTGTTGAGCCAGCTCCACTGGCTACCAATTTGCTACCGGGCACAATTCAAGGTGCTGGCTTTAGCCTATAAAGCCCTAAACGGTTCTGGCCCTGCTTACCTCTCCGAACGCATCTCCACCTATGAACCGACGAGGATGTTAAGATCGTCCGGGGAGGCCCTGCTCTCGGTCCCGCCTGCGTCGCAGGCGCGGCTGGCGGGGACGAGAGACAGGGCCTTCTCGGTGGTGGCCCCTCGGCTATGGAATGCCCTACCCGTAGACATCAGGCAGGCCCCTTCGTTGCTGGAGTTCCGGAGGAGGGTCAAGACGTGGCTCTATGAACAGGCGTTCGGCCAACAAGGCAACTGAACTCATGAAGATGGTATAAATGAACAAAGGAATGGTTGAAGGATTATGAGAACGGAATCTGATTTTACTGAGGCGTTGATGACCACGTTGTTCGTCTTGTATTGTCTGTTGTGTATGTTGCGTTTTAATCTGTCATTGTTATATAAATTGCACTGTAAACCGCATTGAGTCGCCGATTGAGGCTGAAAAATGCGGTATAAAAATGAAGCAAATAAAAAAATAAATAATAAATAAATACTTGCGAGTAAAGCACCTCGCGAGGTGCTTTATGCGCGAGTAGACCACGCAGAGCAGCCACCCTTGGCTGGCTCACGCTGTCCATCGGGCCTGACGGATAGCGTGAGCCAGCCAATGGAGGGGTACTGTGTGTGTGTGGGGGGGGGGGCGCTCCTCCCCCGTGGGCCAGATAAGGGCCTTTGGCGGGCTGGAAGTGGCCCGCGGGCTGTAGTTTGGGGACCCCTGGCCTAGATCAAGAGAAGCTCCAGTTCCACTCTCTTCTGCTTTGGTCAGATCTCGCCTGGAATAACCCTGTGTCCAGTTCTGGACAAAGACATTCAAGAAGGATGTTGGCTTTCACCTTGGTTAGAAGGCTCCTCCACTTCTCCTCGCTTTTGGCCATCAAAGTGGGATCATCTGCATATCTAAGGTTGTTGATGTTTCTTCTTCTGCCCAAAAGGCATCCATTGGGACCTCTGCCACCAACTTTCTCCTTTCTCCAGCTCAGAGATGGCCTACATCACAATGTCCTCATAGCAAAATGATTCTCTTTGTGGCTCTTTCCTTTTACCCCTCCCTTTCCCACATACACATGTCACCTTTCTTTCCCAGTAACATCATAGGGCCACTTCACCTAGCAACTGTCAATCTGTTTCCCTAGCAACAGTAATCCAGTGACATCATAGAGGGCCACTTTGCCTAGCAACAGCCTCTGTGATACATACATATATACACACTTTGAGAAAGATGGATGGATGGGTGGATAGATAGATAGCTTCAGGAATCCTCTTTTCAAATTTTGGTCCAAGAGGTGCCTCAAGAAGGCTTTTGGAGAGCCCAATAGAAAGCATTGACTTTGTAGGTCTTCTCTCTGGCCTTCATTGAGGTGCTACAGCTTTCCTTAGCTGGATGGCTATCTGTCAGGAGTGCTTGGATTGGGTGTTCCTGAATCAATTATAGAAAAGTTGGAACAGACCTCCAGAACCATCCAGTCCAACCCCATTCTACCATGCAAGAAGACCCAATCAAATCACTTCCAACAGACGATCATTCAACTTCTGATAACAACATTCCAAAGAAGGGGACTTTGCTGGACTCCGAGGGAAGATATTCCACTGTCTAGCACCTCTTCCTAATGTTTAGGTAGAATCGCTTTTCCTGAAATTTGAATCTGTTGCTCCCTTGTGTCATAGTCTCTAGAGTCAGTTTGCACCTTTCTCCGTGTGACATACTTTGAAATATTTAGACATGTCCACTCTGAACATTCCTTTCTCCAACCTAAACATACTGGATGGCCCTTGTAGTCTCCTCCACCTCTATGTTGCTAAGCAAATGCTGGTCTTTCCAAGTTGAACCACTGCCAGTAGGCTTGGTTGATCCAAAAAAAGGGTTCAAATCTCGTTTCTTATGTTTCTTATGTAGCTGGTGGTTCGACTCTAAAGTCAATTCCGATTTTTACAGAAAAAAATATTCAAAACTTTTCAAAACTTCTGAGACTTCTGAGTCCTTTTGTTAATTGTTTGAAAGTGTTATTTCCTGTTTCATTGGGTAATCTTTACTTTGAAAGTAGTTGTTTTATTCTAGAAGTGGGGAAAAGCAAGCGGAGGAAATTCCTTCTTTCTCTGGTTGAAAATTAGCTTCTCTGGCTTGAGCTGGGGCCAGTAAATTCCTTCCTTCTCTAGTTTAAAACTGGCTTCTCTGGCTTGAGGCAAGACCAGAAAATTACTTCCTTCTCTGGCTTAAAACTGGCTTCTCTGGCTTGAGCGGAGGCCAGGAAATTCCTTCCTTCTCTGGTTTAAACCTGGCTTCTCTGGCTTGAGCTGAGGCCAGTAAATTCCTTCCTTCTCTGGTTTAAACCTGGCTTCTCTGGCTTTAAAACTGGCTTCTCTGGCTTGAGCCAAGGCCAGGAAATTCCTTCCTTCTCTGGTTTAAAATTGGCTTCTCTGGCTTGAGCCAAGGCCAGGAAATTCCTTCCTTCTCTGGTTTAAAACTGGCTTCTCTGGCTTGAGCTGAGGCCAGTAAATTCCTTCCTTCTCTGGTTTAAAACTGGCTTCTCTGGCTTGAGCTGAGGCCAGTAAATTCCTTCCTTCTCTGGTTTAAAACTGGCTTATCTGGCTTGAGCCGAGGTCAGGAAATTCCTTCCTTCTCTGGTTTAAACCTGGCTTCTCTGGCTTTAAAACTGGCTTCTCTGGCTTGAGCCAAGGCCAGGAAATTCCTTCCTTCTCTGGTTTAAAACTGGCTTCTCTGGCTTGAGCTGAGGCCAAGAAATTCCTTCCTTCTCTGGTTGAAAACTAGCGTCTATGGCTTGAGCTGAGGCCAGGAGATTCCTTCCTTCGCTGGTTTAAAACTGGCTTCTCTGGCTTGAGCTGAGGCCAAGAAATTCCTTCCTTCTCTGGTTGAAAACTAGCTTCTATGGCTTGAGCTGAGGCCAGGAGATTCCTTCCTTCTCTGGTTTAAAACTGGCTTCTCTGGCTTGAGCTGAGGCCAGGAAATTCCTTCTTTCTCTGGTTGAAAACTGGCTTCTCTGGCTTGAGCCGAGGCCAGGAAATTCCTTCCTTCTCTGGCTTAAAAAAGGCTTCTCTGGCTTGAGCTGAGGCCAGTAAATTCCTTCCTTCTCTGTCTTAAAACTGGCTTCTCTGGCTTGAGCCGAGGCCAGGAAATTCCTTCCTTCTCTGGTTGAAAACTGGCTTCTCTGGCTTGAGCCGAGGCCAGGAAATTCCTTCCTTCTCTGGTTGAAAACTGGCTTCTCTGGCTTGAGCTGAGGCCAGGAAATTCCGTCCTTCTCTGGTTTAAAACTCACTTCTATGGTTTGAGCCGAGGCCAGGAGATTCCTTCCTTCTCTGTCTTAAAACTGGCTTCTCTGGCTTGAGCGAGGCCAGGAAATTCCTTCCTTCTCTGGTTGAAAACTGGCTTCTCTGGCTTGAGCCAAGGCCAGGAAATTCCTTCCTTCTCTGGTTGAAAACTGGCTTATCTGGCTTGAGCCGAGGCCAGGAAATTCCTTCCTTCTCTGGTTTAAAACTGGCTTCTCTGGCTTGAGCTGAGGACAGTAAATTCCTTCCTCTCTGGTTTAAAACTGGCTTCTTGTGCGCCAGTTGTGCCCGTACCTTGGGAAGTCTGACTTGGCCACGGTAGTCCACGCTCTGGTTACATCCCGGATTGATTACTGCAACGCGCTCTACGTGGGGTTGCCCTTGAAGACTGCCCGGAAGCTTCAGATGGTCCAGCGCTCGGCAGCCAGGTTGCTAACGGGAGCGGCACTCAGGGAGCATACCACTCCTCTGTTGAGCCAGCTCCACTGGCTGCCAATCCACTACTGGGCACAATTCAAGGTGCTGGCTTTAGTCTATAAAGCCCTAAACGGTTCTGGCCCCACTTACCTCTCCGAACGCATCTCCACCTATGAACCGACTAGAACATTAAGATCGTCTGGGGAGGCCCTGTTCTCGGTCCCGCCTGCGTCACAGGCGCGCTTGGCGGGGACGAGAGACAGGGCCTTCTCAGTGGTGGCCCCTCGGCTATGGAATGCCTTACCGGCAGACATCAGACAGGCACCTTCGTTGCTGACGTTTCGGAGAAAGGTTAAGACCTGGCTTTATGAACAAGCGTTTGGTTAAGCAGTGCAACCAATCAAAGGAAGACGGTAAATGGAACATAGGAATGGCACAAGGATTATGAGAACGGATCTGATTTCACTGAGGCGTTATGTTTTGTTTTGTTGACTTGTCTTGTTTTGATTTGTTAATTGTTGTGGATTGATGTTGTTGATCCTGTTTGTTGCATTTGTTGTGTTTTAATTGCACTGACATTGTTTGCTAATTTGTACCATGTAAACTGCATTGAGTCGCCTGTTTGGGCTGAAAAATGCGGTATAGAAATAAAGCAAATAAATAAATAATAATAAATAAATTCTCTGGCTTTAAAACTGGCTTCTCTGGCTTGAGCCAAGGCCAGGAAATTCCTTCCTTCTCTGGTTTAAAACGGGCTTCTCTGGCTTGAGTCGAGGCCAGTAGATTCCTTCCTTCTCTGGTTTAAAACTGGCTTCTCTGGCTTGAGCCAAGGCCAGGAAATTCCTTCCTTCTCTGGTTTAAAACTGGCTTCTCTGGCTTGAGCCGAGGCCAGGAGATTCCTTCCTTCTCTGGTTTAAAACTGGCTTCTCTGGCTTGAGACGAGACCCAAAGTGGGGAAAAGCTGGATCATTTCCGACTCACTTCATGAGTCGTAACAAAAATAGTGGAAAAAGCTTCAGAAGGGCAAAGAGACTTCCGGTTTTCTTAAAAACTTCAAAATTGCTTCAATTTTTTTTTCCAATTTTATTCTGAATTACGAAGATTCCGACGGTACCTAACCATGCCTAACTGTCAGCTCGACTAATTTTTTTTTACATTAAAAAACATCAAAAATCATCCGGGCGTCCCCTGGGCAACGTCCTTGCAGACGGCCAATTCTCTCACAACAGGAGCGACTTCTGACATGATTAAAAAAAAAAAAAAAGCTCGACTAATGCGCAAGAGTGAAGCCAATGGTGCCTCCGAGCTGCAGTTCTAGGCATTTGCAGCAGAAGGCACCAGAGAAGAAATCCCACCGGGCCTCTTCCGAAGGCTCTCTGTTCTGCTGGAATTGAGACATGGCATCAAATCCAAGCCCAAGGCAGAAGCAAATAAAGTCAACCTCCTATTTCCAGCTCACATGGAATAGTTCAGTGGGGGGCCTCTGGAGCTAGGTTTGCTGCCTTCGGGCAGAAGAGAGGAGACTCCCTCCATCTCTGTATCTTTAGTATATTCCCTCGAATACTTGTGGCATGCCCGCATTCCCAAGGGGAACGTGCCGCCCGATTGGAGAGGGATTCAATAATGTGTGATTTATCTACAAACTCAACCTGCATTTTGCAGAGTTTGGGGGGGGGGGCTAGAAGGGAGGGATGCACACACGGCGCATTGAAAAAAAATCTATATATAACATAGCTCCAGGAAAGCCTTCCATTTTCAACTCCCTTTGGTGAAGCATAAATGGATAAAATGCTCGCCATTTGATGGGTTTCCAGCTAATCGTACTTGACTGCAGGAAGTTCAAGGCATTAAAAAGGAAAGGAAAAATGTTCCAAACTCGGCCTCCCTGAGCGCCTATGAAGACATACATTCTCCAACCATGGAGATGCCGGTGAGGCTGAGATTTTTCAAAACAAATGGAGATTTTGATCCAAAAAGATCACAGTTGCATAGGAACAGAAAGCTGTAAATGTGTCATTTCCTTCACCCTCAGTTTGCCCCCAACTATACAATCTCTTATGCTGGGAAGCAGGGCATGTGGATTACAGTTCCTATCAACCATAGACACCACCACCAATGGTGGGGGACAGGAGATACGAGGGGCATTCATTAAAGATTTCCCCTGACCCACTTCTATTTATCACAGGATGGTGAAACGGCACATGTGTAATGATAGAAGTCTCTCTGGGTTGCATGCCAATTTGCAACTCAGAACGGATGACGGTCTTGATGTGACAGGTGCTGAAGAGGGTTGGATCACTCTATACATGTCAAAGAAACTATAAAAGTCTATGGAGTATATCCAACCAATTGGTCATCAGGGAAAGATTATGATCTGAATGCCTATCCTCCCATCCTACCAAAACAGCAATCTAAGAGGTAAACAGTAATGTTCAATGTATTGTCGAAGGCTTTCATGGCCGGAATCACTGGGTTGTTGTAGGTTTTTTCGGGCTATATGGCCATGTTCTAGAGGCATTCTCTCCTGATGTTTCGCCTGCATCTATGGCAAGCATCCTCAGAGGTAGTGAGGTCAGGAGAGAATGCCTCTAGAACATGGCCATATAGCCCGAAAAAACCTACAACAACCCAATAATGTTCAAGTTTTTCCAAAATGCAAATTTAAGAACTAATCTGCACTCTAGAGTTAATGTAGTTTGATACTACTTTAACTGCAAGGCTCAGCTATGGAATCTTTGGATTTGTCGTTTGGTGTAGCTGACACCTTTTATTTCTTTTTTCTTTTTGCAGAGACAGCTAAAGAACTTGTGAAACTACAACTCCCATGATTCCATATCAGTTAATCATGCCAGTTCAAATGGCAGGCTCAAACCCAGAACCTCAACCAATGGCTGATACCAAATGAGAAACTCCCCCCTGGGCACACAGAAGACTGGGCGACTTGGAAGGCGCTGAACAGACTGCGCTCTGGCACCACGAGACGCAGAGCCAATCTTAGGAAATGGGACCACAAAGTGGAATCCACGAAATGCGAGTGGGGAGAAGAGCAAACCACTGACCACCTGCTGCAATGCACCCTGAGCCCTGACACATGCACAACGGAGGACCTCCTTGCGGCAACACCAGAGGCACTCCACATGGCCAGATACTGGTCAAAGGATATCTAACCAACTACCAAGCTTGCAAACTTTGTGTTTTGTCTATTTGTTTGTTTTGTTCTGTTAGAAATGCAATACAAATGTCTGGTTGCTCCTGGCACGATAAATAAATCGTGTTTTATTTATTTATCGTGTCATCCGCAACCATACCATTGTTACATTTCTCACCCTCACAAACTCATACCCATGCCAACATAAAGGCAGATCAGATAGCACACCAACTCTTGAAGATTGGGAAACCCAACTTTGCCACCAAATTAGGAAAGAAACCAATAGCCAGGCAAGCAGAGATTGAGAACAACAACCTCCATGAACCCTTTACATCTACTGAATGGGACATGGCTCTCAACAAATGTAAGGATGGCAAAGCAGCTGGCCTGGATGATCTACGGATGGAACAAATCAAGAACTTTGGTCCAAAAGCAAGGCGCTGGCTGCTGGGGCTGATGAACAACTGCACTGCATCCTGTCAGATCCCCAAAATCTGGAGGAAAGCAAGAGTCATCGCCATCTTGAAGCCAGGCAAAGACTGCAATGACCCAAAAAGCTACAGACCAATCTCCCTGTTGTGCCACCTCTACAAAGTTCTGGAGAGACTTATTTTGCATAGAATTACGGAAAAAAATAGACCCATGTCTGATCCCACAGCAAGCTGGCTTCAGGAAAGGCAAAAGCTGCACATCGCAAGTGCTGAACCTGACTCAGCACAAAGAAGATGGCTTTGAAAGGCAGCAGATCACAGGAGCTGTCTTCATAGACCTGTCAGCGGCTTATGACACTGTGAACCACCGCCTCCTCCTGAGAAAAATAAATAGTGGTGCATTAATTCTACAGCGCAGAAGCACCCCAATTCTCCTATGGCAAAGCATTCCAGAGTCTTGGAGCAACACAGCAAAATGCCTTCATCCATGACATTAGTGTTACCAAGCATATGGCAAAAGCGATGTCTTTAGCGTACCAATATCTCCTACCTCTCAACTCTCCTAGGTCCAGCGTCTTCCCTAGTTGCTCTAGCAAATCAGCCCGGGCTGCGTTCTTTTTGTGTTTTTTGCCGTCGTAGTGTTGCTGCGCCATCATGGGGTTGTTAAACCACGCCGCGCAAAGCTGGCAGTACCTGTCGGAGTCTCTTCTCTGGTGGGGCGGAGATACCACCGGCGAGTTGTCCACGTGGGGCTGCTTTAGGTTGCTCAGGTTGGTCTCTGCAAAAGGAAACAGCAAAGCAGGAGCATCGTCAGGCGCAGACAATGCCATCCCTATTGCAACGTGGCATCCACAGGTTTCCAAGAGGCAGTGCCGTGTGGCACATAGCATGTGCAGTTGGTCCTGGGTGGAACAGAAAAGATGCCCACTCCACCGAGATCTCATCGGTGAAATCCAGGAGACCAAACAACATCAGAGAGTGGTCAAGATGGCAAACATTACTACAAAAGTTGCTTTTGCCTGCAAGGAAATGCCTCTTCCTGCCCACTCCTCCTATAATAATAATAATAATAATCATCATCGTCATCATCATCAATATACATAAAAATGTAATGTTCGTTTGTGGGATTAACAGAACTCAAAAACCACTGGACGAATTAACCCCAAATTTGGACACAAGACATCTAACAACCCAATGTATGATTTTGTCATTTGGGAGTTGTAGTTGCTGGGATTTATAGTTTGTCTACAATCAAAGAACATTCTGAACCCCACCAACGATAGAATTGAACCAAACTTGGCACACAGTTCTCCCCTGACCAACAGAAAAAACTAGAAGGGTCTGGTGAGCAGTGTCCTTTGGTTTTGGAGTTGTAGTTCACCTACATCCAGAGATCACTGTGGACTCAAACAATGATGGATCTGGACCAAACTTGCCATGAATATTCCATAATATGAACACAGAAGGAGCCTTCACCACACTCCAGGGCAGAGAGTTCCACTGCTGAACGGCTCTCACAGTCAGGAAGTTCTTCCTCATGTTCAGGTGGAATCTCCTTTCTTGTAGTTTGAAGCCATTGTTCCATTGCGTCCTAGTCTCCAAGGAAGCAGAAAACAAGCTTGCTCCCTCCTCACTGTGGCTTCATCTCACATATTTATACATGGCTATCATATCTCCTCTCAGCCTTCTCTTCTTCAGGCTAAACATGCCCAGCTCCTCATAGGGCTTGTTCTCCAGACCCTTGATCATTTTAGTTGCCCTCCTCTGAACATATGCTTCTCAATATCTCTCTTCAATTGTGGTGCCCAGAAGTGGACACAATATTCCTGGTGTGGTCTAACCAAAGCAGAATAGAGCATGGGGAGCATTACTTCCTTAGATCTAGACACTATGCTCCTATTGATGCAGGCCAAAATCCCATTGGCTTTTTTTGTCGCCACATCACATTGTTGGCTCATGTTTAACTTCCTGTCCATGAGGACTCCAAGATCTTTTTCACATGTCCTGCTCTCGAGCCAGGCATCATCCCCCATTCTGTATCTTTGCATTTTGTTTTTCCTGCCTAAGTGGGGTGTCTTACATTTGTCCCTGTTGAACTTCCTTTTGTTAGTTTTGGCCATTCATCTCTCTAGTCTGTCAAGATCGTTTTGAATCCTGCTCCTGTCCTCTGGAGTCTTGGCTCTCCCTCACAACTTGGTGTCATCTGCAAACTTGATGATCCTGCCTTCTAACCCTTCATCTAAGTTATTAGTGAAGATCCTGAACAGGACCGGGCCCAGGACGGAACCCTGCGGATGACACTCTGCTCATCACTTATTTCCAGGATGAAGAGGAAGCTTTGGTGAGAATCACCCTCTGGGTTTGTCCATTTAACCAATTAGAGATCCACCTCACCGTAGTTTTGCCTCGCCCACATTGGACTAGTTTCCTTGCCAGAAGGTCATGGGGGACCTTGCCAAAGAAGGTGTGCAGAAGTCATTGTTATTATGTTTGTGTTTAACTATTAGAGTATGTGTTTGTGTTTGTAACAATAGCTAAAACTGGAGTCATCTGGTTTGAATCCACAGTGAGCGTTGCCAAGGAGACGAGGCTGGCTAGCTCATGAGAGGGAGAAGTGGGCGAAGCCAAGCAGGAAATGTTATGTGCGTTTTAAAAAAGGAAGAGAGTGAGGCTTGGAAAGGCCTGAGAGAGAGACTTGTGTGTGAGCGGCTGGTGTTTTATCAGTCTAGGAGGGCCGAAGAAAGAAACCTGGCCAGATTCTTTAGTCAAAGAAGACTAAAGGAAGCCTAGTTAAGATCCCTAGTTAAGGAAGGACTAGAGATCAGAGATTTGATCGAGGGAAGATCAAATTGTAAGGCTATTTATTAGGCCTGGGTAACAACGCAAAAATTTGTTTCTAAAATCGATTTGTATTTGGGGGTTTTTTTTTGTTTCGATATTTAAAATAATTACAAAATTTTCCCTTAAAAAAGTTTGGTATTTACGAAATTTCGTTAATATTTACAAAACATTTTGTAAAGATGGTGCCCTTTTTTTTCAATATTTTTTCAATATTTTTTCAATATTTTTTTAATTTAATTATTAATTTAGTAGAATAGGGAGGAGAAATTATTATTAAGGAGGGAAGGCAGGCACTCACTCTGGCGGGCCCTCAAGCGCTGCCGCCGAGTCGGGCCCGGCTCCTCCGAAGCAATGCGAAATTGGGAGAAGGGCTCTCCAAAGGCCATCTAGCCCAGCCCTCCGCTAAGGAATTGGGAGAACGAAGCACAGCCCTCCGCTAAGGAATTGGGAGAATGAAGCACACCCACCGCAAAGGTGAGGAAGGAGGGACGGGCCGCCTTCCCGCTGAGGGTCGCTCGCCCTCTCGCTCGCTTGCTCAGCCGGCGCCTTCCCCGCCCTCTCCTCCTCCTCCTCCTCCTCCTCCTCCTCCTCCTCTTTCAGGCTCTGACTGGCTAAGGAGAGGAGAGAGAGGAGAGCTCCCAGCAAGCATCTCGCCAAGCCATCTTACGTATTTCCGAAATGGACGGAAATACAAAAAATTTTGGCGCCTGCCATTTTGATATTTAAAAACACTTCCGGGTTTAAAAATAAGTTTTGTAATCGTTTTGTAATTGCTAAAATTAACGAATATTTAACGAATTACAAAATTAACAAACGAAACCGCCCAGGCCTACTATTTATAGTAGTGAAACATGGTTCACTAGAGAGCTTCACCTCAGTGAAAGTTAGTCACAAGCTGTGTTATCTGGAAGAGTGGACTGTATTATAAACCACGTGAAATTCAAAGTTCCATAAGTTATTTAACAGCCTGCAACCATAAGCTTTGTACACAATAAACTTGTTATCTTTTGTTGATAACCGTCTCATCTCAACTAATCTGCGTCTGTAGAGCCAGATCTCATCGTTGGTACCTCAAATACCTCACGTTGGTGGCAGTTACCTTAATTTACAAATAATAATTGGCCTCCTCCATAATATTTATTTATTTATTTATTTGCTTTATTTCTATACCGCATTTTTCAGCCCAGTCAGGCGACTCAATGCGGTTTACACGATACAGGTTATCACAACAATGTCATAAGCAATTTAAACACATCAAATACAACAGACAAAATCAACAACAATTATCAAATCATATCATAACGCCTCAGTGAAATCAGATCCGTTCTCATAATCCTTGTGCCATTCCTATGTTCAATTTTACCGTCTTCCTGAGTTCAGTTGCACTGTTTAGCCAAACGCTTGTTCATAAAGCCAAGTCTTAACCTTCCCCCGAAACGCCAACAATGAAGGGGCCTGTCTGATGTCTACAGGTAAAGCATTCCATAGCCGAGGGGCCTCCACCGAGAAGGCCCTGTCTCTCGTCCCCGCCAGACGCGCCTGTGACACAGGCGGGACCGAGAGCAGGGCCTCCCCAGATGATCTTAATGTCCTAGTCGGTTCATAGGTGGAGATGCGTTCGGAGAGGTAATATACTCTTCTACACAATTGAGGCCTGAGGTAAATTCCCTCCATAACATCCACATCTGTACAATTGGTGGCAGCGGTGAGATTAAAAAGTACCTGAGGTAAAATACCTCCATTATTAGGGCCTGCCGTTGCCAACCTCAGCAACACACAAGCACCTCCTCGCAATGGGTGATAGCGGTGGGGATCTTCAAAGACAAAATCCCTATACCCTGTCCATCGTTGAGTTCACATCTTCCCAGAAGGCCTTACTGAAATCCAGGTACGCCACATCCATGGCATTGCCCGCATCTATCCAGTTTGTAACTCTATCGAAAAAAGAGATCAGATGAGTCTGGCATGACTTGTTTTTGATAAATCCATGTTGACTAGGGCTGGGCGGTTTCGTTTCGTTAATTCGTAATTCGTTAATAATTCGTTAATTTTTTCAATTACAAAACGATAACGAACCATTCTGGAGCAATTATTTAAAAAAACGAATTTTCAAAAACGTTTTGTAAATGCTTCGTATTTCGATATTGTATTTGTTTCGTTATTGTTTTGAGGTCGTTTCGTTATTATTTCCGCATGTCTGGGCCAGTTTTATGGTTTAATTAGTGAAAAAAAATAATATCACACCAACAGTCAACAATAGAGGGAAAGGGAAGCTTCAGAAGGTTTTGGAGGTTTTTTAGCGTATTTCGCAGTCGCATCCGCCATTAACGAATCGATTAGTTATTGTTTCGGAAATTGATTCATTAATTTTTTACCATTTACGAAATTTCGTAAATATCGAACTTTTTAAAAGGAAAATTTTGTAATTATTTTAAATATCGAAACAAAAAAAAACCCCAAATACAAATTGATTTTAGAAACAAATTTTTCCGTTGTTACCCAGGCCTCATGTTGACTATTAGCGATGACCGCATTTGTTTCTAAGTGTTTGCAGACCACTTCCTTGACAATCTTTTCCAGAATCTTGCCTGGTATCGACCTGAGGATGACCGGACATTGGTCATTGTTTAGGTCGTCCTTTTTCCCTTCTTGAAGATTGGGACCACATTGGCCCTCCTCCAATCTACTGGAACTTCTCCCGCTCCGGATGCAAACGCTCAGCGTTTCCTTCTCGGCCTTTCTGTCAAATCCTCCTTTGCAACAAGAGATGGTTGTGAGCTCTGCAAATGAATTGTCTGTGCCGCGAAGAAGGGCTTCCCTTTACCGAGCTTGGCCTATCCAAGCGGATGCAGGCAGGGTTCCTCTGCCCCGGAGAAGGGGTTTCATGCTTCACCAGCTCCCTCGTTGCCTTTCCTCACCCAGCCCTGGGCATCCACCCTCTTCCGATAGGAATCCAGGCAGCGTTTCCAACAGGGTTCCAAAAAAGGAACCCAGTGCCAAGCCATACATATTTTTTGACAGTTTAAAAGAAAACCAACGGTTCCCATTCTCCTCTTTCCCGGCTTCATGGATGATTTGTTGAAGCCGCAGAAGGCGCCTTGGGGTGTCTGGCACCTCGTAAATAAACAATTATTGTTACGCATCTGTATAAAAGCAGCAGCCGTTTTATCGTTAGGCAGCATATTGGACGTGTTGGTTTGCAAGGCCTTGGGCTACAAAGCGGAAGATTTCGTTCTCCTGGATGGAGTTCTCTTTGTTTATCGGTTTGCTCTCACTCGGGAGGGGACTGGGACAGAATCGCCTGACCGAGCAGGGAAACAACTTCAGGATTTATTTTGCGTTACACTAGACAGGTTGAAAGATCCTAAAGCAGCGTTTCTCAACCTGGAGAAACTTTCGAAGGCAGAAAGTGAAGGAAAGATGGAAACATTTGGATCCCTAAAGGATTGGCCTTGGTCAGGATGAGATGATGGACGGGAGGGGAAACGTGTCTCCATTAGAGCCCATCTTGCCTACTCCTGAGATAGAATCCTAGAGCTGGAAGAGACCCCCTAGGGCCATCCAGTCCAACCCCTTGCCATGCAAGAAGGCACAACCAAAGCACTCCCAATAGAGAGCCTCTGTGGAAAGGCCTCCAGAGAAGGAGACTCCACCCCACTCCCAGGCAGCCTAGGCCACTCTCCAACAGCTCTCACTCTCAGGAAGTTCTTCCTCATCTTTTCAGTGGACTCTCCTTCCCAGACATTTGAACCCATGGCTCCCTTCTTGTGCCCTTGTCTCCGGAGAAGCAGAAAGTCAGTTTTCCCCCTTCTCAATGGGACCCCCTTTGCAATCTTGAAATAGGGTTCTCATGTTCCCTTTCTACCTTCTTTTCTCCCAGCTAAACATCCCCAAGTAGGAAATGAGTAAGGAATATGAGGAGGGAGGGAGGGAGGGAATGAAGAGAGGGAGGAAAGAAAAGAAGAAAGGAAAGACAAAAGGGAAGGAAAGAAGGAAGGAAGGAAGGAAAAAGAGGGGGACGGAGGAAAGAAGGAAGGAAGGAGGGATGAAAGAGTGGAAGGGAAGGGAAGAGAGAAGGAGAAACAGGGAGGTAAGGAAGGGAGGGAAGGAAGGAGGAAGGAAAGAGAGAAGGAAGGAAAGGCAAAAATGGAAAGAAAGAAGAAAAGGAAGGAAGGAGAAAGAGGGGGAAGGAGGGAGGAAAGAGAGAAGGAAGGAAGGACAAAAGGGTGGAAGGGAAGGAAAGAGGGAAGGAGAAACAGGGAGGTAAGGAAGGGAGAGAAGGAGGAAGGAAATAGAGAAGGAAAGAGAAAGAGAGGAGGAAGGAGGGAGGGAGGAAAGAGGGAAGGAAGGACAAAAGGGTGGAAGGTAAGGGAAGAGGGAAGAGAAACAGGGAGGGAAAGAAGGGAGGGAAGGAGGAAGGAAAGAGATAAGGAAGGAAAGGCAAAGGGAAGGAAAGAAGAAAAGGAAGGAAGGAGAAAGAGAGGGGGAAGAAAGAAGGAAAGAGAAAAGGAAGGAGGAAAGAGAAAAGATGGAAGGACAAAAGGGTGGAAGGGAAGGAAAGAGGGAAGGAGAAACAGGGAGGTAAGGAAGGGAGTGAGGGAAAGAGAGGAGGAAAGAGAAAGAGAGGAGGAAGGAAGGGGGAAAGAGGGAAGGAAGGAAGGAAAGGGTGGAAGGTAAGGGAAGAGGGAAGGAGAAACAGGGAGGTAAGGAAGGGAGTGAGGGAAGGAGGAAGGAAAGAGGGAAGGAAGAAAAGACAAAAGGGAAGGAAGAAAGGTAGGAATTTAGGAAGGAAGGAGAAGGACAGAGAGGGAAGGAGGGAGGAAAAAAAGGAGGGAGGGAGGGAAAAAAGGAAAAAAGGAGGGGAAAGGGAAGGAAGGAAGGATAAGATGGCGAGAGAGAGGAGAGCCTAAGAAAAGAGCCTAAGAGTCCACATCTAGGTTAGCCCATACCTGGTCTACACTCAACCTGATATACGAGAGTTTGGTGTGGCTATACCTAAGAAGCCTCCAAAGGAGTAAATGAACTAGGTTCCAGTTTCCCACTTTGCTCAGTTTCATATCAAAATAGATTAATGTTGGAGGTGATCCATCACTCCAAGGCAACTCAGTTGTCAAGTTGGTCACCACTAGTAAGTAAGGGTTATATTTCTCTGTTTGTTGTATGAGCCTGTTAGCCACTTTACAGACTTCTCATCTTCTATTTCCAATTGAGCCTCATAGTGGGGGAAAACACACTCTCCGCCTGTTTTGCAAAGAGGTTTGCAAAGATCTTTAGAGTTGTGCAAACAATTGGAGGGCGAAATGATCCACCACCAACATTTGACTTTCTAAATGTGAGAGTTAATGGGGTGTGCATGACAGAAGCCACAACCCAGCCGTCTGGAAGCAGAGAGAGAAAACCCAAGAGGCCGACCAACCATCCAAACAACACTTCAGAGGGGGAAAGAGACCCCCTCCCTCCCTCCTCCTATTCCCACTCTGTTGTTGCTGCTAAGTTAAGAACAAAATGATATTCCACTCCATGAAATGCATTTGCTGAGTTGTCAATTGGTTCCAGAATAGGTTACGATTTCCAACATGCATGCAAATACTCATAAATGCAAGCAAATATTTGGGAAAATGATAAATTCTCTTGAGTCGGCTTGAGGAAAGGGCTGGTCATCCAGGGTGGACTTTTTTTTTTTTTTTTTGCAAACTTGTATGACAAGCTCTCTCCAAATCACCCCATAAAGAAAATCATAGTGACATATAGTGGTTGGGCTTTCGTTGACCTCTGCAAATGCCCAGACCCCCAAAAGTAAACAAGAAAGCTAAGATCAAATGGAAGTATTTATCATTGCCCTTATTTTTAGGTCTAGGACAGCATTTCACAACCTGGGGTTTGGGACCCCTGGGGGGTTATGAGGGGGTGTCAGAGGGGTCGCCAAAGTATTGTCTGGTGGTCCTGGGGGTTCTGTGTTGGAAGTTTGGCCCAATTGTATCATTGGTGGGGTTCAGAATGCTCTTTAACTGTAGGTGAACCATAAATCCCAGCAACTACAAACCCCAAATGACAAAGTCTATTTTCCCCAAACTCACATTTGGGCATATTGAGTATCCATGCCAAGTTTGGTCCAGATCCATCATTGTTTGAGTCCACAGTGCTCTCTGGATGTGGGTGAACTACAACTCAAAATATCAAGGTCAATGCCACCAAATCTTTCCAGTATTTTCTGGCAGTCCTGGCAGTTCTGTGTGCCAGGTTTGGTTCAATTCCATCGTTGGTGGAGTTCAGAATGCTCTTTGATTGCAGACGAATTATAAATCCCAGTAACTACAAGTCCCAAATGACAAAATCAACCCCCCCCCCAACCCCTCACCCCACCAGTATTCAAATTTGGGTGTATTGGGTATTTGTGTTTTCTGTCAGTCATGGCAGTTCTGTGTGCCAAGTTTGGTTCAATTCCATCGTTGGTGGAGTTCAGAATGCTCTTTGATTGTAGGTGAACTATAAATCCCAGCAACTACAACTCCCAGGTGTCAAGGTCTATTTTCTCCAGACTCCACATTTGGGCATATTGAGTATTCGTGCCAAGTTTGGTCCAGTTCCATCATTGTTTGAGTCCACAGTGCTCTCTGGATGTAGGTAAACTACAACTTCCAAACTCAAGGTCAAGGCCCACCAAACCCTTCCAGTATTTTCTGTTGGTCATGGGAGTTCTGTGCCAAGCTGGTGGAGTTCAGAATGCTCTTTGATTGTAGGTGAATGATAAATCCCAGAAACTACAACTCCCAAATGACAAAATCAATTCCTCCCCACCCCAACCTGACCAGTATTCAAATTTGGGAGCATTGGGTATTTGTGCTAAATTTGGTCCAGTGAATGAAAATACATTCTGCATCTCAGATATTTACATTACGATTTGTAACAGTACTTACAGTTATGAAGTAGCAATGAACATAATTTTATGGTTGGGGTCACCCCAGTATTAGGAACTGTATTAAGGGGTCACAGCATTAGGAAGGTTGAGAAACACAGGTCTAGGTTGCCCACCAGTCAACACAAGGGATGGCTATATGGCTAACTTCCATCCATTTGACCAACCTGTGGTGTCCTCATAAACAAGCACTCTCCAACGCGATGGGTAGAATCAGAAATGAGTACACCTCTCCCAACCCCCCCCCCCTACCCCCCCCCCCCCCGAGCACTCTGTTCCATCTTTGAAAAGAAATCTTTCAATATCTTTGGACCTACCTGTGGTCTTTATGGATGGCTGCTCGCCAAGCAACAGTTTTAATCTTTTGGCGTGGATTTTCCCTTGATAGTGTGACTCAGCCACGACGGCCGAAGTGAAAGACATATTGCAGAGCGTACAGCATTTGTTCTTATCCACCGGGTCGTCTTCATTTCCCTGAGGGATGAGAAGGAAGAGGCAGGAAAGTTAGGGCAGAGACAAGTCCGAGATGAGTTGAATCAGATTTTCAGGCCAGGCGTGAAGGGATTCCAGAGCCATTCAGTCGGGATTCGATTCAGTAGAAGGCTGAGCTAACTCCACTGTCGACTGAGCTATCCAAGGTGCTGAATCCCACCCGCAAAATAAGATCCGATACTTTGGAGAGTTCCTGCAAGACTAAAACTGGAATGGTTCCATTAAGGCAGTGGTTCTCAACCTGGGGGTCAGGACCCCTGGGGGGGTCGTGAGGGGGTTTCAGAGGGGTCGCCAAAGACCATCAGAAAACACATATTTCTTTTTTTATGTTATTATTTATTGATTTTCAACACACATTAAGAATAAAAAAACATATAGACAAAAGTAAACAATAATAACCAATAATAGACATTTACAGAAACCGATACACCCAGAAAAGGAAAAAAAACACCACAAAACACCGACCTACACCGTGACCTCCATTCTTCTTACTTTACCCATTGTCCATGTTTACTTTCTTTCTCTCCTTTTCCGTTTCCATATCATATCTTCCCTTTATGTTTGGAGACAAAGTGTAAGTTGTATTCTGTCTCTTATTTCATTTAACTTAACCAATCTTTTCTTTCTATATATTCCTGTAGTGCCATCCAATCTGTTGGGTTTACAGCTCATCCATTATGTTGCCTTAACCAATATGTAAGCTCATCCATATTTTTAATGTCTATTATTTTTCCAATCCAGTCCCCTTTTGTAGGTATTTCCTCCTGTTTCCATACTTTAGCGTACACCATTCTTGCGGCTGTAGAAAAGAAAGTAAAAAGTTTTTCCTTATTTTTGTCTTTGAAGATATCTGCGTCCCACATTCCCAGTAGATATATCTCTGGCTTTAGTGAGATCTCTAATTTTAATTTTTTTTTACATTCTAAATGTATCATTTTCCAATATTTCTTTACCTTATCACATGACCACCACATGTGGTAGAAGGATCCCTCATGCACTTTACATTTCCAGCAATTCTTATTCACTTGTTTATACATTCTTCCCAATTTTTGTGGTGTCATATACCACCTATGCATCATTTTTAACCAGTTCTCCTGTAAATCTGATGCATCTGGAATATTGTGTCCAATTCTGGGTACCACAAATCAAGAGAGATATTGACAAGCTGGAATGTGTCCAGAGGAGGGCGACTCAAATGATCAAGGGTCTGGAGAACAAGCCCTATGAGGAGCGGCTTAGGGAACTGGGCATGTTTAGCCTGAAGAAGAGAAGGCTGAGAGGAGATATGATGAGAGCCATGTATAAATATGTGAGGGGAAGCCACAGGGAGGAGGGAGCAAGCTTGTTTTCTGCTTCCTTGGAGACTAGGACGCGGAACAATGGCTTCAAACTACAAGAGAAGAGATTCCATCTGAACATTAGGAAGAACTTCCTGAGTGTGAGAGCCATTCAGCAGTGGAACTCTCTGCCCCAGAGTGTGGTGGAGGCACCTTCTTTGGAAGCTTTTAAACAGAGGCTGGATGGCCATCTGTCAGGGGTGATTTGAATGCAATATTCCTGCTTCTTGGCAGAATGGGGTTGGACTGGATGGCCCATGAGGTCTCTTCCAACTCTAGGATTCTATGATTCTATGATTCTATGATATGTGTATTTTAGCCTTTTACTCCATATTACTTCCCACTCTCTTAACATAATTGCTCTTCCAATATTCTTAGCCCATTGAATCATTGTGTCTTTTATTACGTCTCTCTCTGTCGCCCAGATTGTTAACTTATTATATATTTTCGTAATTGTCTTTTTCTCACTCATTTGAATTTTCCCCCAGAAATCATCTTTGTCTCCAAAACCCTCTTTCTTATCTACATTGTATACTTCTTTAATTTGTGCATATTGAAACCATGACACATTTTTGAAATTAATTGCAATTTCTTCTTGTTTCTTCAGTACATATATGCCTCCCTTTTTGTCCATCATATCTCCCTATTTCGGCCAAACAGTCCACCCCAATAAACGTCTTTGGTTCGCTTCTAAGGGCGATACCAGAAAACACATATTTCTGATGGTCTTAGGAACCCTTTTGGCAGAGAACGCTGAAGATCTCTCTGCCTGTCCTCATCCTTGTTGGTGTTGGTGAATGACAACTCCCAGAATTCAAAAACAGCCCCCCGCCCCCAACCCCACCAGTTGGCCATGTCGGTAGTGTGCCAAGTTTGGTGCAGATCCATTTTGGGCTGGGTTCAGAGTGCTATTTGATTATAGGTTAACTATAAATCCCAGAAATTACAACTCCCAAATGTCAAGGTCTATTTTCCCCAAACTCCACCAGTGTTCACATTTGGGCATATTGAATATTCATGCCAAGTTTGGTCCAGATCTATCATTGTTTGAGTCCGCAGTGCTCTCTGGATGTAGGTGAACTACAACTCCCAAACTCAAGGTCAATGCCCAACAAACCCTTCCAGTACTTTCTCTTGGTCTTGGGAGTTCTGTGTGCCAAATTTGGCTCGATTCTTTTGTTGGTGGAGTTCAGAATGCCTAAATCGGCGACTCAATGCGGTTTACACAGTACAAATTATCATAACAATAACAAGTGGTTAAAACACATCATATACAACAGACAAACAACAATCAATTATCCTATCAACGCCTCAATAAAATCAGAATCCGTTCTCAAAATCCTTATGCCATTCCTATGTTCGATTATACCGTCTTCCTGAGTTTAGCTGCACTGTTTAACCAAACGCTTGTTCATAGAGCCACATCTTGACCTTCTTCCTGAATGCCAGCAACGAAGGGGCCTGTCTGATGTCTACTGGTAGGGCATTCCATAGCCGAGGGGCCACCACCGAGAAGGCCCTGTCCCTCGTTCCCGCCAGACGCGCTTGTGACGCAGGCGGGACCGAGAGCAGGGCCTCTCTGGACGATCTTAATGTCCGGACGATCTTAATGTCCTAGTCGATTCATAGGTGGAGATGCGTTCGGAGAGGTAGGTGGGGCCGGAACCGTTTAGGGCTTTATAGGCTAAAGCCAGCACCTTGAATTGGCATTAAGAGGTCATGACATTAGAAAGGTTGAGAACCACTGCACTAAGGCATCAAGATAACCTCCACCACAGCTAACTCAATGGAGTTTTAGATGGTCAGAGATCAAGGATCCATTGTGCGACCTTTTGTATACTTGTGTCAGAATTTATGTCAAATGTTAAACTCACACTAACTGATTTCTCACATGCTCTAACACCCTCTCGAGACCTGATATGTGGCACTGCATACAGTCCAGGGGGTGCGGTAGCACAGCGGTGTAAACCACTAGCTGCAGGAAATCTGCTAACTGGAAGGTTGGCAGTTCGAAACCATGAGTCACGGTGAGTTCTCTACTGTCATCTCTAGTGTTGCACTCCAAGTCAGGAAAAAGCCCTCTGACTTTCAAACACACCGCATGATGAGTGAAGAAACAAATCTTCTTTTATTGAAGCGTAGTCAATAGCCAGAAGAAATAAATGCTTGTAAGAAAATAAACAAGTTCCAAAAAGTAGTAAGTCCATAAAAGGCAGTAACACAAAGCAATGTCCACACAAGATATAAAAGATATAAAAGCAATCCAAGACAGCATTTATCCAGACAGGAATCAACAGGATGCAAAGACAATCCAAAAGGCTAAAAAACTTCACAGGAACAAGACCCCTTGAATAGGATTTCCATGGCACATGAACTTGATTTCCAAACGATGCCTGATCTAACAGGTTTCCCCTTGAGGCGAACCTTATATTCCAAAACTCAGAGATTGGTTTCACTTTCCCCCACATTTACCCCTTATCAGGCGAAGCCTTTCAGAGCAACATAAACACTGAGTTTGCTGTCGATCCTGGCTAATCTCCAGCCGCCTATTCTTCAGCTACCTACCTGGCTCTGGCTGCTCATTAAAATTTCCCGGTGTCAAACCCAAATCTTGAGAGCCCACAGAGAGAGGGAGTGAACCATCATTGCTGGGCCCAGCAGGGATATTCTCATGAGAAACTGCTCTTTGCATTGGGGCCTCTCTGTCATTGTCTCCCTGAAAATCATTGACCAAACCATCTCCATCTTGTACCTCTGCCTCGGCACCATCATTTCTGTTACAACCCAGAACAGGAAACGAGACCCTAAGATAACAATCCACCACACTTGACTGTGGGAAAAACAATCCCTTTTTATTGATGAAAAATGATTACAAAATAAAGGAAAATGCAAAGTCAAAAAGCCACAGTAAAAATCAGCAATCACAAATATCCATGAACTAGATCAAAAACCAAAAGCAACACTGTAAAATCCTGGAACCTGTTAGCAATCCACTAACCGTACTTGGAGCACTAGAAGCCTCTTGGGATGAAAGCCACGGGAAACAGGAGCTCTGCCAAGGTAATGCCTCAGTCTAAAACGATGCCTGATCTAAAGAGTCAACCCGGCGAGAGGCACTTAAACTGTTTCGTGACACGCCTCCAGGCTTTGAAGCCCTTGTTTCTTTTTCTTTTAATCTGCTTGACCTTCGCAGACTCTGCAATTCACTCCTGTTTTTCTCCAAATCTGTCCTCTTCTATCCTCATTAAGGATCCCAGGTGTTATCCTCTCTGGAGAGCTATCACCGCTTGACCCTGAAACATTCTCAGGAGATTGTGTACTTTCACTTTCCAAGCCTTCCAAGCCTGCAGGAGTTTCTTCTACACTGACCTCAGAATCAACATTTTCATTAGCATCAGGAGCATCAGAAAATACATTTTCAGTAGCATCAGGAAATACAATCAGAGAAGCAGGTTCAGGTTCAGGTTCACACCCAGGCTGAACCCCAACAATTTCTCTCATCATTTCCCACATCAGGATCCTGAAGCACAAACACAGGCTGATTCCCAACACTTAGCTCCTGCCAATCTAGCAGTTTGAAAGCATAAATAGTGAATAGATCCAAAGGTACTGCCTCAGTGGGAAGGTAAACGGGCGCCCCATGCAGATATGTGGACATGTTGGAAACCCAATTGGAGATGTCCATGGACAACAGGTTCCTCAGCATGGAACAAGAGCACCTCCCCATGGCCAGAGTTGAGCATCACCTCCAGATGCTGGAGATGGAAAAAAGGGGGAAATGCCTTTACCTTTGTCTGTGTTGTATATCGTTGTTCACTGTGTATGTAAAAAGGCATTGAATACTTGCCTCATACGTGTATTGAAATCCACTCTGAGTTCCTCCAGGGAGATAAAGTGGGATATAAATAAAGTATTATTATTATTATTAACAGTACTATTATTATTATTTGCAACACATCAAGCAAACAAGTTCACTCTGCTCACTGTTGTCTTGGATCACACGTCAGACACTTCCCAAGTGTCTAGGACTGTGTGACATATCGGCGAATAATGCATGCAGCTCCCAGTAGGGTGGCCTTTTGCGGCTGACACGTGGTGATTCTGTCAGCACTGATTGTTTTTAAGTGCAGGCCAAGGTCTTTAGGCACTGCACCCAGTGTGCCGATCACCACTGGGACCACCTTTACTGGCTTGTGCCAGAGTCAGATTATTATTATTATTATTACTATTACTATTTATTAGAAACACAACAAGATGAGTCCACAGCAAACAAGATCGCTCTGCTAGTTGTTGTATTAGATCACACATTGGACACTTTCCAAGTGTCTAGGACTGTGTAATGTATCGGCGAATAATGCATGCAGATCCCAGTAGGGTGGCCTTTTGTCAGTGGTGATTGTTTTTAAGTACAAACCAGGGTCTTTATGCACTTCACCCAGTGTGCCGATCACCACTGGGACCACCTTTACTGGTTTGTGCCAGAGTCAGATGATGTTGATGATGATGATGATGATGATGATGATGATGATTAGAAACACAACAAGATCAGTCCACAGCAAACAAGGTCGCTCTGCTAGTTGCGGTATTGGATCACACATCGGACACTTTCCAAGTGTCTGGGACTGTGTAATGTATCGGCGAATAATGCATGCAGATCCCAGTAGGGTGGCCTTTTGCCAGTGGTGATTGATTTTAAGTACAAACCAGGGTCTTTATGCACTTCACCCAGTGTGCCGATCACCACTGGGACCACCTTTACTGGCTTGTGCCAGAGTCAGATGATGATGATGATGATGATGATTAGAAACACAACAAGATCAGTCCACAGCAAACAAGGTCGCTCTGCTAGTTGTTGTATTGGATCACACATCGGACACTTTCCAAGTGTCTAGGACTGTGTAATGTATCGGCGAATAATGCGTGCAGATCCCAGTAGGGTGGCCTTTTGCCAGTGGTGATTGTTTTTAAGTGCAGGCCAAGGTCTTTAGGCACTGAACCCAGTGTGCCGATCACCACTGGGACCACCTTTACTGGCTTGTGCCAGAGTCAGATGATGTTGTTGTTGATGATGATGATGATGATTAGAAACACAAGATCAGTCCACAGCAAACAAGGTCGCTCTGCTAGTTGTTGTATTGGATCACACATCGGACACTTCCCAAGTGTCTTGGACTGTGTGATGTATTGGCTAATAATGCGTGCAGATCCCAGTAGGGTGGCCTTTTGCCAGTGGTGATTGTCTTTAAGTGCAGGCCGAGGTCTTTAGGCACTGCACCCAGTGTGTTGATCACCACTGGGACCACCTTGACTGGCTTGTGCCAGAGTCTTTGCACAATGTTGTCATCGTCGTCATCATCATCATCTTCATCATAAATCCCAATTTACATAAATTAGATCCTAGGAGAGTGACTGAAGAAAACAGACCGGGGGATTCTAGGAGGATCATTCCAAGTAGGGAACTTTCTCATTCTCTGTTTAAAAAGGCTCAGGTTTGTGAAGGCATTTTGTGAAGCTGATCCTCGAGATTATTTGTGGCAATGTTATGGAAATGGAAAACAGGCACGCAATATGTATTTTCCCATCATCCTAACTTCCATCCCCTACGGTCCTGTCTCGCCTGAAATGGATAGGACCTCACAGGTTAAAATGAAACATCTGTACCACCGACAAGCAACTAATAAATTTAATCAGCCATTAGCAGAACCATTCTGAACCCTCTAATGCACATACAAATGGCTTTTTAGTCCTCCCGGCAGCTTGAATTGACTGCCAGAGCCAATAAAAATACTAACTTATCTCTCAGTTACTGTGCCAGGCGATGTGGGGTATGAAACCACATGCAGCAATTCACACCTTGCCACAAGAGAGGAGGAAAATAGAGGGAGAAACCGTGGAGGCCGTGACAGACTTTGTATTTCTAGGTGCAAAGATTACTGCAGATGCCGACTGTGGCCAGGAAATCAGAAGACGCTTCCTTCTTGGGAGGAGAGCAATGTCCAATCTCGATAAAATAGTGAAGAGTAGAGACATCAGACTGACAACAAAGATCCGCCTAGTCAAAGCCATGGTATTCCCTGTAGTAACCTATGGATGTGAGAGCTGGACCTTAGGGAAGGCTGAGCGAAGGAAGATCGATGCTTTTGAGCTGTGGTGTTGGAGGAAAGTGCTGAGAGTGCCTTGGACTGCGAGAAGATCCAACCAGTCCATCCTCCAGGAAATAAAGCCCGACTGCTCACTGGAGGGAAAGATACTAGAGACAAAGTTGAAGTACTTTGGTCACATCATGAGGAGACAGGAAAGCCTAGAGAAGGGAATGATGCTGGGGAAAGTGGAAGGCAAAAGGAAGAGGGGCCGACCAAGGGCAAGATGGATGGATGGCATCCTTGAAGTGACTGGACTGACCTTGAGGGAGCTGGGGGTGGTAACGGCCGACAGGGAGCTCTGGCGTGGGATGGTCCATGAGGTCACAAAGAGTCGGAGACGACTGAACGAATGAACAACAACATGTGCCAGTCAGCTATCATACAAAAGCTGACTGGCACAACCTGGGGATCACAACCAGACGCAGTGAAGACATCTGCCCTTGCGCTATGCTACTCTGCTGCTGAGTATGCATGCCCAGTGTGGAACACATCTCACCGCACTAAAACAGTAGATATGGCTCTTAATGAGACATGCTGCATTATCATGGGGTGTCTGCACACTACCCAACTGGAGAAATTACACTGCTTAGCTGGTATTGGCTGCTACTTCCGCCGGGAAGTAGCAGCCAATAGTGAAAGGACCAAGGCAGGCCCGTAGCCAGGATTTTCGGGGGGGGGGGGGGCTGAGTCCGAGTGAAAGAGGGTCTACCCTAGCAAACCTTTTATATCATTACCCCAATACCCCCATGCATATGGAATATTTTGAGTAGGGTGATCAGATCATGATATGAATAAACATAACAGTTTAAATAATGCACCAGTAAGGCCTTTTCGCGAACCACCATGAAAATTTCGGGGATGGGGGCTGAAGCCCCCCAAGTCCGTCCCCCCCCCCCCCCCCCCGGCTACATGCCTGGACCAAGGCAGAGACATCTCCAGCTCATCCTTTGTTTGGGTATCAGCCAGCACGTCAACGACTTAAATCAAGAAATAGTTTTCTAAGATCTACAGAGACACTCGCTGGAGCACCCCAGCAAAGACTCTGGCACAAACCAGTCAAGGTGGTCCCAGTAGTGATTGGCACACTGGGTGCAGTGCCTCATGACCTTGGCCTGCACTTAAACACAATCAGCTCTGATAAAATTACCATCTGCCAGCCGCAAAAGGCCACCTTACTGAGATCTGCACGCATTATTCGCCGATACATCACACATTTCTAGACGCTTGGGAAGTGTCCGACGTGTGATCCAATTCAACAGCCAGCGGAGAGCCTGCTGTGGACTCATCTTGTTGTGTTAATAATAATAATAATAATAATAATAATAATAATAATAATAATAAATGTAATGTTAGTTTGTGGGATTAACATAACTCAAAAACCACTGGACGAATTGACACCAAATTTGAAGGGGAAATGCTAAAGGAAAAGGGAGAAGAGCGTCGGATAAGACAGAATGTTGGATAAGCGAAGGTCGGATAAGTGAGATTCACCTGGGAATGGAGAGAGAGTTGGGGAGTGCTGCTTTAATTGAAGGGGAAATGCTGGAGAAAAGGGGGGGGGTGTCGGATAAGAGTGTTGGATAAGACAGAATGTTGGATAAGCGAAGGTCGGATAAGTGAGACTCTCCTGGGAATGGAGAGAGAGTTGGGGAGTGCTGCTTTAATTGAAGGGGAAATGCTGGAGAAAAGGGGGTGGGTGTCGGATAAGAGTGTTGGATAAGACAGAATGTTGGATAAGCGAAGGTCGGATAAGTGAGACTCACCTGGGAATGGAGATAGAGTTGTGGAGTGCTGCTTTAATTGAAGGGGAAATGCTGGAGAAAAGAGGGAGGTGTCGGATAAGAGTGTTGGATAAGACGGAATGTTGGATAAGCGAAGGTCGGATAAGTGAGACTCACCTGGGAATGGAGATAGAGTTGTGGAGTGCTGCTTTAATTGAAGGGGAAATGCTGGAGAAAAGAGGGAGGTGTCGGATAAGAGTGTTGGATAAGACGGAATGTTGGATAAGCGAAGGTCGGATAAGTGAGACTCAGCTGGGAATGGGGAGAGAGTTGTGGAGTGCTGCTTTAATTGAAGGGGAAATGCTGGAGAAAAGAGGGAGGTGTCGGATAAGAGTGTTGGATAAGACGGAATGTTGGATAAGCGAAGGTCGGATAAGTGAGACTCTCCTGGGAATGGAGAGAGAGTTGGGGAGTGCTGCTTTAATTGAAGGGGAAATGCTAGAGAAAAGGGGGGGGTGTCGGATAAGAGTGTTGGATAAGACAGAATGTTGGATAAGTGAAGGTCGGATAAGTGAGACTCTCCTGGGAATGGAGAGAGAGTTGGGGAGTGCTGCTTTAATTGAAGGGGAAATGCTGGAGAAAAGGGGGGTGTCGGATAAGAGTGTTGGATAAGACAGTATGTTGGATAAGCGAAGGTCGGATAAGCAAGACTGTATCGTATCACCACAAGTGTGAAGCAAGCGGACACGCCAGCTTTCCAACCCAAAGTCCTGCTGATGTCGAGTGCCCGCATTGCCTTGTAGCTCAAAGTTCTGGAGGACAAACATATGAAAAAGATTGGATCTGTGCCTCATGAATATTTACCGAGCCCCATCAAAAAGATTTGTGGCGCTTTTAATCCTTCTACTGTAAAGTGTAAGTAGAAAGAAAGAGAATTGTTGGAGAGGGAAGGAGGGAGAGAAACCCAGGGCTTTCCAAAAAATGTCACCTCCAAGAAAGTGAAATGGATGGATGATCTTGAGAGCTGTAGTTCAAAGAAGTCACCAACGTGAGAGCCTTGGGTGACGGGTTTCTGGGGCATCCAAACCCACGCCGTTGAGCAGACGCCTCATCCCTTTGGAAATCCACCGACCGATTCCGATGAATGGCGCGAGGAACCCACAAAACCACCCCCCCCCCCTCCACTCAGCCAAATTAATTAATGTTCCATTTATAATCATTAGCTCTGGTACACTCAAGCTTTTTTTGCAACCTAAATTACTCTTCCACCCCTACTGTGTTCCTTCCTCTGATGTACGGGCTGTAAAATAAATCACATCCCCCTCCTGTCCCCCTCCTCCCTCTCCCCAGAGCTAAGTAGGGCAGCGTCTTTTAATCTCTGCTCCTCATCAGATCCAATCGCTGTTCTTAATGCGTTTCTAGAAGTGTTCACACACATCAGCTGTGAAATTTCGGCATTAAGCGGCAGCTCGGCTTCTTCTTCTGGGCTCAGTCATCACTGAGAAGGCTGCCTTTGCAGGGGGCTGCGCATTTCAAGTGCACGCCTGGTGTGCTTTGATCAACCCCCCAACAATCTCCTTGTAGTACCTTTATGAGGAGATAATAGGGTAGAGTAGCAGATTGCAGAGGCAATAGTTACAGGACGTAGGGATCTATCTCTCATCGCCACAGCCAAGGCAATAGCCGGCTGTACCAGGAGCTCCAATTTTGTTTGCTTTGCATTGAATGTTTGTTGTAGTCCTAAGTTTCAGGGACTCTGCAGATAGGTGGCTCCTTTTGGCTGCAATCATAGGGCAAGCCACCTGTCAATTATAGTTAGGTTCCCTGGTCCCGGCCCCTATTTGGGTTTTGGAGGGAATAGGAGCCAGTTTGGGTTCAGTCCACACAGAGAAGCTTTCCACGCAGGACATAATACCAAAAGGTCCTGTAGAAAGCTTCGTCTTCTACGGCTTGGCCGGGGTTATACAGCCCACAGCTTGGCCGAGGATCATACAGCCTTACAGCACCTTTGCTGAAGGACTTCAGTCAGCCATCACTGAAACCTGAACTCCTTTTCCCCTGGAGGTCTACAAAGCTCTGCTTGGTAAGGGTCACTCGCGGAAGCCAGAAGCAGTTGGTACCGGGTGCAGGGGCTCCACGCCAACAAAGGCAAAGACAGACTGCCCAGATTAGAAGTTAAGGATTTCCCCATTAGTTACAGTTATGAAGATAGTGCCTGTTCCCTGTGGACAAGACTGAGAGAGAGCCAATAGACTGTTAAGAAAGCTTTAAAGTACCTGTTTGTTTTCATCAATAAAGAACATTGTTGAACCTTTAAGCAATCTAATGACTCTGTTTTAAGGAAATCCAAGGCCTTTAATCTGAGGCAGCCCAGGTGTCCCGTTAGGCACACGGAATTTATGTCCTGTCTACAGTCTGATGCAGAGGCCCAGCGTGCGACAGTACACCGGCTGCTGCTCGAATAGCCAAACCAGGTGCTGAGTGTCAACAAGATTAGAACCAAAACAGAGTCACCAAGGGGACTCGGTGCAGGTTACAAGGGACTAGCCCAAAAATTACAATAAAACACAACGGATTAAAAGTATGATCAAGATCAAGTATGAAAATATAAAAACAGTCACAGCTGTAAACAAACACTGATCAATATGGCTGACATAAAGAAGATAGCTGAGGTACAGGCTCACTGAGTACAATACATTCTGAAGGGAGCGCATGAAAAGTGCAGGACTGGAAATAATGTTTTTAATGTTTTTAATTGCATTTTTAATGAATGTATGCCATCGAATTGTTGCCAATCTGTAACCCGCCTTGAGTCGCCTTAGGGCTGAGAAAGGCGGGCTAGAAGTGCCGTAAACAAACAAACAAACAAACAAACAAATAATAAATACCAGTCCCAAAAGCAAGGGATGAAATACAGTGATGTATGTCCAAAGGTGGGAAGGTAATGGCGCTCCATGCAGTCATGCTGGCCAAATGATCTTGGAGGTGTCTATTAGGGCTGGGCGGTTTCGTTTCGTTAATTCATAATTCGTTAAAAAGTCGTTATTTTTTTGTTAACAAAGCGATAACGAACCATTCTGGAGCAACTTAAAAACGAAACAAATTTTTCAATTCATTTCGTAAATGCTTCGTATTTCGTTATGTATTCGTTTCGTTATTGGTTTGAGGTCGTTTCGTTATTATTTCCGCATGTCTGGGGCAAGTTTTATGGTTGTTTTTTGTTTAATTAGTGAAAAAAATTATAATATCACACCAACAGTCAACAACAGAGGGAGAGGGAAGCTTCAGAAGTTTTTTTAGCGTATTGCGCGATCGCGGCTGCCATTAACGAATCGATTCGTTATTGTTTTGTAATTTTTTTACCATTTACGAAATTTCGTAAATATCGAACTTTTTTAAAGGAAATTTCGGAATTCTTTTAAATATCGAAATGCAAAAAACCCCAAAAAACGAATCGATTTTAGAAACAAATTTTTCCGTTGTTACCCAGGCCTAGTGTCTATTATTATTATTATTATTATTATTATTATTATTATTATTCTCTTTATTTGTACCCCGCTAGCATCTCCTGAAGGACTCGATGTGGCTTACAAAGGCCAAAGCCTCAAAAACACAACATAACAATACAAAACCTAAAGCAAATTAAAAACAATTGAAACAATATTAAACAACAAGCAATAAACAATACACCAAGACACAATAAAACTGGGCCGGGCCAGAGTAATCAGTACAGAATTAAAAATGCTGATGTGACAGGTGACATGTAAGGCTTATAGGGCAAGTGCAGTGTGCAGAGTGCAGCAATCTTAATTCTACTAAAGTGCTTCTGGGACTTGTTATTGGAGTTTTCCTATTCTGGGAAGGCACATCAGAACAGCCAGGTCTTCAAGTTCTTTCTAAAGACTGCCAATGTAGGGGCCTTTCTAAGATCTTCGGGGAGGGTGTTCCAGAGTGGGGGGGGCACCACAGAAAAGGCCCTGTCTCGCGTCCCCACCAAACGTGCCTGCGACACAGGCGGAATCACGAGCAGGGCCTCTCCGGATGAGCGAAGAGAACGCGTGGGTTCATAAACAGAGGTAGGATGGTCCCAAACCGTTCAGGGCTTTGTAAGTAAGCACCTGCACCTTATATTGGGCTCGGAAAATAAACGCTGGGAGAAGGCTGAGAGGAGATATGATAGCCATGTATAAATATGTGAGAGGAAGCCACAGGGAGGAGGGAGCAAGCTTGTTTTCTGCTTCCGTGGAGACTAGGACGCAATGGAACAATGGCTTCAAACTACAAGAGAGGAGATTCCATCTGAACATGAGGAAGAACTTCCTGACTGTGAGAGCCATTCAGCAGTGGAACTCTCTGCCCCAGAGTGTGGTGGAGGCTCCTTCTTTGGAAGCTTTTAAGCAGAGGCTGGATGGCCATTTGTCAGGGGTGATTTGAATGCAATATTCCTGCTTCTTGGCAGAATGGGGTTGGACTGGATGGCCCATGAGGTCTCTTCCAACTCTTTGATTCTATGATTCTATGATTCTATGAACGGCAGCCAGTGGAGTTCCTTAAACAGAAGGGTTGACCTCTCTCTGTAAGGAGCACCAGTTAACATCTTGGCCACTGCCTGTTGGATCAGTTGGAACTTCCCAGCCGTTTTCAAGGGCAGCCCCACTTAGAGCGCATTACAGTAGTCCAATCTAGAGGTGACCAAGGCATGGACCACCCCGGCCAGATCAGCCTTTGCGAGGTACGGTCGCAGTTGGCGCACGAGTCTCAATTGTGCAAAGCCCTCCCGTGTTGTCTATGGACAACACCGGCTCTTTGGCTTAGAAATGGAGATGAGCACCAGACTCCCAGAGTTGGGCACGACTGGATTTAACATCAGGGGAAAACCTTGGCCTCTTTACCTATGTCCAAATGAATGTCCAAGAGCCAAGCGGCCAGGGCGCCTGGGCAGATGCCTCCGACCGCTTCAATTCCTCCTCACTCATCCAGCTTTTGGAAATCTCACATTCCTTTCCGTTCTATTTATAGCGGGATCTGTAAATCTTGACAAGTCCTTTTTTAAATAATGAACTGAAAAGCAAACCTCATCTATCCTTAGTTCCTGTAATTGTTCAAACGAGATGCTAATGAGAAGTGTGTGTTCCATATAATTAACTCATTTTCTCTTCCTTGTAGAAAATGGGGTATTATTTTAAATTTTTTGGGGGGAGATACATAGATCGGGACTCAGGCTTGCATATTAACTGGCACGCTTCTCTTCCAATGACCCATTGAGGCCCGTTCAATGCAAGGCAGGCTGTCAAGGTGATGCATGCCATTTGCCAGCAAATATGGAAAACACAAGAATGGCCATCAGACTGGAAAAAATCAACTTATATCCCCATACCAAAGAAGGGAAATGCGAAAGACTGCTCAAACTTCCGTACAGTGGCCCTTATTTCTCATGCCAGTAAGGTAATGCTCAAGATCCTTCAAGGAAGAATCCAGCAATACATGGAGCGAGAGTTGCCAGATGTTCAAGCTGGGTTCAGAAAAGGCAGAGGAACGAGAGACCAGATTGCCAATATCCGGATGCTGGAGAATGGAGAAAGGCAGGGAGTTTCAGAAAAACATCTACTTCTGCTTCATTGACTATTGTAAAGCCTTTGACTGTGTGGATCATAATAAATTGTGGCAAGTTCTTAGTGGGATGGGCATCCCAAGCCACCTTGTCTCTCTCCTGAGGAATCTGTACAAGGACCAAGGAGCAACAGTCAGAACTGACCACGGAACAACAGACTGGTTCAAGATTGGGAAAGGCGTCCGGCAAGGCTGCATCCTCTCACCCAACCTTTGTAACTTGTATGCAGAACACATCATGCGATGTGCGGGGCTGGATGAATGCAAAGCTGGGGTGGAAATTGCTGGAAGAAACATTAACAACCTCAGATATGCAGATGACACCACTCTGATGGCCGAAAGTGAGGAGGAGCTGAGGAGCCTTCTAATCAAGGTGAAAGAAGAAAGCGCAAAAGCCGGGTTGCAGCTAAACGTCAAAAAAACCAAGATTATGGCAACAAGAATGATTGACAACTGGAAAATAGAAGGAGAAACCGTGGAGGCCGTGACAGGGTTTGTATTTCTAAGCGCAAAGATGACTGCAGATGCAGACTGTAGCCAGGAAATCAGAAGACGCTTACTTCTTGGGAGGAGAGCAATGTCCAGTCTCGATAAAATAGTGAAGAGTAGAGACATCAGACTGGCAATCAAGATCCATTGCCTAGTCAAAGCCATGGTCTTCCCTGTAGTCACCTACGGATGTGAGAGCTGGACCTTCGGGAAGGCTGAGCGAAGGAAGAGAGATGCTTTTGAGCTGTGGTGTTGGAGGAAAGTTCTGAGAGTGCCTTGGACTGCGAGAAGATCCAACCAGTCCATCCTCCAGGAAATAAAGCCCGACTGCTCACTGGAGGGAAAGATACTAGAGACAAAGTTGAAGTACTTTGGCCACATCATGAGGAGACAAGAAAGCCTAGAGAAGACAATTATGCTGGGGAAAGTGGAAGGCAAAAGGAAGAGGGGCCGACCAAGGGCAAGATGGATGGATGGCATCCTTGAAGTGACTGGACTGACCTTGAGGGAGCTGGGGGTGGTAACGGCCGACAGGGAGCTCTGGCGTGGGCTGGTCCATGAGGTCACGAAGAGTCGGAGACGACTGAACGAATGAACAACAAAACATAGATCGGGACTCAGGCTTGCATATTAACTGGCACGCTTCTCTTCCAATGACCCATTGAGGCCCGTTCAATGCAAGGCAGGCAGATGAGCACCATCGCAGGCAAGCTATTTGCACCTTTTCTTTGCAAAAGGAGACTTCAACCTTTAGTTTGCTTTGACCTCGAGTCCAATTAAAAAGTCAGACCTTACTCTTCTTATCAGCATGATCCAGCCATTCTGCTGGTTTGCTGATAATGGGATACCAGTGTGGTTCCAAGCTATATTTTCTAGTCCATTGTCTCCCTCCTTCAGGAGACATTTTCCTACTCAATGCTTGCATTCCTCTCATCTTCCTGGCCCAGTTTTCTTTCTCAACTTGAAGTAATGTTAGGCTATTATTCATCATGCTCCATCTTTGGAGATAGGTTTCTTTCAATGTGGGGGGAGGACTGCAAAATTTTGGGTGTGCCATTCAACTTCTTTATCAATGACTTGAAGAACAGAATTTGTTGTTGTTCATTCGTTCAGTCATAGAATCATAGAATCAAAGAGTTGGAAGAGACCTCATGGGCCATCCAGTCCAACCCCCTGCCAAGAAGCAGGAATATTGCATTCAAATCACCCCTGACAAATGGCCATCCAGCCTCTGCTTAAAAGCTTCCAAAGAAGGAGCCTCCACCACACTCCGGGGCAGAGAGTTCCACTGCTGAACGGCTGAACGGCTCTCACAGTCAGGAAGTTCTTCCTCATGTTCAGATGGAATCTCCTCTCTTGTAGTTTGAAGCCATTGTTCCGCGTCCTAGTCTCCGACTCTTTGTGACCTCATGGACCAGCCCACGCCAGAGCTCCCTGTCGGCCATCACCACCCCCAGCTCCTTCAAGGTCAGTCCAGTCACTTCAAGGATGCCATCCATCCATCTTGCCCTTGGTCGGCCCCTCTTCCTTTTACCTTCCACTTTCCCCAGCATCATTCCCTTCTCTAGGCTTTGCTGTCTCCTTATGATGTGGCCAAAGGACTTCAACTTTGTCTCTAGTATCCTTCCCTCCAGTGAAAGAGAATAGAAGACCACATTTTCAGATTGGGAGAGAGAGCTAATGCCTCGGAGAACAGAATCCAAATCCAAAAGGACCTTCACTGTCAAGACCCAGAAGCCTTAGTAAGCCAAACTAAAAAGGTTCAAACACAACTTTATTGAGCAAAAAGAAGTCTTTAAAGCACTTAAATTCAGTGCAGTAAGTTCTGGCAAAAAACTGGCATCAAAAACACAGTGAAATCAGTAACAAAAATATAACCCGGATTATATAGCTGTTTAATCCGGGTTGATCCATGTCTGATCCCACAGCAAGCTGGCTTCAGGAAAGGCAAAAGCTGCACATCGCAAGTGTTGAACCTGACTCAGCACATAGAAGATGGCTTTGAAAGGCAGCCGATCACAGGAGCTGTCTTCATAGACCTGTCAGCAGCCTATAATACTGTGAACCACCACGGCCTCCTCCTGAGAAAAATGTATAATATCACAAAGGACGACCACCTCACCCGCCTCATAGGAAACCTGCTACAAAACAGGAGCTTTTTTGTTGAGTTCCAGGGCCAGAGAAGCAGATGGCGGAAACAGAAGAACAGCCTGCCTCAGGGGAGCGTGCTTGCTCCATCCATGTTCAACATCTACACAAATGACCAGCCACTGCCAGAAGGGACAGAGAGCTTCATCTATGCTGATGATCGTGCCATTACTGCTCAAGCAGGGAGCTTTGAGACGGTAGAACAGAAGCTCTCCAAAGCTCTAGGTGCTCTTACTGCCTATTACAGGGAAAAACAGCTGATCCCTAATCCATCTAAAACACAGACATGCGCCTTTCATCTCAAGAACAGAGAAGCATCCCGAGCTCTGAGGATTATTACCTGTGAAGGAATCCCACTGGAGCATTGCAGCACACCCAAATCCCTGGGAGTCACTCTGGACCATGCTCTGACCTACAAGAAGCACTGCCTGAACATCAAGCAAAAAGTGGGTGCTAGAAACAATATCATACGAAAGCTGACTGGCACAACCTGGGAATCACAACCAGATACAGTGAAGACATCTGCCCTTGCACTGTGCTACTCTACTGCTGAGTATGCATGCCCAGTGTGGAACACATCTCACCACACTAAAACAGTGGATGTGGCTCCTAATGAGACATGCCGCATTATCACAGGGTGTCTGCGCCCTACACCACTGGAGAAATTACACTATTTAGCTGGTATTGCACCACCTGACATCCGCTGGGAAATGGCAGCCAATAGTGAAAGGACCAAGGCAGAGACATCTCCAGCTCATCCCCTGTTTGGGTATCAGCCAGCACGTCAACGACTTAAATCTAGAAATAGTTTTCTAAGATCTACAGAGACACTCGCTGGAACACCTCAACAAGCGAGTGTCCAAAAGTGGCAGGCTCAAACCCAGAACCTCAACCAATGGCTGATACCAGATGAGAGACTCCCCCCTGGGCACACAGGTCGGAGATCTGAACCAAAACTAAGAAAATGGGAGAAATGTAAGATATTGCAGGGTATAAAAATAAAGTTGTTGTTGTTGTTATTATTATTATTATTATTATTCTGCATAACAATATAAAAACCATATAAAGACCCATTTAAAACATATAAACAATAGTGTCATCCTCTTAAATTTTCTTTGGAGGCTTTTAAACAGAGGCTGGATGGCCATCTGTCAGGGTTGCTTTGAATGCAATTTTCCTGCTTCTTGGAAGAATGGGGTTGGACTGGATAGCCCACGAGGTCTCTTCCAACTCTAGGATTCTATGTGAGAGCCGTTCAGCAGTGGAACTCTCTACCCTGGAGTGTGGTGGAGGCTCCTTCTTTGGAGGGTTTTAAACAGAGGCTGGATGGCCGTCTGTCGGGGGTGATTTGTATGCAATATTCCTGCTTCTTGGAAGAATGGGGTCGGACTGAATGGCCCACAAGGTCTCTTCCAACTCTAGGATTCTATGTGAGAGCTGTTCAGCGGTGGAACTTTCTGCCCCGGAGTGTGGTGGAGTCTCCTTCTTTGGAAGCTTTGAAACAGAGGCTGGATGGCCATCTGTTGGGGGTGCTTTGAATGCAATTTTCCTACTTCTTGGCAGAATGGTTTGGACTGGATGGCCCATGAGGTCTCTTCCAACTCTAGGATTCTATGTGAGAGCTGTTCAGCAGTGGAACTCTCTGCCCTTGAGTGTGGTGGAGGCTCCTTCTTTGGAGGCTTTTAAACAGAGGCTGGATGGCCATCTGTCGGGGGTGCTTTGAATGCAATATTCCTGCTTCTTGACAGAATGGAGTCGGACTGGATGGCTCACGAGGTCTCTTCCATCTATAGGATTCTATGTGAGAGCTGTTCAGCAGTGGAACTCTCTACCCTGGAGTGTGGTGGAGGCTCCTTCTTTGGAGGGTTTTAAACAGAGGCTGGATGGCCATCTGTTGGGGGTGATTTGAATGCAATTTTCCTGCTTCTTGTCAGAATTATGGCTGGACTAGATGGCCCAGGAGGTCTCTTCCAACTCTAAGATTCTATGTCAGAGCTGTTCAGCAGTGGAACTCTCTGCCTTGGAGTGTGGTGGAGGCTTCTTCTTTGGAGGCCATCTGTCAGGGGTGCTTTGAATGCAATTTTCCTGCTTCTTGGCAGAATGGGGTTGGACTGGATGGCCCATGAGGTCTCTTCCAACTCTAGGATTCTATGTGAGAGCTGTTCAGCGGTGGAACTCTCTGCTCCGGAGTGTGGTGGAGGCTTCTTCTTTGGAGGCTTTTAAACAGAGGCTGGATGGTCATCTGTCGGGGGTGCTTTGAATGCAATATTCCTGCTTCTTGGCAGAATAGGGTCGGACTGGATGGCCCATGAGGTCTCTTCCAACTCTAGGATTCTATGTGAGAGCTGTTCAGCAGTGGAACTCTCTGCCCCGGAGTGTGGTGGAGGCTCCTTCTTTGGAGGCTTTTAAACAGAGGCTGGATGGTCATCTGTCGGGGGTGATTTGAATGCAATATTCCTGCTTCTTGGCAGAATAGGGTCGGACTGGATGGCCCACGAGGTCTCTTCCATCTCTAAGATTCTATGTCAGAGCTGTTCAGCAGTGGAACTCTCTGCCTTGGAGTGTGGTGGAGGCTTCTTCTTTGGAGGCTTTTAAACAGAGGCTGGATGGGCATCTGTCTGGGGTGCTTTGAATGTGATTGCCCTACTTCTTGGCAGAATGAGGTTGGACTGGATGGCCCACGAGGTCTCATCCAACTCTGGGATTCTTGGATTCTATGAAGAGCTCTCCCCTCCTTTGCTGTTCCTGGCCGACGCTTTTTAGGTTCTGCATGGTACAATCTTTAAAAGGAAGGAATGTGCAAATGATGCGCTTGCTAAATACCTCTGGCTGACGCCCCAAATAGGAAAATCGATGAAAGGAGGTGAAAGAAATGGGAACTGTCATTGCGCAATTGTGAGAAAAGCATCCCTAAGGGAGTGAGGAAGGAGGGCGCGAAAGGAAGAGGGAAATGGAGAGGAAGCAGCAGCAGGGACCTCGATTGCCGTCTCTCTCTTTCTCTCTCTCTGCATGGAATCATAACAGGGCAAAGTTGTAGGGCCAATCTTGTTGTTACAGGGAACAAATCCCTCAGGAATTGACATTTGAAACTAGTTGCTGCCCGCAGGCAAAGCCAGAGCTCCGGGGAGGAAATAGAAAACATTTCAATGTATTGTCGAAGGCTTTCATGGCTGGAATCACTAGGTTCTTGTAGGTTTTTCCGGGCTATAAGGCCATGTTCTAGAGGCATTTCTCCTGACGTTTCGCCTGCATCTATGGCAAGCATCCTCAGAGGTAGTGAGGTCTATTGGAAATAGGACAATGGGTTTATATATCTGTGGAATGGCTGGGGTGGGGCAAAGAGCTCTTCTCTGCTGGAGCTAGGTGTGAATGTTCCAGCTGACCACCTTCATTAGCATTTGAAGGGCTGGCTGAGCCTGGGAAAATGTTCTGTTGAGAGGTGTTAAGATGTGCCTGGTTGTTTCCTCTCTGCTGTTTTGCTGTTGTAATTTTGGAGTTTTTTAATACTGGTAGCCAGATTTTGTACTTCAAAATTACAACAGCAAAACAGCAGAGAGGAAACAACCAGGCACATCTTAACACCTCTCAACAGAACATTTTCCCAGGCTCAGCCAGCCCTTCAAATGCTAATGAAGGTGGTCAGCTGGAACATTCACACCTAGCTTCAGCAGAGAGCTCTTTGTCCCACCCCAGTCATTCCACAGATATATAAACCCATTTTCCTAATTCCAACAGACCTCACTACCTCTGAGGATGCTTGCCATAGATGCAGGCGAAACGTCAGGAGAAATGTCTCTAGCACATGGCCCTATAGCCCGAAAAAACCTACAAGAACCTAGAAAACATTTCCTTCGGCTCCGAGAATCCCTACAGTGAAGCCTTGGACAGACAAACAGCCCCATCTCCTTCTAGTATGGTTCCATTTTGGGTCCTGGAACCCTTCAGGAGAGATTGATTTTTTGCAGAACCCTAACTCGATCCATTCTTATTTAGTGGGTTGTTGTAGGTTTTTTCGGGCTATACGGCCATCGTCTACAGGCATTCTCTCCTGACGTTTCGCCTTCATCTATGGCAAGCATCCTCACAACCTCTGAGGATGGAATTGAACCGACCTTATTACCTCTGAGGATGCTTGCCATAGATGCAGGCGAAATGTCAGGAGAGAATGCCTCTAGACCATGGCCATATAGCCCGAAAAAACCTACAACAACCCAGTGATTCCGGCCATGAAAGCCTTCGACAATACATTTTTATTTACTTACTAGCCATCCCCTGCCATGCGTTGCTGTGGCCCACATGGGGTTTCTGTGTGGGAGGTTTGGCCCAATTCTATCGTTGGTGGGGTTCAGAATGCTCTGTGATTGTAGATGGACTATAAATCCCAGCAACTACAACTCCCAAAAGTCAAGATTCCATTTTCCTCAAATTCCACCAGTGTTCACATCTGGGCATATTGGGGATTCATGCCATGTTTGGGCATATAGAGTATTCGTGTAGAGTTTGGTCCAGATCCATCATTGTTTGAGTCCACAGTGATCTCTGGATGGAGGTGAACTACAAATCCAAAACTCAAGGTCCCCCAAACTCCCCCAAACTCCGCCAGTGTTCACATTTGGCATATTGAGTATTTGTGCCAAGTTTGGTCCAGTTCCATCACTGTTTGAGTCCACATTGCTCTCTGGATGTAGGTGAACTACAACTCCACAACTCAAGGTCAATGCCCACCAAACCCTTCCAGTATTTTCTGTTGGTCATGGAAGTTATGTGTGCCAAGATTGGTTCAATTTCACCGTTGGTGGATTTCTGAATGCTCTTTGATTGTAGGTGAACTATAAATCACAGCAACTACAACTCCTAGATGTCAAGCTCTATTTTCCCCAAACTCCACCAATGTTCACATCTGGGCATATTGAGTATTTGTGCCAAGTTTGGTCCAGATCCATCATTGTTTGAGTCCACAATGCTCTCTGGATGTAGGTGAACTACAACTCCAAAATTCAAGGTCAATGCTCACCAAACCCTTTCCAGTATTTTCTGTTGGTCATGGGAGTTCTGTGTGCCAAGACTGGTCCAGGTCCATCGTTGGTGGAGTTCAGAATGCTATTTGATCCAAAGTGAACTATAAATCCCAGCAACTACCCAGTGGAGCTGACACAACAGGGGGGTGGTATGCTCTCTGTATGACGCTCCGGTAAACAGTCTGGCTGCCCCCCACTGGACTAGTTGGAGTTTCCGAACAGTCTTCAAAGGCAACCCCACGTAGAGTGCGTTGCAGTAATCTAATCGGGATGTAACAAGAGCGTGGACCACCGTGGTCAGATCCGACTTCCCAAGGTACGGGCAAAAGAATCTCAACAAAAGATTCCCGCAGGCAGTAACAAGCCACTCCAAAAAACTGCCAGGCCATCAAATGCTAATCAAGGTGGTTAGTTGAAACATTTACACCTAGCTCCAACAGACAAGAGTTCTTTGTCCCACACTGGACATCATTTCACAGATATATAAACCCAATGTTCCTAGTTCCAACCTCTGAGGATGCTTGCCATAGATGTGGGCGAAACACTAGGAGAGAATGCTTCTGGAACATGGCCATATAGCCCGAAAAAACCTACAGCAACCCAACCCCAACAGCAGTCTCTGGCATTGACTTCCGGAGAGAAGAGCATTTCTAACCCAAAGGGTTATGTCTCAAAAATAAACCAATCTGATGGCCGATGAGAAGTGGCAGCAAGTACTTCATTAGCAGCCGAACATGTCTGTGCAAAAAAACCAGCTATTTTTAGCCAGCAAGTTGCCACTGGGTTTCATTGGCTTGCCTGGCAGAAGTATTTTCTGCTGTTGGTTTACTAACGACACGTATTAATAAGAGTTGCTAAAGACGCCTTTCTAGTTTCGATTAGCGCTTCAGTGCCGACAATCACATCCCACGTTCCTCGCTTTCAAAACCGATCTTGGTCGCACCACATTGCACTGAGGATACCCCATATCCAGGCTATGGGAACATCAACAGCAGTGTAATGTTGAAGGCTTTCATGGCTGGAATCACTAGGTTCTTGTAGGTTTTTTCGGGCTATAGGGCCATGGTCTAGAGGCATTTCTCCTGACGTTTCGCCTGCATCTATGGCAAGCATCCTCAGAGGTAGTGAGGTCTGTTGGAATTAGGACAAAGGGTTTATATATCTGTGGAATGGCTGGGGTGGGGCAAAGAGCTCTTCTCTGCTGAAGCTAGGTGTGAATGTTTCAGCTGACCACCTTCATTAGCATTTGAAGGCTTGGCTGAGCCTGGGAAAATGTTCTGTTGAGAGGTGTTAAGATGTGCCTGGTTGTTTCCTCTCTGCTGTTTTGCTGTAGTAATTTTTGAGTTTTTTAATACTGGTAGCCAGATTTTGTTCATTTTCATGGTTTCTTCCTTTCTGTTGAAATTGTCCACATGCTTGTGGATTTCAATGGCTTCTCTGTGTAGTCTGACATGGTGGTTGTGAGAGTGGTCCAGCATTTCTGTCTTCTCCAATAATATGCTGTGTCCAGGCTGGTTCATCAGGTGCTCTGCTATGGCTGACTTCTCTGGTTGAAGTAGTGTGCAGTGCCTTTCATGTTCCTTGATTCATGTTTGGGCAATGCTGAGTGTGGTGGTCCCTATGTAGACCATGCAGCTGTGGACAAGCTGGACCATTTGAAGCTTCCGAGCAGTCTTCAAAGGCAACCCCACATAGAGAGCGTTGCAGTAGTCTATACGGGATGTAACCAGAGCGTGGACTACCGTGGCCAAGTCAGACTTCCCAAGGTATGGGCGCAGCTGGCGCACGAGCTTTAACTGTGCAAATGCTCCCCTGGTCACCGCCGAGACCTGGGGTTCCAGTGTATGATTTATGTATGATGTATGTTTAAATGCAATTTTATGTGATAGGATTGTGATTGTAATAGACTGCAATAGAATTGTATTGCCAGGATGTATGTTTACACAAAAGAGCTGTAAGAATGTGACCCTGAGTTTCATTTGTGAAGAATTAGGGAGTGTCAGAGATAACTCCTTTCCAGCTGCAGTTTGTCTTTAGTGCCTATCTCTTTTGCTTTGTTGTTCTTCGCGTCTGTTCGCTGATGGTGTGTGTTGATTTATGAACTGCTCAAGTAAAGCTGAAACCTGCTTTTTACCGGTGACTCCAGAGTCCATTATTCAGTGCTTCCGCGATTCCTCTTCTAGCCCTAACACATATTTCAAGAGAAGAACCAATTGTTTCTGCTTAATGTGAATGTGGCAGCTCAATATTTTGTTGATATGTGTATTTGTAATGTATACATTGAGTTAATTTAGATACTTTCACATTACCACAATCAGTGGATTTTGGTCTCCACAGTTTTAGGGGAACCCATTTTTCTTTTCAGTAGCACAGAGAAACTGGGACATTTTAGGGGAGGCTGAAAAGATGGGATAGAATCATAGAATCCTAGAATCCAAGAGTTGGAAGAGACCTCCTGGGCCATCATCCAGTCCAACCCCATTCTGCCAAAAAGCAGGAATATTGCATTCAAATCACCCCTGACAGATGGCCATCCAGCCTCTGTTTAAAAGCTTCCAAAGAAGGAGCCTCCACCACACTCTGGGGCAGAGAGTTCCACTGCTGAACGGCTCTCACAGTCAGGAAGTTCTTCCTCATGTTCAGATGGAATCTCCTCTCTTGTAGTTTGAAGCCATTCTTCCATTGCGTCCTAGTCTCCAGGGAAGCAGAAAACAAGCTTGCTCCCTCGTCCTCCCTGTGGCTTCCTCTCACATATTTATACATGGCTATCATATCTCCTCTCAGCCTTCTCTTCTTCAGGCTAAACATGCCCAGCTCCTTAAGCCGCTCCTCATAGGGCTTGTTCACCAGACCTTTTATCATTTTAGTCGCTCTCCTCTGGACACATTCCAGCTTAGAGTCAATATCTCTCTTGAATTGTGGTGCCCAGAATTGGACACAATATTTCAGATGTGGTCTAACCAAAACAGAATAGAGGGGTAGCATTACTTCCCTGGATCTAGACACTAGGCTCCTCTTGATGCAGGCCAAAACCCCATTGGCTTTTTTTGCCGCCACATCACATTGTTGGCTCATGTTTAACTTGTTGTCCACGAGGACTCCAAGATCTTTTTCACACGTACTGCTCTCGAGCCAGGCATCCCCCATTCTGTATCTTTGCATTTCGTTTTTCCTGCCAAAGTGGATGGCAGAGACTCAACCAGGGTTGTCCTATCCAAACCAGGACAATTGGAGGGTACATGCAGGATCCCCTCTTTTCTTGGGCTAAATGCAAAAGCCAGCCTTTGAATCAGCCCAAGGCCACGGCAGTTTGTTGACTTGCCGCGCGGTGTGCCACGGATGAATCCTGCCGTTCTGACACAACCCCATTTTGTCAAAACCTCCCCTTGATGCCTGAAAAGCATTTCCAGCCCCACATCACTTCATTAAAGTTTCATGGTGCTGCAATCGTCTCCCGCAACGCCACGACCGCCTGCCTTCCTCCGATTTCATATTCATGTCTAGACGCGCTGCTAATTCACAGAGCCTCTTTTCCAAGGAACGTTGGGAAACTTCAAAGCCCATCTTGTACAGCCGGCAGAACGAACTGGAGCGGTTCATGCGATGGGCTCAGAATGAGAGGAGCATGGGAGGCGCCCGAGCATGAAAGGCTGCAGGGCCGCAAGCGCTCCTCCTCGTGAACGCGGCCCTCCAGCAACTCAGGGAAAGAGTGGGAGGAAGAAAGCCTTGCTAGGAACACTCCATGGCATGGATGGCTTTCCAAAGTTTTACGAAGAGTAAAAATGATCAGAGTGCTGAAGAAGCTGGAAATAGTGGAGAGCGCCCATTGTTACCTTGAGCCATGTTCAGTGAAAACACTCATTATAGAATGTTAGGGGGCTCTCTAACTTGGGGGCCACATGCTAGCACTCCCTGCTAGGAGGGCTGGTATGGAAGGAAGGAAAGGAAGGAGGAAGGAAAGATGAAAGGCCAGAAAGGAGGAATGGAAGGAGAAAGTGGGAGGGAAGGAGGGAAGGAGGGAGGAAGGAAGGAAGGAAGGAAGGAAGGAAGGAAGGAAGGACGGAAGGGAGGGAGGGAGGGAGGGAGGAAGGAAGGGAAGGAGAAAGAAATAGAGAGGGAAGGAGGAAGGGAAGGAGGAAAGAAAAAAAAGATGAAAGGGAGGAAGGGAAGGATGGAAAGGAGGAAGGGAAGGAGGAAAAAGAAAGGCAAGGAAGGAAGAATGAAAGTAAGGAAGGAAGGATGGATGGAAGGAGAAAGAGGGAAAGATGGAAGGAAGCAGGGAAGAGAGAGGGAAGAGAAGACAAAAAGGAAGGGAGGAAAGAAGGAACGAAGAAAGAGGGAGAAAGGGAAGGAAGGAAGGAGAAAGAGGGAGAGAAGGAAGGAGGGAGGAAAGGGAGGAAGGGAGGAAGGAAGGGAGGGAAGGATGGATGGAAGGAGAAAAAAGTAGAGAGGGAAGAAAAAAGATCAAAGGGAGGAAGGGAAGGATGGAAAGAAGGAAGGGAAGGAGGAAAAAGAAAGGCAAGGAAGGAAGAATGAAAGTAAGGATGGAAGGATGGAAGGAGAAAGAGGGAAAGACGGAAGGAAGTAGGGAAGAGAGAGGGAAGGGAAGACAAAAGGGAAGGAAGGAAAGAAAGAAGAAAGGAACGAAGAAAGAGGGAGAAAGGGAAGGAAGGAAAGGAAGGAGGAAGGAAAGAAAGAAGGAAGGAAAGACGAAAGGGCAGAAAGGAAGGATGGAAGGAGAAAGAGGGAGAGAAGGAAGGAGGGAAGAAAGGGAGGAAGGGAGGAAGGAAGGGAGGGAAGGATGGAAGGAGAAAAAAGTAGAGAGGGAAGAAAAAAGAAAAGATCAAAGGGAGGAAGGGAAGGATGGAAAGAAGGAAGGGAAGGAGGAAAAAGAAAGGCAAGGAAGGAAGAATGAAAGGGAGGAAGGGAAGGATGGAAGGAGAAAGAGGGAGAGATGGAAAGAGGCAGGGAAGAGAGAAGGGAAGACAAAAGGGAAGGGAAGGAGGAAAGAAGGAATGAAGGAAGAAAGAGGGAGAAAGGGAAGGAAGGAAAGGAAGGAGGAAGGAAAGAGAGAAGGAAGGAAAGATGAAAGGGCAAAAAGGAAGGATGGAAGGAGAAAGTGGGAGAGAGGGAAGGAGGGAGGAAAGGGAGGAAGGGAGGAAGGAAGGGAGGAAGGGAAGGAGAAAGAAGTAGAGAGGGAAGGAGGACAGAAAGAAGGAAAGAAAAAGATGAAAGGGAGGAAGGGAAGGATGGAAGGAGAAAGAGGGAGAGATGGAAGGAGGCAGGGAAGAGAGAAGGAAGGTAAGACAAAAGGGAAGGGAAGGAGGAAAGAAGGAATGAAGGAAGAAAGAGGGAGAGAGGGAAGGAAGGAAGGATGAGAGGAAGGAAGGATGAGAGGGTGGAAGGGAAGGATGGAAGGAGAAAGAGGGAGGTAAGGAGGAAGGAAAATGAGAACGAAACTAAAGGGAGGGAAGATTGAAAGGGTGGAAGAGAAGAATGGATGGAAGAAAGAAAGGGCAGGAGGATGGAAATAGAGAACGAAGGAAGGATGAAAGGGTGGAAGGGAATGGCGGGCAGGAGAAAGAGAAAAGAAGGAAGGAAAGACAAAGGGAGGGAGGGAGGGAAAGAAGGATGAAAGGGTGGAAAGGAAGGAAGGAGGGAGGGGGAAAGAGGCAGGTAAGGAAGGGAGGAAGGGAAGGGGGAAGAAAAGAGAGAAGGAAGGATAGAATGGTAAGAGAGAGGAGGGGCTGAGAAAAGAGCCCAAGGGGCTGCATCTGGTGTCATAACCTGGGTTTGCCCATACCTGGTCTACATTGTAGAATCAAGGCAGTTCCATATCACTTGAACTGCCTTGGCTCAATATCACAAAACTGTGGGAGTTGTAGTTTTACAAGACCATTCTGCCAAAGAGTGCAGGTGCCCAACTATAACTCCTATGATACCATAGCTATGAGGCATGGAAGTCAAAGTGGTGTCAAAGTGCATTAATTCAATAGTGTAAACACACTTATAGTTTGGGAAGGGACCACAAAGGCCATCTAGTCCAGATCAGGTGAATTGGGCAAAACCCTGCATTATGCTTTAATTGCCCACCACAGTTGCTTGCAGCCCATCATTCAAACACATAAACACATATGTAACTGACACTCCTGTTTCCAAATGAAGATTCCTGGAGCATTGCAGCGCACCCAAATACCTGGGAGTCACTCTGGACCGTGCTCTTGTTCAGAAGCACTGCCTGAACATCAAGCAAAAAGTGGGTGCTAGAAACAATATCATATGAAAGCTGACTGGCACAACCTGGGGATCACAACCAGACACAGTGAAGACATCTGCCCTTGCGCTGTGCTACTCTGCTACTGAGTATGCATGCCCAGTGTGGAACACATCTCACCACGCTAAAACAGTGGATGTGGCTCTTAATGAGACATGCCGCATTATCACGGGGTGTCTGCGCCCTACACCAGAGGAGAAATAACACTGCTTAGCCGGTATTGCACCACCTGACATCCGCCGGGAAGTAGCAGCCAACAGTGAAAGGACCAAGGCAGAGACATCTCTAGCTCATCCCCTGTTTGGGTATCAGCCAGCACGTCAACGACTCAAATCTAGAAATAGTTTTCTAAGATCTACAGAGACACTCACTGGAACATCTCAGCAAGTGGGAGTCCAAAAGTGGCAGGCTCAAACCCAGCACCTCAACCCATGGCTGATACCAAATGAGAGACTCCCCCTGGGCACACAGAAGAAGACGGAGCGACTTGGAAGGCGCGCTCTGGCACCACGAGATGCAGAGCCAACCTCAAGAAATGGGGCCACAAAGTGGAATCCTCGATATGCGAGTGTGGAGAGGAGCAAACTACTGACCACCTGCTGCAATGCAACCTGAGCCCTGCCACAGGCACATTGGAGGACCTTCTTGCGGCAACACCAGAGGCACTCCAAGTGGCCAGATACTGGTCAAAGGACATTTAATCAACTACCAAACTCACAAATTTTGTATTCTATATTTTGTATTTTTGTATTTTGTCTGTTTGTTTGCTTTGTTCTGTTAGAAATGTAATAGAAAAAACTGGTTGCTGATGACTCGATAAATAAATATGAAGATTCCTAGGTAGATCCCCTCTTTGAGAATTCCTGGATATGTTTTCTGATGCAGCCTGAGTACTCTGGCCCTATTTAGCAAACAGTAAGGGATGTAATGAGGAAACTCACATTTTCTGACCGCAGCTTCTTTGCCGGACAGCCTCCGTCTAATGGATGGAGCATGTAGTAAAGCCGCACTTTGCTCGCATGTTTCCGACTCTGCAAAGGAAAACCAAGATCAAGAAAGTTAAACTTTCTCCGATGGCAGAGAAATGAGAAAACCACTCAATTTGTACATACATATTTTCCTCATTGGTTAGACTAGTGGTTCTCAACCTTCCTAATATCGTGACCCCTTAACACAGTTCCGCATGCGGTGGTGACCCCTAACCATGACATTATTTTCATTGCTACTTCAGAACTGTGATTTTTGCTACTGTTATGAATTCCCATGTAAATATCTGATATGCAGAATGCATTTTCATTCACTGGACCACATTTGGCACAAATACCCCTTCTGCCCAAATTTGAACAACTGTGGGGTTGAGGGGGGTTGATTTTGTCATTTGGGAGTGGTAGTTGCTGGGATTTATAGTTCACCTACAATCAAAGAGCATTCCGGACACCATGAACCATGGAATTGAACCAAACTTCCATGATCAAGAGAACATAATGGAAAGGGTTGGTGGGCATTGACCTTGAGTTTTGGAGTTGTAGTTCACCTACATCCAGAGAGCACCATAGACTCAAACTATGATGGATCTGGACCAATCTTGGCATGGATATGCAAATATGCCCAAATGTGAACACTGGTGTAGTTTGGGGAAAGTAGACCTTGATATTTGGGATTTGTACTTGCTGGGATTTATAGTTCACCTACAATCAAAGAGCATTCCGAACTCCATGAACCATGGAATTGAACCAAACTTCCATGATCAAGAGAACATAATGGAAAGGGTTGGTGGGCATTGACCTTGAGTTTTGGAGTTGTAGTTCACCTACATCCAGAGAGCACCATGGACTCAAACTATGATGGATCTGGACCAATCTTGGCATGGATATGCAAATATGCCCAAATGTGAACACTGGTGTAGTTTGGGGAAAGTAGACCTTGACATTTGGGAGTTGTGGTTGCTGGGATTTATAGTTCACCTACAACCAAAGAGCATTCTGAACTCCATGAACCATGGAATTGAACCAAACATCCATTATCAAGAGAACATAATGGAAAGGTTTGGTGGGCATTGACCTTGAGTTTTGGAGTTGTAGTTCACCTACGTCCAGACAGCACTGTGGACTCAAACAATGATGGATCTGGACCAATCTTGGCATGGATATGCAAATATGCCCAAATGTGAACACTGGTGTAGTTTGGGGGAAATAGTACTTGACATTTGGGAGTTGTGGTTGCTGGGATTTATAGTTCACCTACAATCAAAGAGCATTCTGAACTCCATGAACCATGGAATTGAACCAAACATCCATTATCAAGAGAACATAATGGAAAGGTTTGGTGGGCATTGACCTTGAGTTTTGGAGTTGTAGTTCACCTAAATCCAGACAGCACTGTGGACTCAAACAATGATGGATCTGGACCAATCTTGACATGGATATGCAAATATACTCAAATGTGAACACTGGTGTAGTTTGGGGGAAATAGGCCTTGACATTTGGGAGTTGTTGTTGCTAGGATTTATAGTTCACCTACAATCAAAGAGACCCTTGAACCCCACCAACAATAGAATTGGGGCCCACACAAAACCCCCATACCTTGAAGGGATCCACTGTCATTAGCCTGGTGGGGTTGGGGGGGACTGATTTTGTTGTTTGAGAGTTGTAGTAGCTGGGATTTATAGCTCATGTACAACCAAAACGCATTCTGAACTCCACCAATGATGGAAATGAACCAGACTTGGCACACAGAACTCCCATGACCAAGAGAAAGTACTGGAAGGGCTTGGTGGGCATTGACCTTCAGTTTTGGAGTTGTAGTTCACCTGCATCCAGAGAGCACTGTAGACTCAAGCAATGATGGATCTGGACCAAGCTTGGCACGAATCCTCAATATCCCCAAATGTGAACACTGATGTAGTTTGGGGAAAATAGACCTTGATATTTGGGAGTTGTAATTGCTGGGATTTATAGTTCACCTACAATCCAAGAGCATTCTGACCTCCACCAATGATGGAATTGAACCAAACTTGGCACGCAGAACTCCCACAACAGAAAATACTGGAATTGTTTGGTGGTCTTTGACCTTGAGCTTTGGAGTTGTAGTTTACCTATATCCACACAGCACTGTGAACTCAAACAGTGATGGATCTGGACTAAATTTGGCAGTGATACTCAATATGCACAAAGGTGAACACTAGTGGGAAAACAGACCTTGACATTTGGGAGTTGTGGTTGCTGGGATGTATAGTTCACCTTCAATTAAAGAGCATTCTGAACTCCACCAACGATGGAATTGAACCAATCTTGGCACACAGAACTCCCATGACTGGAAGAGACACCCAAAGCCATTGACAATACTAAAAAAAATGCAATATATAATTCAAAATCCAGTTCAAAAATGAAATTCAGCAAACCGAAAGCCCAGCAAAATCCAGAGGCCGATATTTCGGAAAGGGCTCAGCCATGCCTCTTTGGCGCTCTTTGCCATGAAGGCAACTTGTGAGACCGAGCTTGGAGCACTGCGCAAGCCCCATGCGGCTTCAGCTGCGCACTGCAGCAGCAGCAACGGCAACAGGCTCCAAACAAAGATGATGGATAGAAATGTAATAACTGAAAAAAACAGCGGGAGTATTGGAGGGTGAAAGGGCTGCAAATACCTGAGCTCAATCAAATCCCTGCCTGCCGCCTGGGCATGAAAAATGGCGTGCGACGTCAGGCGCAGCGGAGAACATTGTGCCCAAAGCATCAGGAATTCCAGGTGCAAAAGTCAAGGAGGGGGAAAAGCTTGGCTGAAGAAACCCCTAACTGTTTTCCCCCTAATGGTTAATGGATGGATCCGTGGTCCCTTTCTCCAGAGACCTTATAGGGCCGAAGCAAATAATAATAATAATAATAATAATAATAATAATAATAATAATAATAATAATAATAAACATTTATTTATACCCCACTACCATCTCCCGGAGGACTCAGTGCGGCTTATAAGAGGCCGAGCCCAAATAAAAAAAACAACAACAGTAAAAACAACAACAAACAACATCAGTAAAAACAACAACAAACAATACAACAAAAGGCACAGGTTCGCAGCTTGGGTGTGATCCTGGATTCATCGCTGAGCCTGGAGCCCCAGGTCTCAGCGGTGACCAGGGGAGCATTTGCACAGCTTAGGCTCGTGCGCCAGCTGCACCCGTACCTCGGGAAGTCTGACTTGGCCACGATAGTCCACGCTCTGGCTACATCCCGCTTAGACTACTGCAATGCTCTCTACGTGGGGTTGCCCTTGAAGACGGCCCGGAAGCTCCAACTGGTCCAACGTGCGGCAGCCATGATACTAATGATGCCGAGCATCTCCTTCTCCCCCTCCCAAGTATTTATAGTTCGCCAATGGGCCGGACAATGGATTCTGCTGCTTCCTGACCCAGCGCACATAACTGGGTTCCTGTTTCCTCTTTGTGAACTCTCTGCTTTATGCACTGGACTATGGACTCTGCTACTACCCAACCCAGCGCCCATCACTGGGCTTCTGCCTTTTTCTTATTGACTCTCTGCTTCATGAACTGCAAGCAGCCTCAGTTTCCACGCACCTTTGCCAAAGGACTACGAGATCTCCAGTTTGCGTTATAATAAAGATCCAATATTGTAATAAACTTTCGCTGGGGATAGGGGTGGGATTGCCTTATGAAATGTATGGAATATATGAAATGTATGTAATGGAATGAAATGTACTCTGGTCCCCCTCCCTGCTTCTCCTCTCTGACCCTTTGCCCCAAAAAGAATGTGACCCGAGGATTACTGTAACAGGGAGGAAATCCTTTGTCCTCCCGAAACGGTCCATATTTACATTTGCATGGGCCCGTGATTGATTCCTTCTCAAACTTACTTTCAGAGCAGACAGTAAGATGAGAGGAGGGTCAACAGGAAGAACAGACTGATTGACTCATTTTTAGGTATTTTGTTGATCCCCCTTTTGAGGTCCAAATGCCACCGAAAGCTTCTTTTCATACTTCCTCCCAAATCCCATCACAGACCAGGAAACTTATTGTTCCCCTATCAGGCACCCCGCCAGGTGAGGACAAAAGCCTCACATTCCCCTTAAGGCTGTCATTTCCTCAGTCTTTGCCAAGCTTCGTCCCGCCTCCTGGCTGCCGATTGGTCCATCTTCAGAGGCGCTAGGAAGGCACTGATTGGCCTCCCAGAGGCAGCGGAGCCCGCTGATTGGTCCAGAGGCGAGGCATGCTGCCAAGCCTCCTCCCAGCTGTTCCGCGGCCAGCCAATCAGCACGAAGCCGGCTGACAGAGGGCGGGCGGGATTTTTGAAACTGTTTTCCTTTGTCTGTGTACTATAAAAATGCTTGGAAATTCTGTAAAACCATGCTTACAGTGGAATGATTCCTGTAATGCATCTGATCTCAGCTGAATCACAATAAACCTCGATTGCTGAAAAGAAACTTCTTCCACTTGGATGAGGCATTATTATTTGTAATATTTTTACTCTTTGGATTGGCTCTCGCTGGCCTCACCAAGGGACCCAGAGCCCTTTAGGCGCGGTCCTCGGGTTTCTCTCTCTCTCAAGGAGACCCCGCTAAAAGCAGCTCGATATCATTAACAGGAGCGGGACGCAGGGAGCATATGACCCCCCTGCTGTACCAGCTCCACTGGCTGCCGATCTGCTACCGGGCTCAATTCAAGGTGCTGGCTTTGGCCTATAAAGCCCTAAATGGTTCTGGCCCAAGATACCTAACTGACCGCCTCTCGGCCTATGAGCCCACCAGGACTTTGAGATCTTCCGGGGAGGCCCTGCTCTCGATCCCGCCTGCGTCACAGGCACGGCTGGTGGGGACGAGAGATAGGGCCTTCTTGGTGGTGGCGCCTCGGCTGTGGAACACCTTTCCCGTAGACATCAGGCTAGCCCCCTCCCTGTTGATATTCCGCAGGAAGTTAAAGACCTGGCTGTTTAAGAAGGCATTTGAATAGAAGTGCAATGACTGGTAATCTGACCATAGGAATGGAACAACGGAAATGATATCGGATTGTGAATTTGACGATGAGACGACTCGGAATTGGCTTTTGTAGTAACGTTGATGTTTTGATGAGATGTTTTTTGATAATGATGATTTGTGGATTATTTTACACTATGTTTTGTATTTTGCACCTGTTTTTCTATGTTGTACGCCGCAATGACTCGCCCTTGGGCTGAGAATTGCGGTATACAAGCGAAGTAAATAAATAAATAAATAAATAAATAATAAAATAAACTCAAAAACAAAGCAATAAACATTAACAACACACCACGATGTATTAAAATCTATGGCAGGGCCAAATGTAATAATTAAAATTAAAAAAAATATGCTGGGCATGACCAGGTGAAAAGGGTAGGTATTTGGAGGAGGATGGGCAAGCAGATATCCTGGATCTCTAGTAAAGTGCATTTGGGGACATAATGCTTGGGGTTTCCTTATTCTGGGAAGGCACACTGGAACAGCCATGTTTTCAAGCGCCTCCTAAAAATTGCCAGCATTAGGGCATGCCTGATGTCCTTAGGGAGAGAGTTGCAGAGTCGAGGGGCCACCACTGAGAAGGCCCTGTCCCTCGTCCCCACCTATCGCGCTTGCGATGCAGGTGGGATCACGAGCAAGGCCTCTCCAGATGATCGAAGAGATCGTGTAGGTTCATAAACAGAGATGCAGTCACGCAGGTAGGCGGGTCCCAAACCGTTTAGGGCTTAGTAGATAAGCACCTAAATGCAAATTAATTTTGGAGAAAAATGCAAATTAATTTTGAAACCAACCCTGAGACAGGGCTCAGCATCTCTTGAAAGCAGAAGGAATTCCAAGTGGACAGCTAAGTTCAGATAGAGAATGAGCATGATGCTTAGATTTTTGGACTATGACTCTGGAAACCAGGAGTGAATGCAACTACAAATCCCAAATGTCAAGGTCTATTTTCCCCAAACTACACCAGTGTTCACATTTGGGCATATTGAGTATTTGTGTCAAGTTTAGTACAGATCCATCATTGTTTGAGTCCACAGTGCACTCTGGATGTAGGTGAACTACAACTCCAAAACTCAAGGTCAATGCCCACCAAACCCTTCCAGTATTTTCTGTTGGTCATGGGAGTTCTGTGCACCAAGTATGGTTCATTCCATCATTAGTGGGGTTCAGAATGCTCTTTGTTTTTAAGTGAACTATAAATCCCAGCAACTACAAATCCCAAATGTCCATCATTGTATGAGTCTACAGGGCTCTCTGGATGAAGGCGAACTACAACTCCAAAACTCAAGGTCAATGCCCACCAAACCCTTCCAGTACTTTCTATTGGTCATGGGAGTTCTGTGTGCCGAGATTGGTTCAATTCCATCATTGGTGGGGTTCAGAATGCTCTTTGATTGTAGGTGAACTATAAATCCCAGTGACTACAATTCCCAAATGCAAAGCTCTATTTCCCCCAAACTCCACCAGTGTTCATATTTGGGCATATTGAGTATTCATGCCAGGTTTAATCCAGATCCATCATTGTTTGAGTCTAAAGGGCTCTCTGGATGTATTTATTTATTATTAATGCACTTGTATACCGCTAATATCTCAGCCTAAATCGGCGACTCATTGCGGTTTACAACATTTAAAAAACAATATTCAGTTAAAAGCATAAAACACATATACAGTACAAATTATTGGGCCACCAATAACAATCCTATGCATCTCATAACGAATCGTAATCCAAAATTCATCGTCCGTGTATAACCAATCCTTAGTCATCACAATTCGTTACAACGGATTAACCGAATGCTTGTTTAAACATCCATGTCTTCAATCTTTTCCGAAACACCATCAGCGAAGGGGCTGATCGTACCTCTATGGGGAGGGTGTTCCAAAGCCGGGGGGCCACCACAGAAAAGGCCCTATCTCTCGTCCCCGCCAGCCGAGCTTGAGAAGCAGGCGGGATCGAGAGCAGGGTCTCCCCGGAAGATCTCAAACTCCTGGTGGGTTCATAGGCAGAGATGCAGTCAGATAGGTAGCTTGGGCCGGAACCGTTTAGGGCTTTAAAGGCCAACGCCAGCACTTTGAATTCAGCCCGGTAGCAGATCGGTAGCCAGTGGAGTTGGCGCAACAGGGGGGTTGTATGCTCCCTGCGCTCCGCTCCTGTTAAAATCATGGCTGCCGAGCGTTGGACTAGTTGGAGCTTCCGAGCTGTCTTCAAAGGCAACCCCATGTAGAGAGCGTTGCAGTAGTCTAAACGGGATGTAACCAGAGCGTGGACTACCGTGGCCAAGTCAGACTTCCCAAGGTACGGGCGCAGCTGGCGCACAAGCTTTAGCTGTGCAAATGCTCCCCTGGTCACCGCCGAAACCTGGGGTTCCAGGCTCAGCGATGAGTCCAGGATCACACCCAAGCTGCGAACCTGCATCTTCAGGGGGAGTGTGGCCCCATCCAACACAGGCTGTAACCCTATGCCCTGTTCGGCCTTGCGATTGACCAGGAGTACCTCTGTCTTGTCTGGATTCAATTTCAATTTGTTCGCCCTCATCCAGACCGTCACAGCGGCCAGGCACCGGTTCAGGACCTTGACAGCCTCCTTAGTAGCAGGTGGAAAGGAGTGACAGAGTTGGACATCATCCGCGTACAGATGACACCATACCCCGAAACTCCGGATGATCTCCCCCAGCGGCTTCATGTAGATGTTAAACAACATGGGAGACAATATTGAGCCCTGAGGAACCCCACAAGACAATGGTTGTGGGGTTGAACAGGTGTCCCCCAACAACACTTTCTGAGATCGACCCTCCAGGAATGACCGGAGCCACTGCAAAACAGTACCCCCAAGACCCATCCCCGCGAGGCGTCCCAGAAGGATACCGTGGTCGGCGGTATCAAAGGCCGCTGAGAGGTCGAGCAGCACCAACAGGGACACACTCCCCCTGTCGAGCTCCCGGCGCAGATCATCCACTAAGGCGACCAAGGCTGTCTCGGTACCATGTCCCGGCCTAAAGCCAGACTGTGCCGGGTCTAGATAATCCGTGTCTACCAAGAATACCTGGAGTTGTGAGGCCACCACACGTTCCAAGACTTTGCCCAAGAAGGGGAGATTGGAAACTGGCCGATAGTTGTCGAATTTAGTGGGGTCCAGTGATGGTTTCTTCAACAGCGGTTTTATTATAGCTTGTTTTAAGCTCGCTGGAAACTTGCCTTCCCGAAGGGAAGCATTAACCACCACCTTAACCCACTCAGCCAATCCCCTTCTGGCCTCCTTTAGAAGCCAGGATGGGCAGGGGTCCAGGATGCATGTGGTTGGCCTCATTCCTCCAAGTATCTTGTCCACATCCTCGGGTTTCACCAATTGAAATGAATCCATCAAAACTGGACAAGCAGGTGCTCGTGTTACATCCTCAGAGACTGCCATTAACATGGTATCCAGACCAGAACGGATCAAAGCGACTTTGTCTGTAAAGAACTGAGCAAAAGCTTCACAGCGAGAAGTCGAATCGTCAGGGTTCCCACCTTGAGGTAGGACTACAGCTCCAAAGGCACTTTTGGAATAGGATGGGAGAAGGAGCGGCCTCACAAGTGCTCCAAGTCACGGGAGGGCAAGCGGAGCCGGTGGAGCGAGTTCCGGCCCACATGCCAACCTCCCTTTCTGAGGCCCATTGTAATGTACGTATATATATTATGTTTTATATTAATATTTACAAAAAACCGTAAAACAGCAAGTCGCGAAGTAGCGAAGGAACATACCCATATTAATCAACCACCCATGCCATTCTATGTATACTGCCTTAGAAATGACATCCCATTCAGTCCAGGGGACAGTCATTTCCAGGTAAGTCTCGGTATGCTTCGAAATTAAACCATGATTGATTGGTCAATTCAGCCCTGCAGACTGGGTTAATAGCGGTGGGTATGGAGGGGGGAACCGCCGCTGCCTCACGGTGCGGTGTGTCTGGAGAAAGAAAATTGCTCCTTGCAAAATCCCCCTTCCTCCCCACTTGTAGAAGGTATTAGCAGGCTTGTCCCAGCCTCATCTCATCCTCCGGCTTGTCATCCGCTCCTGATTTATTCACCCAGCAGGAAATCCCTGCAAAGCAGGGGTACATCTCCTTAACCAGAATCCGAGCACATCTCCGAGATTCCTGGAGGAAGCAAATCATCTCCCTGTTCAATTGTACGGCACATACTGCCTAAGCTCTCCTTCATTGTACAGTCAAATATAGAGATTCGGTGCCACGTAGAGCTTGAGACTACAAGCCTGGCGCGGCTCTTATGCAGGATCAAATCATTGCTCGGCCAGAAAATTCATTCATTGGGCTTGTTAATAGATCTTTCGGAGCAAGCAACGCCATTCTGTGCTTGTTTTCTTGCTCAGAGAAGGTGCAAGTAGGGTTGTTGTAGGTTTTTCCGGGCTATATGGCCATGTTCTGGAGAACATGGCCATATAGCCTGGAAAAACCTACAACAACCCATGGATTCCGGCCATGAAAGCCTTCGACAATACAAGGTGCAAGTACTTTGGTGAGAAGGTAAGAAAATTGCATTTTTGAGACTTACTTTGCACAAAATTCACCTAAGATAATTTTGTGCATTCGGCAGCATTCTCTGGACCAGGAACTCCATTTTGTCTACGGAAAATAATATCCCGTGGCAGAAAGTTCTGTTTCCGATACAGAGACTGTTATTTCCTATGCAAAGCAATTGTGTGTGAATTTTGCATAGAACATAGTTCCATCTTGTCTCCCGTGCTATGCTAATAATCTATATAAATAAAAAACGTAATGTTCGTTTGTGGGATTAACAGAACTCAAAAACCACTGGACGAATTGTCACCAAATTTGGACACAATATATCTACTACCCCAAGGAGTGAAAATCACTCAAAAAGCATGGATTTTGTCATTTGGGATTTGCATTGCTGGGATTTACAGTTCACCTACAATCAAAGAGCATTCTGAACCCCACCAATGATGGAATTGAACCAAACTTGACACATAGGACTCCCACAACCAACAGAAAATTCTGGAAGGATTTAGTGGGCATAGACCTTGAGTTTGGGAGTTTTAGTCCCACCTCAAAGTTTAAGATCTTCTACATCCCACCTCGAAGTTTAAGATCTTCTGGGGAGGCCCTGCTCTCGACCCCGCCAGTCTCACAAGTGAGGCTGGCGGGGACGAGGAGCAGGGCCTTCTCAGTGGCGGCCCCCCGCCTGTGGAACTCACTCCCCGGGGAGATTAGATCGGCGACTTCTCTCCTAGCATTTAGGAAAAAACTAAAGACCTGGATGTGGGACCAAGCTTTTGGTCACTCTGACAACTAACTCAAGGACCTGGCGATAGACAAGGACAAATGGAATAGAACGGATGTATGGACTCTGATATATGGACTCTGACATGAGATTGTTTTAGGTTTTATGATTTTACTATGTATTGATGTTTTAATCTAACTGCTGAATTGTTATATTTTTTGGATTACTTGTTGTGTGATTGGGCATCTAATTGTGCCCTCCCTGTAAGCCGCCCTGAGTCCCCCTCGGGGTGAGAAGGGCGGGGTATAAGTGAAATAAATAAATAAATAAATAATAGTTCACCTACAACAATGAAGGATTTAGACCAAAATTGCCACGAATACTCCATATGCCCAACTCCGCTGGACCGGCTATGTTGTCCGGATGCCCGACCACCGTCTCCCAAAGCAGTTGCTCTACTCCGAACTCAAGAATGGAAACGGAATGTTGGTGGGCAGGAAAAGAGATTGAAAGATGAGCTCAAAGGCAACCTTAAAAACTCTGGCATAGATACCAAGAACTGGGAAACCCTGGCCCTTGAGCGCTCCAGCTGGAGATCAGCTGTGACCAGCAGTGCTGTAGAATTTGAAGAGGCATGAATGGAGGGCGAAAGAGAGAAACGTACCAAGAGGAAGACGCATCAAGCCAACCCCGACCGAGACAGCCTTCCATCAGGAAACCGATGCCCTCACTGTGAGAGAAGATGCAGATCAAGAATAGCGCTCCACAGACATCTATGGACCCACTGCCAGCACACTGATTCTAGAGGACTGTATTTCTTGGACAACAAGGGATCGCCTAAGTAAGTGTTTGAGCCCACACTACTGGCTAGATGTAGATGAACTAAAGCTCCCAAACTCAAGGTCAATGCCCATCAAACCCTTTCAGTATTTTCTGTTAGTCATGGACGATCTGTGTGCCAAGTTTGATCCGATTCCATCACTGGTGGAGTTTAGCATGCTCTTTGATTGTAGGTGAACTATAAATCCCAGCAACTACAATTCCCAAGTGACAAAATCAATCCCACCCACAACCCTACTAGTATTCAAATTTGGGTGTATCAAGTATTTGTGCCAAGTTTGGTCCAGTGAATGAGAATACATCCTGCATATCAGATATTTAGATGACGATTCATAGCAGTAGCAACATGACAAAAATAATGTGATGGTTGGGGGTCACCACACCATGAGGAACTGTATTAAGGGGTTGTGGCATGAGGAAGGTTGAGAAACACTGCTTTACAGTCTGGACTAAAAACCCACAACAGATTCTTCATTCCATGGACGTAGAAGCCATCAGCCATCATTGTCTCCCACACATT